>NC_135505.1:102245010-102545010 GCF_052857255.1 Amblyomma americanum
AATAACTGAAATCGAAACGCGGCCGCCGTAGTCAGGAGCGAACCCGGGTACTCCGGCTCAGTAGACGAGCGCCTGAACCACTGAGCCACCGCGGCGGGTATACGAGTACGGCACACGGGAAAGCAGATTTAATGACGTGCACTGTTTACCATGAAATGACGATAAACTCTGTCCTGGAGAAATGTTAGAGACGCTGGGCGTCAATTTCAACATGCCATCAAGACAATGTAATCTTTCTTGTGCATAAAGGAAAACGAAATGCAGATGGCAGGCCTTCCAAAGCCTCAGATGGCTTAACTGGCAGTGCCTGACAGTCAGGTCACAGGAAAGTGCACCAAGCTATTAGCGGAGTTGGCTATCGGAGCGAAATGTCGAATTAAAAGTTGTAAAACATGTTATTTTAAAGTTCAAAAATTCTAAGTAGTTTCTTGATCTCACGTCCTGTAGTTGCACCTAACAAAGGCGCTGACAAGTAATTAAATATTTCTATGTTACCGAGTTCTTCTTCCGTGCTTTGTCGCAGTCTTCGGAATGACGTACGGTTCTTTCGTTGTTAGGAAGCGGGCTGATGTATACGCTATCTTAATATCACTCTTGCTGAAGTGTTAAATTACACCTGCGAGAATCGGAGAAGAAAAGTTAGGCAAATCGAACGACTTAATGATATCCGTGTCTTGATTTGGACACAAATTTTACACCAGTCGACAACAGTGAACTTAAAATTGAATTTATTCTTGAGCTCCATCTGAGTATACAATGACCATACACAATCATACCATAACGCTGCACACTGTGGACTAAACCATGCACAATAATTTTTCGCCGGCCTAACAGGACTGTCGAAAGTAGGTCCAGGGCAATAAAAAATAATGATGACGTGCCTCGGGGTTTGAGTTTGTTTTTATTTTTATTTCAAATACCGAAGCTGTTATGTGACAACAAGTTCTTTTTTTTTCATGGTAGTTTCGTCATTGGTGCTGCTGCGGAGGACATGAGGGCTGATATCTGTCAAGGAGTGTGACTCCTTAGACCCGATTTCGTAACTGGGCCGACCATTGACCGGAAGGCTAAAGAGTTTATCGCAGACAGCAACGATACAAGACACTGCCTCAGCTTCCGTCCCTTTGTGCAACGTGTTTACCGCACATTTGGACTTGCTGAAAGAGAGGTCTAACTGGCTGCGCTTCGGAACATCAACAATGTGTTTTATCCCGACAGGAGCAAATAGTACCCAGTCCAACCTATGCCGAATACCAAAGAGTGATCTAAGACTGTACCACAGCTTTAGTCTCATCCCGGTTTAATATTTTTCAGTGCTTGAGAAGCGTGGCTTGCGCACTGGGAGGGACGAAGGCCATTTGCTTTCTTCAGTGAAAGCGGGCTTGTTTGCTCTTTAAGAACGAGCACAGTTATGAATGTATGTTTTTGAGCGCCCGCTCACCTCAATGCGAAGAACTCACTAGCTAATTATCTCCATCTTGAGTGGCCTGCCGGCTTTAGCACCACGAAAACATGTTCTGACGCCAATTTCTGCATAACCATTGCTTCAAATTTGTTGTTACCTTAAAGAACTCTGCGAAAGGCAGAATATATTTATGTCTTTTTGTTGTAATCTATTTGCTACGTCATGTTACTGAGGACTTTGATTATTGTCAGGAATGGTCTGAATCGCTGGATTTTAATTTTGAAATGCAATTTCATGTAACTGGGCGTTGATTGTAACGCTAGTGGTGCATGCATTGGATTTTCCGAATAATTAAGGCATGGAACTCTCTCTGAAAAATAAAACAAAAAACTTTAAGAAAAAATAGGTCCCGCTGTAGACTTTCTTGTACAACGGTGGTTGATGCCTCGACCACGCTCGAGCGATAATTAGCAGTGCACCCAAGAAGTGTTGTGAAAAGTCTTAAACAGCATGATGATGGTGACATGCGGCTTTAAAGGTAAGAGGAATACTAAACAGAGCACTTGCTTTGCTAGCAATATATGTATAAATATTTTTATTTAAGCATTACACTGGAATCGCCATAAATTGACTTGGCGACTTCAGTGAGATTACTTAGAAAAAACCAGAAGCGTAGTTTCGATTCTCGCTTCGAACTAACCGTTGACAGGAAGCTTTGGTAGGGCTCGTTTTTATGTTGTTTTGCAATAAACTACACGCATACTGCGAAATAAGATGAACCTAAAGCACGAAACAGTAGTGTGACACTGGCAGAAAAGATGTCACTTACGCCATACCAGCAATGACATATGACTGTCGCCTCAGCACCGTGTAGGGTTACTTTGCTATTTATTTATGAGAGCTAAAAAGCATCATCATCATCAATAGCCTGACTACGCCCACTGCAGGGCAAAGGCCCCTCCCCCATGTGCTTTGCCAGCTGCGCCCACAGCATGCCTCCAAACTTTTGAATCTCATCCGCCCACCTAACCTTTTGCCGCCCCCTGCTACGCTGGCCTTCTCGGAATCCACTCAGTTACCCTTAATGACCAGCGGTTGTCATGCCATCACAGTACATGCCCTGCCCAAGCCCATTTCTTCCTCTTGATTTCGACCAGGATGTCATTAACACGCGTTTGTTCCCTCACCCACTCTGCCCGCTTCCGGTCTCTTAAAAGACGTTGCACATTCCATTTTTCTTTCCATACCTCGCTGCGTTGTCAGTAACTTAAGCTGAACCCTTTTCTTTAGCCTCCACGTTTCTGCCCCATAGGTGAGTACCGGTAAGATACAGCTGTTGTACACTTTTCTCTTGATGGATATTGATAAATTGCCATTCATGATCTGAGAGAACCCGCCATATGCGCTCTACCCCATTCATATTATTCTAGTTATTTCCCTCTCAGGACCCAGATCCGCGGTCACTACCTGCCCTAAGTAGACGTATTCCCTTTCCACTTCCAGCATCTCGTTACAGTAGGTAAAGCATGCAAATCCAGTACACTTTTTCGCGTCATGTGGCAGTTCACGGTTTTTTTTAGAGTTCTGTGGAAAAATGTTAGAATTAGAAACATTTTTTCCTCTGTCAGTTTATTCTTACGTTTTAAAGAGGTTAACCCGGTGATCACGGTCTGGGTATTGGAAATGACAACGTTCGATCGCATTGGAAATGTCGGGCTCGTCAGCCATTCATAGTATAGGCGCTGTAACATAAACAAAAAACGTGCTATATTTGCCAGAACTGTAGAGTTTTCCAGGTTTGCTTTTCAGTCATGCTGTATGGTTGGTTATGCATTCCTGATACCCTAAGTTTCTTGATGGCTAGAACTCTTTAACTAACTATTTTTATGGTTTTGCACTTAACCGGATGCTAGAAAAGCTGCGTTGCAGAGACGAGGACAAAAAAACCAAAGCTTTTTATTTTTGACACAGGGTGCACGTTTCTTTAACACAACACTAAAAGAAATCCCAGAGAGAAAGCAGAAGAGGGCTCGTCCCGCTGAGTGCCGTTCCCCTCGTGGTTCGACTCCTCGACGAGTGTCCTCGAAGTGGCTTAAAACTGGCAAGTCCTCTCGGCTGCGTATGAGCTGAACAAGCAAGGCACTGAAGTAGGAATTTGTGATAAAGTGATCGCGAGGACAACTCTATGCAATTTTCTTCTTTGTGAAAGGCGAATGTATCAATATTACTGAATATATTGATGTTTATCCGGCTTAATAGACACTTGTATTGGTGACGAAATAGGATTTTAAAACGAGGTGTTTTTTTTCGCAATTCAATTCAAGCTCGTGACGTCAAGACTGAAATGGACTCCGTAATCGCCATTTGGAAATGAATGGATGCCTACAGTAGCCTCAAGGATCTGCGCACTAGAAACTGTCTATAGGTCGCAGCAGTGGGGGGACGCAGGACTAAACTGGCAGTGGGGGCTTGAGGAGAGGGGGGAGGGGGAGGGGAGAGGCCCATCACCAAGTCCTGCATGCAACCCGGCTCTCGCTTCGTGCTATCGTTTCTGTCTTCCTGCAATCTTTTCAGTCACCCCACGTAACCAGGAGGTGAGAGTCCAAAGACGTGCGCTGCGTCCAACCTGCGTTGCACTGGTTTGGGACGCTGCCAACGAACTCGCTGTTATAGAACATCCCCAAATATCTGCCCGCAGTTTTGATAGAATAGGACTGTGTTTGCAACCCCCGCATAATGCAGGAAACTAAAATAGCGGTATCGCCTGTCTTTTAATGTGGCTACTGTCAAATGCAATCTTCCAAAAAAGGAACATTTCGATAAAAGTCACTACCAGAAAAAGACCATTAGCCCTTCATTATTCTTTCTCAAGATTATCAACTATTCATTATTGCTTCTGTGCTGTTTTGCTTAATTCATTTCTTTTTTTTTGCTGCGAAACTACTCAACAAACATTGGGCTGAGACGAGGCCTGAAGAATGGTCATTTACGAGTAAAAATTCGAAATTTTTGAAATTAATCAGTAATAAATAATATACCTGCAATCCTTCCCACAATAATCATGCAGTATGCGAGAACAAAGTTTTGATGAGTAGTGAATTCTGAAGAGAAATAAAAATTAAGTTTCACATATTTAAAGCTTAATACATTGGCAAGTAAAATTTTGACGCAGTCCATGTTTAATCTAAAACAATAAACTGAATTCGGAGGGGACTAAGCTTGCTAAACATGACGTGAAACACTTTTTTTAGGTCGGAAAATTGCCGCAGACAACACTCATTAAGAAGTTCCTGGATCTTTCCAATAACTGAATGCAGAAAACAAGATGATCGCGTCTTGCGTACTTGCATCTTCAAAGGAACAAACTTCGATGAAGCCACAGCAGTTAATGAGAAACCATTCTTCATTTCTTCGCTCAAGGAGCTTATCTTGAAAGCCACATACGCAATCCGGCCTACACAGTCTTAGAGGGCTGGTTGGAATGCACAACCTCCTGAAGGTCACCGCTAAACACAGTGGCGCAAGAAGGGCAGAAGGAACATTACGCCTTAGCAGCGATTAGAGCTCGAGCTCGAAAGAATGGCCGCTGAAAGAGCCACTTTGACTTAGTCCTCGAAAGTAATCAAACGCAATCAAACGAAGGACCGTTTTCCTTTTAAGCCGGTCTACTTGATTATCGAGTTCTGGTCTCAACGCCTAATGTGTCCCGGGTAATCCACCGAAACTCTGGTTGAGATAACAACTTAGATCGGCCTTATCAGCGTCGGCCCCAAAAAGAGGTCAGCAGGAATGGTCGACTTGCAAGTTGCACAGCAACAGGAGAACGAAAATAGGCTGAAATTTTAGGCCAGCATGTTATACGAAGTAAAGTCTTGTTGCGTGCTAGACTTTGCCTTGAGGGGATTAGAGTAAGCCTTAACTTCGTGGGCGGCCGCATGCCTGCGACGGAGCGCATTAGCGACCTGTTCCCAGATGTGAGTAGGAAAATGTCCAGCTGAGTTGCGAAGAAAATCTTTTGTAACGACACTGTAGGTATGTGAAGCATTAAGCAGGGAAGTTCTAACCATCGTCAGAAATTTACAACCTTGAAATGCTATATATTAGCCGCACTACATTTTCCTGAAGCTAATCGAACCACGTGTGAACTTCAGGGAGATGCCAGAAGTCTTGAAAGAAAAATGTTAGCGTGACTACTAATGTAAAAGTAGAGACTCAAAACTTTATTTGCTAGAAAGTACGATGCTAGAAAATACAGATAATTTTTTTTTGCATTATTTCATTGAGTTGTTTTGGTGCTAGGACATAGAGAGAATGCGCCTAAATGAAAAATACAGGAATTTTTTATCGCATGTTTTTTCGTCGCGCTAATCGGCTTAGATGACTGTGTGGGCGACGTAAATCAAAGTGCACAGAACAGAGAAAAAAAATCTAAAAAAATTTGTTAGTCGTGCAGATAGCATGGCGACATTCTCAAGTATAGTTTTAGAGTTTATCAAGTATTTTAAAATGTTAGTCAAGGAAGTCCGTTTCTTGCAGACAGGAAAGCCGAGAAGTTTAATGCATAGCGCTAGTGCTAGGAAAGGGGAAAGGAGTCTGATATACATGCCACTATTAGTGTTATTTGCTTATGCACCTCTAATTCAAACTACCAAAGGCAAAATAACCTCAGTTACAATCTATGACAAAAATAGCGAATGAAGCAGAAGTAAGTTTCTGTTTTCTGCAGTGCATTCGGCGAACCGTGCACTTGGTAAGGATAGGAGACTGCTGTAATGACACTTCGCCTAGGATTGAGATTTTTGAACTCATCAAAATATGATAGCTTTGTGCAGCAGTTCACTTAAGTATTTTTATTTATTTATTTTATTTATTTATACTGTCAGCAGCTGCCAAGACAGGGGTTGGTGAAATAATCAAAAACTAGATGCAATACATTAGCAGATCACCGCCTTAGAAGAAATACGAATAAAGAAGCATTCTGGGAGGGATTAAGACAAAATGACAAGTGATATGGGTCAAAAACATATCAGTCAAACAAGTCCCAAATACTTCGTGAGGGCGTTTTCAAAAGCCTTTAAATCCGATCATTGAACTACTTCTTTTGGTAATTCGTTCCATTCGTCAATAGTGCGAAAAAACTGACCCATCACTTCAATGAACTGAATCTAGACTATCATGCGACAGATTGAATTAATCATAGTTCCTTTGAGAACTTCGAACAAACAACGTGCATTTGGTATGACCGGCTTGCCACAGCAAGTAAAAAGTTCTGGACTCAAGCACAGGTGGACCAGGGAATAGGAGCTCTAAACTACTGCTGGCATTGTGATGTAGTTTTACTCCATTTAAGTATAAAAGGAAAGTAGGACATTGAGTGTAATCAAACTATCTGCACAAAAATTTCCTGCTGTCTAAAATGTAAGATCTGATGAGTGATCTATCTACCACTGTGAGTAGCAGGTAGCGCTTTGTGGACAAACCTGACGCTATTCAGGGGAAGGCTCTAATAAGAGTTTGATTTAAAGCATTAATTTTTTTACATTTTGTATGGAGGGTTCAGTAAAGTATAGCCTTTGTGCTAAAAACTTTGCTCCGATTTACTGTAAAATATTGCGAAACTCAATTTTCGCAAAGTTTTTCAACGCGAAGTCAAACACAGCAGTAAGGAGGCAGAATTTCATGTTTTCTGAGAAAGGACAGATTATCACGTGTCTGAACATTTAGACATTTTAAATGATGTCAGTATTGTTCTCGCCTTTCTTTATATCAACTTTCATTGAATTTATCTGTATTAAAATTCAGGTATTGAAAACTTAATTAATACGTCAGGTCACATTCCGTGGCGTATGCATGCTTGAAAAAAAAAGCAGTGCTTGCTTGCAAAATATTTTTCATTAATACAGTCCTTCAGGACAGCTAATTATAAGCTTTAGTAATATCGCAATTCTGTTCTCAGTTCTAGAGATCTTGCGTTTCACAGTATATGTTATGCAACTACGCGTGTCAGGTTAACAAAGTTTCAAAATAAGAAATTTTTGTTTATTTTCGGTTGGATATGAAGCAGCCATTCATGTTTTAAGAAGCGACCACCGTGAGCACATTGCACAAATGAGACTTTACAAGGGCTTTTCTGCCATTGTCCCGGAATCTTTTTAGTTCGCACCATTGAGCTATTTTTCGAAAATTTAACCAGATACTGCTTTCATTCTTTCGGAGAGATTTTCCTTACTGCAATGGCCTTTGTCGTGAGCCTTTAGATTTTTTTAGCGTCGGCTATCTGATTAATTTTTCGTCCCTTGCAAGATTTTCATGCCTGCGCAACAGTATATTCCACCTAGTTTGGTAAAAGCGCTCGTTTTATGCGTTTTATCTGCTCGCAGTGCGGCAATTAAAAGGAACGAACTAAGCTAGCACAGCGAATGTAATGCAGCGCATGGCGTCTTTTGTCCCTTTTTGCATCTAGAGGTGATGTAAAATCAGATGGGGCGAGAGGGGGGAAGGACGTTTTCTTTTGCTACCTTTCGTTAGCTTCAGTTAAGACTCCGTGATCTTTTGTGTTCAGCCGTGTGTCTGAAGAGCCAGGCTTTCAGCTACAAGCGCAAAGTTTTGGTGTCATAAGGTTTTAGTTCCCTCACCATGTTTTTATTGTTACATGGACATCTATGCGGATCACATAAAATGTAACTCGCTTGTGTACATCTGCCAACAAAGACCCCTAACCATTTTGAGTTATGCTAAAACAACAGGCTTATTTCTACTTCTTTTCTTGCATGAAGTACTTAGGAAAGCCTCTTAGCAACCACATACGTGTGAATCTCAGCGCAACGTTTAATACATGCAGTAAAACATTTTTCTACCCGAGACTGTGTGGTGCATGTGCTTACGTTTCCAAACTACGCTTTGGACATATCTTCATCAGTTTTGTACTGACCTTGTTTACCTTATGTTTAGGTATAAAAATGACTCATTTCTAATAGGGGGCTAATTACTCACTGGAATACACCGAAGCGCAGCCATACGGCTACAAAGGAAAGATGCACAGCTTCCACAGAAACTTCGTAGTTAAAGAAAACGTTGTCCCTGTTCTGGCATTCGAACCCGGTACCACCACTCAACCGGCGCAGTCACTCTACCGACTGAGCTAACCAGGATGGCTAGCATATGGTAGCACGGAGCAAATTATCAAACACTTGAAAGTGGGAACAGTGTTGGTCGAATGTTTTGATGAATCCCTCAGGTAGAGTAGACGTAATAGGGGAGTAATTACTCCACGGCAAACACCCAAGCCCAGTCACACGGCATGGTAACGAAAGGCTATACAGCTTCCACAGAAACTTCGCAGTTGAGGAAAAAGTCACTCTGGTCTTTTCTGCCGAAGGCATTTGATTTCCCAATTGTAGCACCTCACAGAAATGAAGTACACCTCTGTAGCAGGCACAGTTAATAGCAGAGCCAACACAGTTTCGCGAAAGAACCCTTGCAGGCTGTCCTACTTCCTGTTCAACCCGTGTCCACCAAGCCAGACGGTGAGGTCTACACGTGGAAGTGGGCTGAAAATTAAGTTTTCATCACGCGCATACCTACTTATGCATAGCGTATCGCGCCTTGTCTACATCTGGACTAGCAAGCATGGTTAATCGCCGTCCCGTGCTTTAAAGACAATGATAGTGTTCCACAATGATGAGGATTCGGCGCTCATATGCGCACATTTGGCGGATAAACTTTCTGCAGTCTCTTTCACACTATGACTCCTCAATAGGATGATGGTAGTTTATAGATGAAAGTAAAAAATTAAAGCGAAATTGTATCACCAGCGAGATAGGGCCCAATTCTTTTGTAACCGTGAAAGGAAAATCTGCTCACATCGGAAAAGAGAACGACCGTTCACACAATAGAGGACACAAATATGATTGAACATCTTTTCGGAGAAGCTTTATTCTTAGATCCGTCAAAGAGAAGAATAAGCAATAAATTGCTAGAGGCCTATTTACAGCTGCCATAAGTGCATTCGGCAGGCTAATCCCTATAATTGGCGTCTCTCTTAACACAAAGTCTTGACAATTCCGACGTGTTTGTACATCCGCAGCGCACTCCACCGGCAGAACCAGCCACTCAGAGCGCCGACCATTGCTTGCTTAGGGCATCGATCAGCAGAACGCCGGTATTAAAATCTGTTGGCTTGAAGTGTTTCTCGCAATTCTGCCTGATAGTATTTCGTTTAGTTTTCGTGCATTGCTCCAAACTGACAACGCACTTCTATAAAGTCAGATTTTTATGAGAGGTGCAAATCTCACATCAATATACGCTTTGCTTATAGTATTATTATACTTGCTGTCCCACGAGGTCAACGACAAAACTTGAACCGGTGAACTTTCCGGCAGCACTATTTGCGCCCATCAGTGAAGCGAAATCATTCGAAGAACTTTCACAAGTCGAGTGCAAAGTGTCCTATTTTCATTCCGTATCCAAAAGGGGCAATGCATTTGGGAATTCAGACACTGCAGCCTCCACTGAAGTGCGTGCAGGTAACAGCTAGAGTTACCCAATGTGACCTTCTCGTAGTTTCTTCTCTGAACTTTGCCACGAAAGTTCACATGAATCGGTCCTGCACCAGCGTGAGTCCATTCCTCGCTATCTTATTCAAATCAGCGCATCTAGGCGACTGCGAGTTGCAATTCAAATTCGATCGTTTAGTTGGCTTCACAGGCACAGCCCAGAGATGTGATGTGGAAACGTTTTCCATTCCATCGTCGATTCGAGGGAATTGTTTGTCTACATGCAAAACAAGCAGCCTCCTTTCATGAATACAAAGTGAACTCAATCGCCCCCTGGCAAATATCGTTTGTTTTCTTTAAAAAAAAACTGTCGCGGTAATAGTTATGGTGGGGTGGATAAGGGGGAGGGACTGTACGTGTCAGTCGACCGATCGCAATGTAAGTAGAAACTAGTCCATTCCAGTCTTTTTCTGTTACAGAATGCATCCACATCGCGAACGAAAGCTGTTAACGGCATAGGTCGAAGCTTGTATCAGCCACTGGCCATCTCCCCTCACTAAAGCGACGTTCAGAATGGGAACAGCGTTGTTAGAAAAGGCTGAATAGTGTAGAGTCGGTGGAGAAGCGGCAACAAAACCAAGAAGAAAAACAGTTTCGATCAATGCCAGAGCTTGTAAAACCTGACCTCATTAAAATTGCCTCTGAACGACCAATAAAAGTCAGCGTAATCCCCTGCAGTTCTCATCTTTTCTCACCCCCATCTTTATGCGCAGCGAATTCGATATTCGGCTTAACAAAATATTAAAAAGAAAATATGCCTCTTATGCCGCGCCAATGCAGTGTCATCAGCACGAGTGACGTAGCCAAGTCCGATCTACCGTATCAAACAGACACTTTCCTGTCATGGCATGGTGCTACTGCAGCTGTTTGCAGCTGGAAGGTCGGATGGTCTGAGTTCCCGCCTGTTCAGCGTAGGGGATTCGTTTTTGTGCTCACTTTGCCACATTCTTAGTTTTTTCTACGGTTTGATAAAAGCTTTTCACGCCAAACATTTTCAAAGACATTTCAGAGGGTCCAGAGCCCTGTAAGGTGGCTTCCATATGCACGCACTGTTAAAACGTTTCTTATGATACTTTTCATAGTTCCGTGCCTTTTCCATCTGTCTTATGCTCAAGCCACAGCCATGGAGACTGTGTTGTAGCCATAGAGAAAAGGTATGAAAACAACATGAAAACATAGCGAGCGAGTGGTTTTGCGCTGTTAGGCCTCGGTATTCACAAGTAGTTTAAGTAAGCAGTCTGGGAGTTTCAAGACTACAAGCTGTAACGACCAGAATTGGCTAACACGCTTCGTATAGCCAGGACTCCTGTGCACACATGCTTGTTTTGCGGAAAATGTTGAAACTGCTTAAAAATTGCCGTACATCAAATACAGCAGCAATAAATCCTCGCCGAGACTGAAGGTGCCGGCACTTAGCACTTAGTCTTTGATATGTTCGGTTCTTGCTTTTCTTACGCATGGCCTTTCTTGCTTCCTTTATTTTTTTTTATCCGATAACAAATTTCCCCGGCTCTGATTGCTTTAGTGTTTCTTTTGAGGGCGGGTATATCCAGAGCCGACGTGTTCCTTGATAACCAGTCGAATTTTTGCGAAAATCAGGAAACTAGATTACTTCATTAGATTAGAAGACGAAAACCTAATGCCACGCTAAAAGAACGAAGAGCACCGAGCAACATTCACGCGTAAAAGAAAATAAAATAGCTAAGCAGGCTTGCAGAAAATTATATACAATAATTCCCCTTTACCCTTGCGCACAGTCAGCTGAGCAGCAAAATGTTAAAAGTTTGATGAGAAAAATAAACAGATTCACAGACTGACTACGAGTACGTTTCCCAAATACCGTTTAGCTAGAGCAGGGGAAGTAAATCATTTGAGGAAATGGGTTTTAGTTTGGTTGGGAGGCAGGGAGGGTGGGTTCTTGGTTTAGTTTTTATTTATTTATTTTATTTACAAATACTTCAGGCCCTTTTCGAGCCGAAGCAGGAGTGGCTACAATGATGTGATGGCGGGGCGTTCCTTTGTATTGTGCGGAGTCGAACTGCAGATAACTGACACCTTAAAGCCGCCGTGAGAGCTGTTAAGAGCCAACTGTCTCCAGAATGAGAACTCCAGCACGTTTCTCTACTGCCCTAGGAAAGGAAATGAAAGGGCTAGCTCAATCGAGCCCCATCAGGAGGAGGGAAGCCGCTTCCATCGTGACAACGTTACCACATGTGCCAAAAGTACCACTTCTTTTAGTGGTGCTGCATCTTAATCTTGTAACACTTAGCGCCAGTGTGTGTGCGTGTGTCGTCTTTCTTGTGGTATGCTGCGTTGGCCCTAAAATACTGTAAATTTCCATGTTGCATGTTCTCAACAACACCCACTTCTAGGAATATGCCAACCACAGAACAAAGGCCTCCTCGATAACACTTCAATTAACCCTGCCCTGAGCCAGGGGCAGCTACCTTATCTCCGCAAACCTCCTAATTTCATCCGCCCACCTGACGGCCCTACGCCTCCTGCTACGCTTGTCTTGAATTCCACTACGTTACCCGCAACAACCACCAGTTATCATACCGTCACATTACTTCCCTTGCTCATGACCATTTATTTTTCTATACATCTGCTGCAATCTCATTAGCTCGAGTTTGTTCCCTAACCCACTCTTCCCTCCATCCTGCTTCTAAACATTACTGGCACCTACCATGCTCCTTTCCACAACTGCCCGCGTTGTCCTCAATTTATGTTGAACTCCTCTCGTTACCCACTGCGTTTCTTCTTCATAGGTGCGTACCCGTAACATGTTGCCCTTAATAAAAAATAATAAAAATAATAAAATAATAATAATAATTGGTTTTGGGGGAAAGGAAATGCCGCAGTATCTCTCATATATCGTTGGACACCTGAACCGCGCCGTAAGGGAAGGGATAAAGGAGGGAGTGAAAGAAGAAAGGAAGAAAGAGGGTGCCGTAGTAGAGGGCCCCGGAATAATTTCGACCACCTGGGGATCTTTAACGTGCACTCACATCGTACAGCACACGGGCGCCTTAGCGTTTTGCCTCCATAAAAATGCAGCGGCCGCGGTTATGCAGGTTCGATTTTTCGCGTGGTAGCACTACTAGACGCATCTTCCAATTCAGCTGTACGTGCGTGAGTACGTCCCTGAACCCTGGGGTGCGGCATGCGGCCCACCTGTCCACCGGCTTGTGGGCAACCTGCCAGATGTGTACATTGGGCAGGCCCTCACATGGGTGGAGGCCTGGGCGAAGGGTACATCTGGGTGAAGGCCTTCAGAATAAAAGGATTTAGGTCAAAGACCTTTGTTATACAGGCCTTCAGGGCAAAGGCCTTATGGTGAATGCCTTTGGGGTGAAGGCATTCATAGTAGAAGCCTTTTAGGTTTAAGGTCTTTATGATGAAGCCCTTTTGGTCAAATGCCATCAGCATGTAGAGACCTTAAGTTCCTACCGTAAGTAGTGCTACCGCGCTTAGCCATGCTGAATCGTTCGCTAGTTTGTTTGACCTTTGCAGATTTTCATTTTAAAAACGGCGAGATATATGTGGGTGCTGTATATTGAGTTGCACTGTACAACAAAGCGGTCGTTATGTGACTCATATAAATCATTATTTGCATGAATAATTAAGTTAAAATAAAGAATAAACAATTTTATCTTTGATTTTATGGGGCAGGGTATATTGTGAAATTGGCTGCCGTCAACATCAAAGGTTGGCCCCGCAGTTAAATTTTGGTAATGGGCAGTGTGGTTTGAGAAATCGGAGGTCAAAAATACGATTGTTGAGTTGGCTTTCTCGCAACTTAAATATAAAACGGCGATGCTGCCTGTGGTATATATCTATATATCGTCGCTAAAAACTACTTCATTTCGTCTATATCATCAAGTACTTCAACTGCGCCTGTATTTGATGCATAAAGAGTGCTCTAGACACCAGACCAGCCGGACTGACGTAGATCTCATAGTTTCTGAAATGAAAATCTGTTAGGGTTAAAAAAATATCTTGTGTGACGTCTTGAGCTTCTTGAGAGAGCGCAGATAGGAGCGCGTATATCATTCGCATCCCTCAGAATTTTCGGCCTTCCGCATACCGTCGGTATCCATGCAACACGCATATCGGGACTCACTTGCACGAAGCAAATAAGACGACTCTGATCTTATTCGAGGTCTTGACCCTCTCTTGGCTTTAAGGAAAGGAAAGGCGCGTTACTGGCTCACTTTAGCGCGCCACGAACTCCGACTAAAGCTTGAGTTGTTAAGCTTTTAGTCGGCGTTCGTGGTGCGCTTGAGGTGTCCACTGACAAAGTGGACCAGTCATACGCATTTCCTTTTCTTAAAAACCTAGGTTTAACCGCAAATAAGATTAGACTGGGAACTGGGCTCTCTTATTTGCTTTGTGCAAGTAGGACACGTTTTTATGGTAAATCATTAGCATTGATTACTCTTGTCACCAGCTGCCAAATTAACAAGGGTGGAAAGTTGGGAGATTCGGTATTGATCCATGAGAAAAGGAGCGCGAAAACAGGACGACGGAGGAAGACAGAAGACACAGCACGAGCGCTCGTGCTGTGTGTTCTGTCTGCGTCCGTCGTCCTGTTTTCGCGCTCCTTTTCTCACTGCCAAATTAAATACACTGCAAGACAGAGGCCTCGAAAAATGGGTGAACATTAAAGTACGATTGCAAACATCAATAAACTCCACAGAAGCGGTGCGTTCTTAAGCCCGGCAAGCACTGTTCGGAAACCCAGTTCGAGTGGAGTTACCCGCCGCGGTGGCTCAGTGGTTAGGGCGCTCGACTACTGATCCGGAGTTTCCGGGTTCGAGCCCGACCGCGGCGGCTGCGTTTTTATGGAGGAAAAACGCTAAGGCGCCCGTGTGCTGTGCGATGTCAGTGCACGTTAAAGATTCCCACGTGGTCGAAATTATTCCGGAGCCCTCCACTATGGCACCTCTTTCTTCCTTTCACTCCCTCCTTTATCCGTTCTCTTACGGCGCGGTTCAGGTGTCCAACGATATATGAGCCAGATACTGCGCTCTTTCCTTTCCCTCAAAACCAATTATTATTATTGTTATGGAGTTACTGCCGAGCGCTAACACGTAAGCGATGCGAGAGGGTTTGAAGCATACCTTTTTTTCCCAGTACCCGAGCCCCAGCAATCGACCCGTTGGTTTGGCCATTGTCTTCTCGTGCCCAATCGATGTGTTTGCGAAGTCTCCATGCGTGAAGAGCGAGTGCCGGTGTGCACAATACGTGTCCCGTCAAACAGCTCGCCAGTGCCACCTCGAAAGAGCGCGATCGATCAACACTCCGGTCTGCCAGCTCACCGGGTAAACACGAAGGAATGAGCCAACGCTGACCGAGCCCTCGGTGCATTCAGTCCTTGTGCTTTGTTGCCATCAACAGAGCGAGTGCCGTGATTAAGGACCGCCTTGAATTATGTTCTGTCTTGTATTACGCAGGATAGATAAGCGGGCGAGTTGGTGATACATAATGCAAAAAAACAGCGCGAACAAACGGGGACTAGACGAAGAATACACAGGAACAAGCGCTGACTCTCAACTAAAGTTTAATCACAGGAAGCACACTTATAAAAGGAAACAGAAAACGAAAAAACACAAAATCAGAACGCATGTGTTACTATGTGATGTCCAGATATGCAACCTCACAGTCACGCAGGAGCGGGGATGGTTGGCTGACACATAATCTTGGTTTCTTTGTCATGTTATACGCCTCGATAATTTCCCTGGTCAACTGGTCGGGGTGTTGGTACAAAATGTCAGTAAAATGCAAGGACGGAAAACATGATTGACACTCTCGGCAATGATCAACTAGATTAGTGGAGCGATTAGATTAGTCTAGTCCCCGTTTGTTCGCGCTGTTTTTTTGCATTTGTATTACGCGTTGTTAGGCTCACAGGCAGAGAACATGTTCGGCTTTCTCGCGCAAAAATTTTGAAAGTTTAAAAATTGTACGACACTGTTATGGAAGTTTTGAAGGTTATGGTCCATTATTCTGATATGTATCAAAATATTTCTTTCAAAGTGCTTCCAGCGATCGCATCGAACAGTTAAGACTGCCATAGGAAACCAATGGCGACCGTCGTCAGGTGATCTGCGGACATATACTGATTGTTATAGTGAATTTTTGCATTATGTGAAAAATTGCGTTCATAAACTGTTTCCCGCTCAAAAAAGCTTTTGTCCACAATTGCTGGGTATGAGTGCTAGACAGAAGAGAGGAAAGGAATGGTAGTAACTAAACAGGCTGGTTCGCCTAAGGCTTTGCACAATTTTTATAAATGGGCCTTTTGAGTTAAAAGAGCGCTTTTTTTGGCATATCATTATCAATGTTGTAGTACCTCAGAATACAGCTAAGAAGTGCTAAAAGGTTGGGTAAGTAATATTGAAAGTTAACTTGTTAACCATTACTCTTAAGGTCGTTAATTACTGAGAGGCGTGTAGATCACCGTAAGTGATAACCGTGTCAGTTTTTAGAATTTCGACAACGCTGTCACCTTGGGCGCTGTGGCCCAACAAATGCGGGCTACGTAGCGCCAAAATACGGGCGCTTTCAAGAAGGTTGCAGGCGGAGCAACCTCTCCAGTGCACGTAACTTGTCGAAATAGGCAAAATATGTTAAGCCACGGCGCAGAGGGTAACCGCTTTTTCGAAATTCTAAAAACGGGTACGGATATTACTTACAGTGAGCTACGCGTCACTAAATATTTAAGGACCCTAACGACAATAGTTAGAAAGTTGACTATTCAATATTAGTTAGCTAGCCTGTTAGTTAGCATGTCTTAGCGGTATTATGACGTACTTACTACACCGCTGACATTGATATGCCCAAAAAGCACTCTTGTAGCTCGAAAAGCCTATTTTTGAAAATTGTGTGAGTTCTTAGGTGAATCAGCCTGTGCCTCGTTCGAGAGCCCGCACACAAAAAGCTCAATAGAGCGATGGAAACAAATAACACAGAAGAACAAAACTTTCAAGCCGTCGTAGTCAGGAAGCGTGGCAATACAAATCTGTGCGTCGTGGTCAATAAAATGAGCAAGCAAATGGTAGCGCCGAAAGGTTTTACACAGACCTCCGCCGCTCATGTCTCTGGCTTCTGAACTGTTCAGCAAGGAAAGGTTGCCTCGGTGCCATGGCTTACTCAAGTCATCGAGACAGTGAACTAAAGCCATCCAGGACATGTCTCTTGCCTCGGTTTTTTTGCCCTCTGTAATTGATTTTAATAGGGCGCGAATGTCATTAACCAGTAACTGCTACATCACGACCTGTCAGTATTTACGACTGCTGAAAACCCAGCTTTTTTATATCAATGCTTAGCTGGTGCTATAGCCGGGAAAGGAAGCCAGCTAATCGATGTTTTATAATTTTGTTGGCAGCCAGAGTTTGTGAAGTGTGTAGTTCATTACCTAAGGAGGTTTTCTGTAACGCTCGAAGCGATTACTAGAATGTGTTCTGAGCTAGTTTGTTCCTTTCTTCTAATATTGTCTAGCACAACGCAGGTTGCCAGTGGTAGGCGGCACCATAACAACGTGGCCAGTAACTTGGGTACCGCGCTTTTTTTATTCCTTTCATTGCCTTTAGCTGATGTCCATACTTTCGATTTGCGTCACTGCGCTGCTCAAAATGTTTGTTTATAAAGGCTGTGCTAGCTGCGAAGAAATGTTTACCTGGTGACGTATATAACCGCTGTTCTATAGTTTGTACCTAACTTTCTTGTAGGTTACGCACACCAAAAATTGTCACTATGATGCTGTAGACATCCTCGGTGCACCCGGAGTGTAAAATATGTCACCGATTATTTCGAAACGTTGGTGAAAAAAAAGTTTGGATGTCCCCCAAAATATGAATGAAATCATTTTTGCTTCCTCTCGAATTAATATTTCCTGTAGACTGAAAAACGTGCAACGCGAAGAAATTTATTGAATTATCGGAGCGCTGACAGAAGTCACAGCTTTCTTCATGCGAGCAGTGGTTTATGTGCACTGGTTGCATTTTACGAGCGTCAAAACGTGCTTAGAAGTGCTCTACCGCCCTCTTAAATCTATGAGAAATTTCGTTTTTCTTTAGACCACCAACTTAATAGGTGTTGGCACGGACAGCTGTCTATTTATGAGCTTCTGAAGACGAGGAGAAGATTGAGACTTGAGCCGTGCGCTGTAGATACGAGCATACGCTTTAAAACAGATCAGAAAAAATGTTTTAGTGCGGTAAGCCTCGAATCTATCTATACATTCTTCATCGCTTACTTTTCAAGAGAATCTACGTAAAAAAACACAAAATATGAATTGTTCTGGAAAGATCTTCACGATAATAACCGACGACCATTGTGTTGAAATGCACCGACATTGCGCTGGAAATTTTTCCCAGCAGGGTGCCAATTATTTTTCGAGACTTTCTGGGGTATTCGCCGTTTAGATTAAAAAAAAAACGCTCATTAAAAATAAAAATATTTCAACGATAACCATATAATTAACTAATCCGCATAGTCATTTCTGTATAACTGCTCAAAAGATGCCCCGCATTTTTATGTCCAGTTCACTGCCAACACTGATCAATATTTCTTCATACATGCGACAGCAAATTTTAGCTGCTTTTTAATTTTTTTACATGCTTTCTCAATTTTTTTTACACATCTCTGTCTTTTTCTTCTGGTTTTCTGAAATTTTTATTAATTAGTTCATTTTATTTAAGGAGTCATGAAGCGCCAACCACCGATAAAATGCCGTTTTGTTCATTTACCGACTCTTGAAGCCCTCAGAAGTACTTGTATTTGGGCGTGTTGGTTCATATCTTTTCAGGAGGACACAGGGGCGCAACAAAAACACACGGACATAGAAGTAGACAGTTACGAGCGCTTACTATCAACAGGCTTTATTTGACGTAGACCGTTAATATACTTTCGCCTACCCAAGCGCCACTGTGCGAATCACAAGCACGTGGGTAACAGAAAACACCAAAAGAAATCGAAAAGTAGGCGATTACAGAAATCTATCTAAGAAAACCGTTTCAGATCGGCGAAGCATAACAGACGAATCACTGATGCAGTTATCTCCTTTTTTTCTGATGTAATAGGCTTCCACCAGTTCCCGTTCAATCTGATCGCGGCTTCTCAACAATACTCTACAGTCCGATAATCGGGGAAAACAGGCGACCTTAGTCTTCTTAGTGCATTCTTGGCAATGGTCCGGGAGATGGGAGCCTGTCTTCTTTAAAGAATTTTTGTGCTCCAGAAGGCGCTGGTTGAGGCAGCGTCCGGTTTGCCCAACGTAAACCTTCCCGCAAGTGAGCGGGAACTCATACACAACTCCTTTTTTGCAGGTTACGTGGGGCTTACGGTGTTTTACGCCACACTCTTGCCGTTTTTCTTTTCTCATTATGCGTGCGCACAGACCGGACAACTTTCTCGGAGCAGAAAAAAACAACTTCTACTCCGTACTTCTTGGCCACCTTCTTGATGTTGTGGGAAGTTCTGTGTACGTATGGTACCACCTCCGGCCTTGAACACTTCGTTGGGTCTTTCGCGTTGCTCTGCTTGCTGCCCTTCAATTTTTTGACCAAGGACTGCGTCACAGCAAGAATGAGGGAATCAGGGAAGCCTGCCTTTTCCAGCCTTGAGACCTGTGACAAGAAGCCAGCGTACACAGCGTGGTAACAGGACTTCGTTAGTGCCGATGAAAGACATTGTAAAGCGATAGCCCTTTTGACCGTCTTAGAATGATTAGAATGAAATGGTAGCAAATCTTTCTTTGCGCGCGGACAATACCCTGTCACTTTCCCGATTCACCTCTATTATTCAAGCCCTGCTCTTTAATTGTTTTCTAAGCATTAAGCGAAAACCAGAGTGAAAAATAAAAAAAAAACAGGTCTGTACCGGCCACCACGCTGTTTATGAGATGTCTGTATACAATTACATAGCCAGTCCGAGTTCCCTTTTTTCTTGTTGTTGAGTACAGGAACTCCAAGTGGTGCTTTACAGCTCGAGTGGCCCGATCCGACTCTCAGGTCCGGAATGCTTAACGAGATTCGGAAGCCTCCCCACATTGCAGAGTGCAGCCAACTCATCTTCCCAACAGCAGAGAAGTGCGGGCAAATGCGCGGCGAACTGAATAAATGAGCGCATCAGCGGCGCTCTCGACTTCTCTCCTTGAATCGTTCATTAGCTTCGCACTCGACCGAAGCAGTCCGTAATGCAGCACCTGGGTCCTTCTGGGCCGCGCTTACTGAGTTTCAGCAAATTAGTACCGAATGAAACTGAAACAGGAAAACACAAACGCGCCCTTATGCTTTGCGATGTCCGTGCGCATTAGAGATGCCCAGATGGTCGAAATTATTCCAGAATCCTCCACTACGGCACCTCTCTTTCTTTCTTTCTTTCTTTCTTTCTTTCTTTCTTTCTTTCTTTCTTTCTTTCTTTCTTTCTTTCTTCCTTTCTTTCTTTCTTTCTTTCTCTCTTTCTTTCTTCCATTCTTTCTTCCTTTCTTTCTTTCTTTCTTCCTTTCTTTCTTTCTTCCTTTCTTTCTTCCTTTCTTTCTTTCTTCCTTTCTTTCTTTCTTAATTTCTTTCTTTCTTTCTTTCTCTCCTTCTTCCTTCCTTTCTTTCTTTCTTCTTTCTTTCTTTCTTTCTTTCTTTCTTTCTTCCTTCCTTTCTTTCTTTCCTTTTTTCTTTCTTTCTTTCTCTCTTTCTTTCTTCCCTTCTTTCTTTCTTTCTTTCTTTCCTTTTTTCTTTCTTTCCTTTTTTCTTTCTTTCTTCCTCTCTTTCTTCCTTTCTTTCTTCCTTTCTTCATTTCTTTCTTTCTTTCTTTCTTTCTTTCTTCCTTTCTTTCTTTCTTTCTTTCTTTCTCCCTTTCTTTCTTTCTTTCTTTCTTCCATTCTTTCTTGCTTTCTTCCTTTCTTTCTTTCTTCCTTCCTTCCTTTCTTTCTTTCTTTCATCCTTCCTTTCTTCCTGCCTTTCTTTCTTTCTTCCTTGCTTTCTTTCTTTCTTTCTTTCTTTATTACTTCCTTTCTTTCTTTCTTTCTTCCTTTCTTTCTTTCTTCCTTTCTTTCTCTCTTTCTTTCTTTCTTTCTCTCTTTCTTTCTGCCTTTCTTTCTTTCTTCCTTTCTTTCTTCCTTTCTTTCTTTCTTTCTTTCTTCCTTCCTTTCTTTCTTTCTTTCTTTCTTTCTTTCTTTCTCTCTTTCTTTCTTCCTTTCTTTCTTCCTTTCTTTCTTTCTTCCTTTCTTTCTTTCTTCATTTCTTTCTTTCTTTCTCTCCTTCTTCCTTCCTTTCTTTCTCTCTTTCTTTCTGCCTTTCTTTCTTTCTTCCTTTCTTTCTTCCTTTCTTTCTTCCTTTCTTTCTTTCTTTCTTTCTTTCTTTCTTTCTTTCTCTCTTTCTTTCTTCCTTTCTTTCTTCCTTTCTTTCTGCCTTTCTTTCTTTCTTCATTTCTTTCTTTCGTTCTCTCCTTCTTCCTTCCTTTCTTTCTTTCTTCTTTCTTTCTTTCTTTCTTTCTTTCTTTCTTTCTCTCTTTCTTTCTTCCTTCCTTTCTTTCTTTCCTTTTTTCTTTCTTTCTTTCTCTCTTTCTTTCTTCCCTTCTTTCTTTCTTTCCTTTTTTCTTTCTTTCCTTTTTTCTTTCTTTCTTCCTCTCTTTCTTCCTTTCTTTCTTCCTTTCTTCATTTCTTTCTTTCTTTCTCTCTTTCTTTCTTTCTTCCTTTCTTTCTTTCTTCCTTTCTTTCTTTCTTTCTTCCTTTCTTTCTTTCTTTATTTCTTTCTTCCTTTCTCCCTTTCTTTCTTTCTTTCTTTCTTTCTTCCATTCTTTCTTGCTTTCTTCCTTTCTTTCTTTCTTTCTTTCTTTCCTTTTTTCTTTCTTTCTTTCTCTCTTTCTTTCTTCCCTTATTTCTTTCTTTCTTTCCTTTTTTTTTTCTTTCTTCCTCTCTTTCTTCCTTCCTTTCTTTCTTTCTTTCTTTCTCTGTTTCTTTCTTTATTTCACTCCCTCCTTTATCCCTTCCCTTACAGCGCGGTTCAGGTGTCCGTCGATATGTGAGACAGATACTGCGCCAGATACTCTACACCGGGAAGGTGTTTTGGTTCTCGCGGTTTCGTGTGAGTTTCCGGCCTGATATGATCTGCCTTTACAAGAAGTCGCTTTCTCCGATTTTTTTTTTTGCTAGAGCCATCCTGAACATCCTTTGCGGCGGCCATGTACTGTGGCTGAAATCTGCCATCAAATGTATTTAAATAAGGCACAGCTCAGATTCTTGCTACAGATATTTTCTGCAGTCGAGCAGACGTTTGGGAAAGTTGTTGCTAATTCATCATGACAAACACAGCGCACACTTTTCATAACACAAAGACCAAGTAGGGAAACACCACCAGCGCTGGAGATTTTTTCTCCAAGCGCAGAGGAGCGTTTAATTTAGAATTAATGAAAGGACCGGTGTTCTTTCATCAATTTCTCTTCATGTTATCGCTAACACGCACCGTAAAATGCATTTATGTACGCTATTCCTAAAGAAATATTTGGTTGCTCTTCAATCCGCCGTGGATGTTTCGTGAGCACTTACCGCAACATAAGACCAAACTTATCAGTTGTACAAAACCGTCTTAATCTCAAGGCTGCATCAGCGTTGGTTGCTTCACAGGAATGAACATGTTCCTCAATCCCTAAAAATTAGCGTATACCTTGAAATCACTCAAGAGGCAATAATAATAAGGGAGAATTTATTTGAGCTAGCAGGTTTTATACATGCACGATTATGCTCCTGGCTTAGCAGTGACTTTCTCGCCATGACGTCAGATACATTCTTTAATTTTTTTTTTGTACTGTAAGTATGAACACTATGCTCTACTCAACATTACCGGCTCCTTATCCACTTAAGTGCACTCGACTACGGCGTTCAGGTGCGCAACCTGGCTTGTACCCAGAATAGAAGATCTATGAAAACATTTCTTTTCAAAGCTGCTGCGATCGATACATTCACTTATGCGGCGGTAAGTGCTTGTCGCATGATTTCTGAAAGGATGTATTCATCGTATGTCAACGGGTGGCTCGTCTCCATGAGAACGATCTCAGGCACAACACCGCCTATGCAGCTGCGGGCCCGAGCGAATGCCTTTTTCCAATTTATATCTTTGCTGCTCTTCTGCCTTTTTTACAGTTCTTTCGGTACCGTTTAGTTGTGTATTTCGAGTGTCTTCACACACGGGATGTCGGGGACGCATTGCAAAAGGTAGTGGCGTGCCGAAATGGGTTTCTATATCAGTGCGCTAGGCTCTCGTCACGGAACGCTCTCGTCATGCAAGCCTCGCAGCGTTTGCACGCCAAGAGGGGAAGCTTACATTTGGCTGTTTATAAAGAAAGTCTATCCGTTTAATCGATGGCTCAGATGTACAACGGGTAGAAATGGTTGGTGCTACCGCAGTTACTAACGCAGTTAATGGCAGTTACTTTCTGACAACGTTAATAATGGCTCTGCAACGTTTTTTTACTTGCTATCAGGTACATGACAGTAAAGCGTAAAGTTTGCTTTGCCACAAAAGAGGTCGAATGAAGAAAAAAAAAGCCTCACTGATGTAGGTTGCAACTCAGCTAAAACATGTTGCGAGAGCCGTGATTTGTTGCTGTTGTTGACCTCAGTAGATACGGTGCATACCCACGTGGAAGATTCGGAAGGGTTTGGCAGTGAATGACATGGAAAAACCGCATAGGCAATTGCGAAGAAAAGAGAGGCATGAGGCGGAGAAGTAGAATAGTGAAGTGATTGAGACTAAAAAAAACAAGGTAAAAATAAATACAAATAAGATATTTTAGTTTATTTATTCAATACAAGGACAAAACATATTTTTAGAGATGCGAAAGAATTTTGAATAGAGTTAACAAGTAAACCTTAAAGTTGCAATAATGCAGTCGTGAAGGCACCCGCAAACCCTACTTAACGTGTTTCTCTTGGCGCTCGCACTGGACGCGAGGAGTACTGGAAGTGATGCAGGGAGCACTAACTTCGAGAGAAGGACCTCCAGAGAAGTCTTTCTCTGATGCGTGAACTGCCAGAAAGAGAGGAGAAAATGTTCTATTTCTTCATCTTTCACGCATGCATCAGAAAGATTTGTCGTAGCGAACCCGC
This sequence comes from Amblyomma americanum, assembly GCF_052857255.1. Taxonomy (NCBI): domain Eukaryota; kingdom Metazoa; phylum Arthropoda; class Arachnida; order Ixodida; family Ixodidae; genus Amblyomma; species Amblyomma americanum. Next base: position 102,269,078 of record NC_135505.1, read on the forward strand.
ATCTGCATAAACAAAACTTTAAGGGGAGGGGGGGATGCGGCATCGAAAAAGTGTCACTGACACCTCACACAGCATTGATTTACATGAATGGACATTTGAAGGACACTTTAAACATCACACTGCCTGTATCTATCGATTCTGTTAGGGAAAGAAAGGAACGCGAAATTCTTGAATGCTTCCATGTAGCGAGATCTGGCCCTGACAAATCTGTAAGTGAGGATTCCATCCACTTGCACAGGAAGGAAATGGAATTTCTCGGCATGACAAGACGATTGTTTGTTTGTGGCAGCGTATGTTTAGTGCGCATGCGCTTTTTCGTTTAACAAGGAAAGAGGCGCTGCCACAATAAACTAGTTGTTATTCGGCACTTGCCCTGTGTGCTTATTCCCTTATTGTGTCCTGCCCTTTGTGCAGTTTAAAGTTTTTAGAATGTCATACCAACTAGCCCTTCACTGGAATGTTCCGAAAATATATTCCACATTACATTTTTGAGCTTTGTCGAAATCTATGGCGTAAATATTATCCATAATACAGTAAGTATGTCATTTAAAAAGCAGCGCCTCTACGCTCCTAAAACTCATATCAAGAATCAAACTGGCGTCTTGACGTGTGTAGGGTTTAACGTCACGAAGTGATGCATGGGATAGGATGGAAGTTGAAGGACAGGCGTCCGTGTTAATATAGACCGCCTGTGGTTCTGCAACGTCCGCTAACGTTGCCAAACACACGGGTGTCGTCTGCATTTCGACTCAATAATATAATAATATTGGTTTTGGGGGAAAGGAAATGGCGCATTTCGACTCAATGAAATGCGGCTGCCACGGTCGGGATTAGTTGCCGCGATCCTGGGAACAGCCTCCGAACGCCAAAATAACTGCGCCACCACAGCAGGTGCTCTGTAGAGCAGCCCTGACCTTGTTTCTACATGTCGACTTTGATAGCACCGAGTTATTTTGGGCAGAACTATATGTTCGTTCAATATAAGTCATGGGCATAAGATACACGAATCAACAACTTTCACTAATACCCACATTAATAAATACATTGCTTGTATGCCGCCTTGATATTTTCTGAAATTTCAAGTGGTATGTTACTAGCGTGTATTAGGCATCGCTGTATTATGCTTTTGTGTTCTAATTCCTCTGGCAGTACCCCAAGCGGATTGGCGCACTGTCTGCGTTCCTCAAGACGGCGCCGAAATAAGTGCCGCTCCAGTATCTGAAAAGGCTTGGCAGAGGTAATAACACACCAGTTTTTTCGAAAACCTGAAGGCTCCTGAGCTTTAATTACGCAAACACTTTCAAGGTGCGCGTATTTTTTCACTTTACTGTGTCATGTCCAGAACAACCTTTTTTGATCGTCACAAAAACGTACTCTGTCTGCATTCTCTATTTTTTTTTTCAGCGAATAGCCTCGTCTCTTGTTTGAGTTATAGAAAAGGAAGAAGGGGCGATTTAGAGATAGAGACTTCCGGGTTCATATGCAACTGTTTTAGCTTACAGCGGTTCTTCGCTTTATTTCAGTCTACTCGCTGGAGAAATAAGAAATTTTTTCAAACTTCCGATAAAAATCTGTACTTTCTAGAGTTCGGGTTCTTCTTTTAAGGCAATTTCTTCGAGAACGCTGCATATGAGCTCTTGGAATAAGGCCTGGAGCAGAAAAGCATTAGTTCGTTTCCTTAATTTGAAAGCATCGTCCTTTATCGGTGATGGCACGCGCACGATTGCTCTAATAACTCTAAGACTAATAACTTCGCTCTTTATTCTAAGCCTGGCAAAAATTTGACAGGTGATCATACAATGTGATGCAACAAGTCTGCAACAGCAGGTCGTCCGCCGTCTCACCTCCTCATGTGCGTCGCATTTTTGACGCCTTGTTTCCACTTGTGTTGCTCATGTCGCTACATCTTCGCGTCTTTTCAGCGTTACCGCCGCTTCAGCCGCTCACACCGCTGAGTGCTGGCGGGACCGGCGTAGCTGGCGCAAGTCCGTTCAGTAGATCACGCCCACAACGCCAAAAGACAACAGGTAGGCGTGGTTATGGCGGGCAAACGTTTGTCTATGCAGTGCGGATGGTCGGCGGATGATGCTGACCTCGTCGATGATGATGCACTTCACGTTGCAGAACGCGAAAATAAATGTGCTTAGGCCATGGTTCTGCGCCGTAGTGAGCTTGAGTGCGGCTTGCATGGTCATGACCAAGCAAAGGACAACGATCTGCCCACACTGCCTAGCACCATTGATGAACTCTGGCAAAGGTGGTTCGATGCCGGGATGCGCCCGTCAGTCGAAGTGCAATATGGTAATATCATGCACTTTCCTCGCGCATTTAGCTCTGATAATTTTCAATGGCGTCACGTCAAGATCATCCGACGTGACGTCACGACAAGGACTCCCGCGCCGAACGTTCCGGTTAGTTTGCCTCTCCAAGCAATTTCGTGTTTGCTTCCACGATGTTCGTTACTGGTACCTCAGGGATGGCGAACGCAACAGCTGTAAAATCTCAGCCAAGCAAATTTGTATTGAATCATGATTACTGCAGCTTTCGAAGAACAAACAATGGAGCAGAGGGTGGAGAGCCCGTGCGCTCACGCGATAGCCCGCAGTCCGGTCATATTTCAAAAACGATGGCGTCTACGTGCAGTCGTGCCAGTTTTCTTAATGTACTTCGCTGCGTTATTTTTTCCTTAGAGTTGTTAGGTTCATGACGCTGTGTAAGTATGTTTCATGGTGATGCCTGGTTGTCAAGTGCTGGACTTCGCTGCTCTGAGCATGCCGCATTAGATGCATGTGGCAACGCAGTTCAGACACCTGCCAGGTGCACTTTCATTGAAAGTTTTCATTTGAAGATGTTAAATGGGTTTTGCTTCAGGCCTGTTTATGGGAGTCACCAAAAACACGGATACTGTAGCGCTGCATGTAACATAACCAAAGCATTGCTCACGTGTAAAGTCTGTAATGTTTATAGAATATCTATACACAACTCTAGATTACAGTCTATAGGCAATACAAATCCTATAAACAGTCTATAGACAACCTATAGAATTACGGCCATACACCTTTATAGAGTATTTCTATAAATAGTCTATACACTGTCTATGGATTATTTATATAGACTGTCTATGGACGAAATTTTATTAAAGTGTATGGCAATAAATCTTTAGATTGTCTATAGACTGTCTATAGGATTTGTATTATAAGGATTACACGCCACGCGGCACGCATCCAGACGCCACGCTCTTCGAAGGCTTCACACGTACCACGGCAACATTCGCGAAAGGGGTCATAATGCTTTCGCATGAAAAGGACGCCAACAGGAGAAAAACTGATGCAAGTCTCGGTTGCGTCGGGTGGTAGCGCCAGCTCTTTATCTATGCTGCTTATTAGCACCAGAGGGGACTGTTGTTCCAGTGTTCAGCCCAACGGTGTGGGAGGCCAAAGCTTCGCCTGAGTATCCTGTAGACTCCTGCGATGATCTACACAGAGGAGGACTGCGTGCTCCTTAGTCGAGAATGAGTGCTTTGGGTACGCCCTTTTTGCTCCCCACGAGATGTGCCAGGACAGCGGTGTGAAGTTTTCAGAGACAGTAATGGGGCAGGGTGCATACTTGAATGAATAGTATTTGAATGAAATCTTTAGGCGCCATGTTTGCTCTCCATGTTTTGAACATTAGAAGCCTGTTACACCTATATAAAGGGTATGCCCTTTACTGCCAGATCTTTCACTTCCTGCTTTCCATTTCGGCCCTTTTAGTGATTTATTGGGCTCTTTCAGAACTGGACTATTTCTATATATTTGTTTCTGACTGTTTCCATTTGCGTTTTGTGATTGTCTTCTCTTTTGTTCATGGTGGGTGGAACAGCGCGAACAGACGATAGACGCTGTTCCACCCACTATGAACTGTTACCAACTAGACCAACTTTCCATCCTTCTTCTCTTTTGTTATTTCTTTTTATTTTGGTTTCGCTTTCCTTTCTTGATATATACAACTTTTGCTATGGTCTACCCATCGACGTGCGCCATTTACATCTCCGAGATCTAACTACTGCATGAAGTAGCAGATTATTCGCTTTGAGCTGAAAAAAATTTGTTGTTGCTTGAGAATCTCGCAGCTTAATACACCGCGTTTGGCAACACTGTGGTAAATGCTATCGTTCCAACTTTTCATTCCAGCAGAAAGAAGTGAGGCTCAGTGATCGTGAACCCTACCACGGGAAGAGAGCGTAAAGTTTAAAGCGGGCAGACAGCAAAAATAAAGAAATGATTGTCATGGAACGTAAATGAAGCAGTAAAAATGTCACTTCTTGGTGGTCAACTCAACCATGCCATGAAGAAAGGGAGCAAAGAGAGGGTGAAACAGGAAAGAGAAAAAGAGGTGCTGTAGTGGAAGGCTCTTGATTAATTTTGGCATTAGTAATAGCTCAAAGTACAAGAAAGCCGGAGCAGGATGCGTATACCACAAAACACGAATACATTATCAAGGCGTAAGAGAGAATCAAGTTTTGAAGGAAGGGGCATTAAAGGGAAACAATACTGTGAGGTGCTTTGAATTATCTAGAAAGGAATAATCATGCGATTCAAGAGTGTAGTAAGCATTACATGTCGGCACAAATAGGACGCTAATTTTACAGCCTAAGTTGTTATATTCGTTCTTGTTCATGGTAGATGTTAGATAGCGTATGATGTAATTTTAATGGATTCTATTTTCTATACGTTTTTTTTTGTTTTCCAACATCCACTATCCACTATCTCGTTCATCCAATATCTCGTTCAGTATCCGGACATGCCGTAGGGAAAGAGATTCATCTAGCGGTTTTTTTTTTTTTGCGCAACTCGGCTCCTGCGCACACCTCAGTCAGTCGCTAACTTCCGAGAAAATGTACGTTTATAATTCTTGAAGAAACTGTCTGCTAAATAATTTAAGCAAAAATTAGATTTCGAGGTGCAGAGAAGATATATCGAATTTGCGAATTGTAAGTAGATTTCGATTCGCTCTCTTCGTCGGCCTCCCGAACGTTCCCTAGAGCGCTGGGCGTTTTCTTTGAGGTTTGCCCACTCTTTGTACCGAAGAGAGCCTGGGAATAGGGTAGAAGACAGTTATCATTATCGGCGCCAATTTCGAAATAGGGCAAGGTTCTTACAATTCAACCTCTCCGGGATCAAGGCCACACCGTGCAAACTATGGTTTCGATTCCAGGCACGCCCAGCTGGCTACGGCGACCTGCGCCTGCAGCGCTTCCAAAGCATTTCTGAGCCCCATTTGCTGAGTTTTGTAGCTTTTGCTGTAGTTCACCAAGGCTTCACCACGACGAGTTCTGCTCCAATTTAATTCACAAGAATTCATATCTTGGTCGCTCTTCTCCCACGTTGTAGCAGAAACCCTGTACCCGAGGCACACCCGCCCGAGGTGAAACTTTGCCAGAAGCAAAAAGAGGATCTTAGAGACGAAGGTTCTTTCAGTAAAGAAATATAGGCAAGTTTATGCTCACTTATGTACAGGGTAAACATAGCAACGTAAAAAGAGAAACAAAACTTTGGGACTGTCGAACATGGGAGAACCTCATCTACCGGCAGAGCTGAAGGTGAGGAGTATACAACGTTGGACCAGAATAACCTTCAGGGCCCGACCCACATTCCGACTGTATCCAACCAAAGTCATCTTAAACATGATTGGTCCAGGGGAGCGATTTATATCTCTTCAACTTTTACCAGAAACTAGAAACTCGCTTTTCTATCATGGCCTGCGGATTTTTTCGGACCACTTGAGTATTAAGATAAGGCTTGTATAGAGTAAGGTGTGGGTGCGAGCTAGTTAGGCTAGTTCTTTAGGCCTGGTGATAGCCTGAGTGTTCCCAAGTGTACCTGCCGATTAGTTATTAATGTGGTCCGCACCCGATTGCTCATTCTCCTCACGACTCTGGCGTAGATAGGGCGACCTAGCCCTGTCGGGCGTTATTTTCCTTGCCTACCTCAAGTAGATCGCTATCGCTTCTTAAGGAAACCGGACTCAAATGTCCTTTGTTACAGCGTACTTTCTTCTAAAACACGGAAACTCCGATTCCCGAGAGCACAGATCCTTTGTGTAAGGGGCTTTGGAAGCCTTGAACCCGATGCGTCATAATTCGGCATGTTTCGTTGAATTGCAGTGATGACTACGAGCCAGCGTAACCTCCTTTCTACAGGTCCATTAATGCCCAGTGCAATATTCTCCCCGACCTCACTCTGTCCTACATTGTGCTGCCTCTTACCTCAAGCATGAAGTCATTAGCGCTCGTCAGAGGGGTTCTTGGAAGTCCGTAACCTAACGTGAAATTTTTCAAGGGTAAGTAGGTGTAACCATTCTTGCTGCGCACACGTGAGCTTTTTCCTGCCAGAAATTGCTGGGTTTTAGGTAATTACAGCGATGGGTGTCAGTAATCGACGCAAATGTCTTACTGGGCTAAGTGTAGGCTTAATAATCCCTTACACGCAGATTGAACCTCCCCCCTCCCTCCCCTCAATTCCACCATGCACTTCGTCACCACAGCTAGCGAATTTGCAATCGCTTCCTGCCAGTCTGCGATTCCCAGTTTGCGCAACCATCATGCTGTATAATATAGTGCGTTGGAATGTTCCACATTATTGTAAACTCTTGCGAGAAGGTTCTTAGATTCTCGGTTTAATCCAGCTCACAAAGCTAAAAAACGAATTCCCATTTGCGCGATTTTCAACCTTTTAATGCAAAAAATCCTCTCTTTTGCATGCGATGAAAATTATTGAGCCACTAGGTCGCTACGCTTTAAATTTATTATTTTTAAATTTTACAGCGACAGCTGGTAAGCGCCCGTGCCTGATTTTTGCGTGATTGTAGCAGTAGTATTATCAGCAGTCGTGGTAACAGGCGGATGGTTGCAATGGGGACCACCGAGAACGTGGTTGCCCACAGAGCGCTTTCAGCTAATCCATCAAGAAATGTCCATCAAGATGCCAATCAGAACCCTGTGGAGTTCACCATCAAGCCATGTGTGACCAAGGTATTAAAGAGATCTCAAGCCCCATTGCTTCATCGCATTCGCACGGGCTCTGCTCTTACCCCTGCGTGGATGTATAAGAACGGTCTGGCATCGTCTCCTCTGAGTTCTACGCGTGGTGCGTGCGGTGATATAGAACAATATCGTATGTGCTGTCCAGTGTACAACGCGGAAAGGAGTGTGTTGTTCGCTTGCGTCAAGAATACAAGAACCCCTCATAGTTCTCTTCACGACAGTGCATACCGCGCGGAAATCAGTCGTGCATAAAGGAGAGTCCAAACCTTCTTTTAAAGTTAATACAGGGCTTGGATTTGGACTACAAATGGTACAGCAGGAGCTGACTACTGACTGCTATAGCTGATTGCATTTAGAGCAATGCAGATCTGTCAGATGTTAGGTATGTGCCTGCTTTGTGGACCATATTCAGCATTTGAGTGTCGCTACGTTGCTACGGTGGAGCAATTTCCTGCTAAATCCGCGAGGCTAACACTAGCAGTAGCTGCAACAAGCTCAACCTCTCAAGCTCTCTTCCCGCAGAAGCAGGAATGAATGTAGACAGCGGCACATGATTATCGTGGAAGTAAGAAAGAGGGCATGGCGACAAGGGAGGAACACGTAATTTTACCACCGGAACCATCTGAAGGACGATTACCTTGTAAGGGAAGAGTGTATGGAGAGAGGAGGATGTGTAGCCGGAAGGTGCTTGCTGCGGAAAGAGGAGGGTATGGCGAGCGTGAGCAATGCTCTAGCGGAGGGTGGTCGCCTGGAGAAGAGGGAGAAGCTATGTTGCGACGGCGTAAGAATGCAACCGGAAAGTTGCCACGGCAACAACCCACAGGTGGTTACCGTGGAAAGAGTGTGTGGCGAGAGTGAAGTGCGTAGCAGGAAGTTGGTTACTGTGGGAAGTGGGAGGGTAATCGCTACGAGATGAAACCCGAAAGTGGTTATCGTGGAAAGAGGAGGGAAAGTAGTATTTGAACACCTGTCGCTGAATATCGCGTTACACAGTGGCCAGCGTCCTGTTAGTTTCTTTTTAATACTGCCTCATTTCACTGTAGCGTCATAGCGGGGCAGGTTTAAGCGATCAGCTAACGCTTGAAATCGCGGAATTTTATGATAGTCTCAAATTTTTTACACTCAAGGGCATTTCTTTCAAAGCAAAAGCCTATTATAAACGGAAACCTGCAACAACACAGAAAAATGATGGAGAGAAAAGCAAGATTATTTTTATTTAGAATGTCGTCAGAACCACCGTGCCTCTCATTTTCTCGCCAGGGATCGGCACCCTGCATAGCCGCAGAGGCTTTGAGAGTTCGTTGTGGTTATTGACCATTTTTTGTATCATTGTATCAGCCCCAATCTCTACTGACAAGGAGTTTGCTTTATGGAATATTCACAGCGTACCTATAGCACTCCAAATATTTACTTAGGTCGTCAGCTATCCTTCTCACCCGAAGATAAAAAAAGATAAAATTCAATAAGGATATATAATACTTTAAATTCATGTGCGAGATTGTTTATTAGCTTTCTTTTTACCAGCTGAGTGGTTTCTTTGTAATTTTCAGTTCTCCAGATTTCTTCTGAAGTTTCCTATTGCTGCTGCTATCGGGGGTGAATGACTTCGGGGTGAATTGAAGATAGCTGCAAATAATTTGCTACTCCAATGTTCACCGCAGGCTGAATCAAATCATAGTGGATGCAAGTCACCGTGCAGTATCGTATTTCCGTACCTTTTGCTGCAAAACGTACTTTCTACTTGGCATTCCTATTAAATAGAAATGCATACATAAAATGACGATATTCATAGAATGTAGGCATATAATAGTGTGACTGGCGTCATGCAATTCTCTCATGCTTTGCTTGGCTCCGCCGTATTGATTCGCTTTTCAGGAGTCTGATCACAAAACCTTAATTCTGCTCAGAGTATGCAATGTGTGCAGTGAAACCTGCGCGCCGTCACGATGACGTGAATATAAATGTTAACTTGTGCAGAGATGAACATTTCCTCATGAAGCAACAGTCAAGGAAGGAGAGTCTTTCGATTTCAGCTGCACACAATGGCGGATTTCAACGAAGTATGTGCAGTTGTTTTTTTAAGATTTATTTTTGCCCATACGGTGGGCTCGTGGGTGAGAGGCGCACGAAACCAAAAAGCTTTGAAGAAACACAGATGAAAGCAGTATTATAAAATAGCTCCCTCTCCAGGATCGGTTTCGATTTTCCGAACGCGCGATGAGTTTCCAAATTTAGTGACTCTTTGAGGAGTTGCTTTCAGCCATCGGCTTTCCAGTTTTCGCGATGCTTGCATGAAAGGTGGTTTCTGTAGCTGTTATAAGCCTCTGTGGCATCACGCTTTTGGTTGAATAGCACATTTTATCTGGCAACGCAAATACATCTGAATTGGTGAACCTGGCTTCCTGAAACATGCAGCTACGATTGCCAGTGAGGCCCTCGAGCCAAACTATATGCTTTGCAGTAGGAATATACCCTTGTTGCCAAAAGTGAGCATTCTGTATATTTAATGACAGAAATATACCGAGGAACTTGGGCAGCATACTCTGCCTCTAAAAGATAGTGCGATAGAGAACAGCTTACTCTCTTTTTACTCCCACAGAGACTTATTCATGTTTAGACTTTAGAATGTAGGCTGATGTTGCTGATTATGATTATTATGCGAAGCTACAAGCCAGAATGACCTCAGCTTCACAGAGTTTAATGTGCTGCTTTTGCGTTTTATTCCAAGTTGTGCCTGAGATCTTGATGATGGGAGAGGCTAGCCGAAAGAAGAGACAAATTTTGCACCCACAAAGGCATACGCGGAGCGCGTATGCCCTTGTGGCATCATCGATCACAGGTTTCCAGATAGGCAAGCAGTACGCAAAAAGCACACGAAAAATTCGCTTGAAAAATATCTACCGAAAGCAAAATCAACTGACACTTCTTCGTTTCTTCTTTCACTCCCTCCCTTATCCCTTCCCTTACAGCGCGGTTCAGGTGTCCAACGATATATGAGACAGATACTGCGCCATTTCCTTTCCCCAAAAACCAATTATTATTATTATTATTATTATTATTATTAGTATTATTATTATGGCACTTCGGCGAATTGTAATTTAAAGTGTTGGGAATTAAATTGATCAGAGTATGCGCGAAATATGCTGGTAAGTAATGGTAAGTTCGTTCATCAAGAAGTAATTATGGAACGCAAATTTTGTTTAACATAAATTTGATAATGATGAAAAACGTTCATTTAATGGTACTATGTAACAATATATACAAAACCTAAACATGTTGTACGCTTTATTTTTGTTAATGTATATATGTACATATGTCCCAAGATTTGTTTGGGTATATATGCATACGGAAATGCTTCTTTTACTAGGTTGGCATTTTTGTTGACCATCAGTGAAAGAAGTTGCTACTTTTTGATTTTTAAAAATTGTACTTTATTGCTATGCTTAAATAATTGTGTCGAATTTTTCAGTATAAACTTATTTTTATTTGCTGGCGGTTTTCGCTTACAAATTGGTTTATTACGCGATAGCGTATGCAGCTTGTTCGGTTGAAAAGGCGTCGGCGTAGTAATAGTCGGCAGCGCATATCGGAAATAATCGGGGGCTGCGTAAAAACAAAATCGTATCATGGTAATTCGTGGTTCTAGTGATTGATGACTGATTTGTGTGTAATACTTCAAGGACCCTTGGATGAGGGCTTTAGAGTTAATGAAATAATTGTAACTAATTGAGTAATTAAAGAAATAAAAAAAGAAAGAAAGGAGAGCTCGAAGATGTAAAAATGCTCAGAATGAAAAGTCATCGCTTCATTAGAGAAAGTTTGGGGTATAATAGATCAGTTAATAATTGAATCAATTAAACAATTAAAAAAATGCGTTCAAAGGTGTCAAACTGCTCAGAATGGAAAGCCAATGTTTGCTGATGCTAAAGAATCTTGTAAAAAAATTATAAAGAGTCGCATCAGCATCATATGATCCGCCAGATGGCGTACGCTATCGTGCCAATTCATAAGCTTAGCAGAGGAGTCCTCCAACGTTTTTCTAATGTGTCACATACAGCTTGTACTGTGTCTGCTCTTGCTCAATGCATTATGGTGTACGACCTGGTCAAACTGCAAAGACAGCTTTTTTCTCTCGTTCCTTCATGTCTTTCAGCGCATGAAACAAAACAAATGAGATGCAATTCTCAAAAAGTAGTCGCTATTTTAGGCTTGCCTAAATATTCACCGAAGTGGCAACCCTGTTTACATTTTTGTTTAGAGCGAACGGGTTTGTCTGCAAGCCTTGTTTTTGCCATGTTCTGTGTGGTTTCGATATTTTGACCTCTGAGAAATAAACGCACTCATTTAAGCTCTTCTGTCGAAAACCAATATGAGGAAACGCCCCAAACATTAACCCTCCAGATAAAGTAACGTACGGTTCAAATAGTGACTTGACAAACGCACGCGAATGTAATGCCTAAGGTGAATTATCGCTGCTAACAAATCGACGTTTACTCACGTGGCCCGCAAAAGGTGTCTTATAACAGCTGCCGCTGCTGTAGAAGTCGGTATGTTGATTAGCTGAACTTATTTACAGGGGTCTCAAAGAAACGATATCGGAGCTTCCTGGCACTGCGGCAGGTTATATATGTGCAATTTGGGCTCAATATCCATATTTACCCAATTCTAACGGGCTGTTCATGTTTTTTTTATTGAAATCATTGATGTAAACTCTGTACATAATTCATAACTGAAAGTTTTTTTAACCATACACAATATGCTAGTCATCATTGGGAAGATGTGTAGTCGAGCGCCTTGCAAAAATGGTGAAATAAAATTAGTGCGGTAGCGTCAAAGGAGGTTATTTCTGATATCACCTCATCTCTGGTCAATTCAGAAAGCGTTTTCTTGTTTTCATGTCGCTTATCGCATTTAGACTGCCGCAGGTTTTCGAAACTGATTTTTTGGGCAAATGTGATAAGCCTCACGATTCCACTAACATCCACCGACTCACAGACGCACACTTTTGCTTGCAGCTCGGCGTCAGTGTGCGTTAGCCTGTAGACGTTTCGCACATATCCTTTCTTTGCCTTGCTCATGCATACTTCCAGGGCTTGTAGCATGGCTCCCATGCAGTTAAATATCAAAAGCGGGTCGGTATGTTGCGCAGCGAGTTTAACGCATATGCACTGTTTATGATGATGCCTGAGTGTCTTGAATTGGGTTGTTATAACGGCAATCCTAAGGTTTCGTGGCCGACATAGACCCGGACGTCATTCTGGCCCTGAATTTTAATGAAAAAAGTTGCGCCTTAGGTTAAGGAAAATACAGTGAGTGCATGTGAATAATAATATACTAGCTGTGCCACAATTCAGTAACATTTATTTGCGGTTTCTAATTCGTGCCCACTACTCGCACAGAAAAAAATTGGCTGTGGTTTAGATCTGGCTAACCCTAGTTGAATTGCGAAAGCTTTGTTTCCTTGGCACGTCGTCTACGGAGCGTCTCAATGCGACGCTCTCGAGAACTCAAACCGGTCTCTTCCGCAGTCACTCCAGGACGTTGCACGACTTCTTCTAGCCGCATCTATATATCCTCTAGCCGTGTATATATATATATATATATACTTATGAAGGGAGCCAACAGTCGGTGACTGTTGACTGTTGGCTCTCGTCATAAGTTTGTCAAAACGAGTCCCTAATTTCCTTTACCTTACCTTGTCTGATATATATATATATATATATATATATATATATATATATATATATATATATATATATATATATATATATATATATATATATATATATATATATATATATATATATATATATATATATATATATATATATATATATATATATATATATAGATACCCCGCCAGGCGACACCTCCTCTCCCTCTACCCCAGCGGAGGACATCTCGTGTAGCGAGCGGCGATAGCAGCGGCGTCGACGGCGGCGCCATCTGTTGGAGTGCGGCTGCGGCGTTGCTAGGCAACGGCGGCTCAATGTCGTTCGTCGGCCAGCGCATACGGCATACGGCTGCCTAAATACGGCATACGGCATACGGCGCGACGAGCCGAATGGCTCGCTGGCTGGCGTAGTAAACCTTTTGCTTTAAAAGATTGCAAATTTGTCACTGTATCCAAGCTCGTCCGCCTGGCTGTTCTCCATGGGCTTGGCGTGTTCTCGGGCTGGGCGTGAACTGAGAGGGAACAATGCAAATAACCATTCCTTAAGGTTTATAAAAAAAGCCCGGGAACCTTGGGAGGCATTAGAGATGCAATTATTTTTTTTACTTTCAGTCAGAGATGAGCACAATAATCAAAAGTACCATTCTATGTCTTGCATACAATATTTGGTAATATCATCGGGGCTGCGGAGATCCCATTCGCGCAGTCGCTTGTGCGGATAAGCTATGTCTCACACCATGCTCACCTTGGTTATTTCGCATGTAATTTGCATGTGTGCATTTAAATTTGCAATGGTTTTGCTACAGAAGGCAATAAATCATGGCATAAAAGCACATTTGTAAAACTCAGCAAAGAGGAACAGGTAAGCAATAGAATAAAGTACCCTAGTGGTTGTGCACTAAAAATTGCAGGGAAAAGGATGGGTTCAATTTCTCGCCCGAGTCGTACCTTTGCATCTCGACGTCATTTACACGTCCCCGGAATTTCTGCATTAGACGCGCGGCGTGCCATCGTCTATCACGCCCCATGGAGCTTGACCATTGCATTATGCGTTTCATGCGGAATGTGAGCCCACCACTGCGCCACATACAGCAGGAATCTAATAAATGTCCAACAACGCCAACTGCAGAGCGGCCGCATAAAACGCAGCAGGTGAGGCGGGCGCTTTAAGCCAGTGTTTTATTATCGCCGAGGAAAACCTCCATTTGCGAGTACCGAGCCCATGCCTTCTACTGTGAGTTTCGGTGCCTAGCTTTAGATGGCGATGTTGGATTTTATTCTTTAAGTCAGCACCAGAAGCCCAACAACCTCTTTTATTGAAGGAGTACGAGTCGTGCTTGTAGCGGTTGTATTTCAATGGGGCTACTAGAGTGGGTAAGGTTCCATTTGATAGCAGCTGCGTCTTGCGTTCTGTCAAGTTCATAGTTCCGTCTGGCTTTGTAGCTGGCCTCAGTGCCGTTGCGCTGAACGAAAATTTCGCAAGAAATAATAGGTGCTGTCAGCTGCAAAGAGCGAACAAGAAATAAGAAGACAACGCTGACGGTATCTTCCGATATCTCTAAGAAAAGAAGACAGCCGTGGCGTCGGCATTTTTCATTGACCTGCTGGACATGCTCTATTTCAGTCCGAACCCAGCGTGCTACGAGACAAGATTGAGGAGCAATGCCTTGCGACATTCAAGAGCTGTTATGACGCTGGAGACCTACCCAGATTTCCTGCGGTCTTGTCTGGAATTCATGGTCGTGTCGTTTCTACGAGAAGACTTCATCAAAAATGTGCAGTATTCATAGCGTCCGAGGAAGCGTCGTACCACTGTGAGACCTTTCTTGCCTCTTTTGGAAGACATACCAAAGCAGGCTGCAGGAAAACGTGTGCTTGATGTGTAGAGGTATGGCGATGACTTCCTTGTGCTTACACGTACAGTAACGCCAGTGACAAGAATTTCTGCAGAAAAGAGACAATAGACATGTTTGAGAGTTCATCCCTACGACTGACGCTCACCCATATCTGACATCAAACGGTGGAATTCAATATCAGTCCCTGGATTTTATTGGGTAGCAGACGCGCGGCGTTAGGAGAGCAGGGGACTCCGAGAAAGGCCTTCTTTCGAGTGACTCAGGCATTCCTAATACGGTAAAGGGTGGTCTAATAACCACAGTGCTGCGTAATGGGTTAATTCCCATATATTAAAAATTGGTCATATGCACAAAAAGTAAATGTTGCCGGGTATGCAATATAACTGCTCTTAGCTGCGAACGATGCTCTTCTACAAAAGATCAAATGACAAGGTATACAAACCAAACCGAATATGGGGATGACGGCTAGAGGAGCAAAAAGACAAGTGGCCAATGGTTGCATACATTGATGGCTTTAAGCGCCGCTTGAAGAAGATTGCGTGAACGGCTGGCGTTGGTGTGGTAGGTTCTTCCCAAGCATAGGGTGTACAATGCCTCGGCGCGTAACTCAAGAACAACGGCAGCGCATGTACTCAAAGTAGGACCAGACGTAATATGCTATATAACAGGAAGTCCAATACAAAATTCTCCTTTGATGTGGCAAAAGCTATAAGGCCGAACGGGATGTTGTTTAAACGACAGCCCCCGAGAGCACTCTAGTGCTATGTCGAGAGGCCACTTGCCTTTCTATCTTCGGGATTGCAATTAGGACGTAAATCTGAAATTGCTGTGAGAAAAAAAAAGTGGTGTTCTATTTAGAGTAGATAGGCCGAATGCTAATTAGGTTCACTTCAGTTTTCATGCCGCTTCCGGTTTTGGATCGAGGCGTGGTCATCAAGGTCAAGCAAATCAAGCAAACTTCAGGCAAAGACAGGCGAAATCAGCGAGTGGGGGCCATAGTGCTGGAGGGGTCACACAAGCTCTGCCTTAAGGGTATGTCGCATAGCGTTAATGGATTAATGTGCATCTGTTCAGAAATGGTCATTCTCTACGTCACATTCGTAGAACGATGGGAGTCCTTATACCAATCCCGGCGCAGTGGTGCAGCCGCCAAGCGATGCGCCACTGCCCTGCGACGGCAGTTAATGTGCCCGAACAACCTCTAGCGACAAGTCATTAATTAAACTGCGAGCTGCCGCGGTGGGAAGTTTTCTCAGAATCCTGTGGGCAGGTTGTGATGATGTCACAAGATCACAAGGCCTTGGTGGGATGTGAACGAGGCTAAGCTGATCTTATGTGTTCGCGCCGCAGTTGTAAGTTGATGAAGACGACGGCGTGCAATGCACAGCGTGAGAGTGCCATGCCTTAAGAAGAAGAAGAAGAAGAAGAAGGAGAAGAAGAAGAAGAAGAAGAAGAAGAGAAGAGGAAGAAGAGGAAGAAGAAGAAGAAGGAGAAGAAGAAGAAGAAGAAGAAGAAGAAGAAGAAGAAGAAGGAGAAGAAGAGGAAGAAGAAGAGAAGAGGAAGAAGAAGAAGAAGAAGAAGAAGGAGAAGGAGAAGAAGAAGAGGAAGAAGGAGAAGAAGAGGAAGAAGAAGGAGAAGAAGAGGAAGAAGAAGAAGAGAAGAGGAAGAAGAAGAAGAAGGAGAAGAAGAAGAAGAAGAAGAAGAAGAAGGAGAAGAAAAGGAAGAAGAAGGAGAAGAAGAGGAAGAAGAAGAAGAGGAAGAAGAAGAAGAAGAAGAAGGAGAAGGAGAAGAAGAAGAAGAAGAAGAAGAGAAGAGGAAGAAGAAGAAGAAGAAGAAGGAGGAGAAGAAGAAGAAGAAGAAGAAGAAGAAGAAGCGTGAGAGTGAGTTCCTACATATATCAGCCAGGTTACGAGATCCCTTACTAAATACCACTGACTATCAGCACTTAGCATATAATTGGAACGTCCGTTCGTGTAAATCCAGGCTGTGTGAGGTAACAATGACGCGGTTGCGGTGCAGGATTCCAAGTTTGAGCTCATATCTATGCAGGTGTGGGTTGACACCGACGAACCTATGTGACGCATGTGGGAAGGTTGAATCTTTAGACTATTTTCTCCTCTACTGCCCAAAGTTCGCACTTCAGAGAAAGATTTACCTGGAGGTCCCTCTCTGCAGGTTAGGGCTCCCTTTATCTTTGCCAGTATTATTATCGTTTGGTGCGAACGCCAAGGGATTTGCATTTGGTTCTATTAGTGGGTTTCTCCACGATTACATAATTGCAACTGGTAGGTTGATGTGCTAATTCTTTTAAAGTTCTACGAGCTCTTCTTTTTTCACCAAAATGATGTCTGTTATTTAACTGTCAATATTGTTCTGTTGTTTTTATTCATTGATTTTTCAAAATTCACGATTGGTGCTACAATTTTGTCGTCATCTTCCATGGAAACTTCTTTGTTTATTGAACTAAACCTTGGCCAATCTCTCCGCGTGGGTATGTGTCATATACCTGGGGTGAAGAAGAAGAAGAAGAGTTAGTTGGAGTTTCACACGAGGCGTAATCGGCAGCGGCGATAGCATAATACCCTAAGTGCAGTGGCCAGCAAAGCTTACCTGTACACTACGTGACGTATTAGACCTACAGTAGCGACAGTATTTATTTTATTTCTGCATGGGCCAAGGTCACGTTCAAATTGAAGTTTCATACAAACTCGGTGAGCTGGTTAGACCTTGTGAAGTGGAGCTTTCGTACTAAAATAGAAAACTCTCGCTACAGTGCGCGATTAACCAACTAAAGAGCTTTCGAATTTCGACGTAAAGTGAATCATATATTCTGCTGCAAAGACGCGCTGAATAATGACTCCTTCAAAATTGTGGCATTAAAACTAATTAAAACATCACATATCAACAAGTACATGTCAGAGCTGTAGCAGTGAAGAAATGAAGAAAACGTAGTCTCTGTGTAACTTACTCAATAAAAAATAGTTCCTAGTGCTGACAATGTACTCCAGTGCGCTGCAACTCGACTATCTTTCTACTTGCAAGCAATGAGGACGAGCGAATTGAAGATAAAAATAAGTTACTTCTTAATATAGCAGGAGAAGTAGAAGTTGCTAAACGTTCAGGATGATTCAAAGAATAACGAGAAATATTTGCTTCTTGTTTCATCCCCTTCTATCACAGATTGCGATTTCTAAGTATACAAATCTTGCTTATCTGCCTATCTTGCCTTTATAAGAGCGAACATGGAATGAGTATAGCACCAACTCTTTGCTCTGAAGGCTTTGGCACGAAATCTAAAATCGATACAGACAAGAAATGTCAAACGCAGACAAACTTAATTTGTGTCGTGGTCGTAAGGAGATGCCTTCTACCTAGTTTCAGTGGCAGGCGTTGAGTTCATCATAATTTCACATATTTCGATTGTTGTCCGAGGAGTCGCTCGGCATTTCCGAACTCATCGAGTGACACCAAGATGCACTTTTATTGTGACGTCACGGAACCGAGTGATGGTTTTCAGGGGCAACCGTTGCTCGCCGGCGACGGCAACCTCATCAGGAATGTAGTTACCCAGGTGGGCAGGTCTACGGCGACGTCAAGATGCACTTTAGCACTGGCGTCAACCGAGATCGAAACTGCTCGTATAAAACGTTTGTTATTATTTATTAACAATGTGCAATTGTGTTTCCAGCTCCCTTTTATGATGTCTGGGTCCGTAGGATTCTTTCAAGGCGAAAAACAAACAGCCAAATACTTTGCGACTGTGCCCCAAAACAAAACCACCATATAAATAATATTCATGAATAAATTTAGCGCATTTCATGATTTTTATTTCAAGATACAAATTATTGCAAACAATAAAAGCTTAAAATCTAAACGTCACATTTTGGAATAATGCAAACAATCGGAGGAGAAGTTTAAAACTCTCCAGATTTATTTTTCTACTAAGTGTTTTCCGGAAAAGTTTGAATGAACAGCTAATACTTTCTATTTCTCAAATCAGATCTCTCAACCTAATTATCTACCCAGCCTGCGTTCTCAGTCCTTTGGTACGCATTACCTCCCTTCTGGCACACTAACAGAGAACCAAGGCATGTACTACATAAACCCGTAGAGGAAAGAGAGTCTCGAGGAATGAATTAACAAATCCACAATTATCAAAGCAAACGACAGCGTACAAAAGTGCAGTTGCAGCTTTTGCATTGTGAGCATATTATTACAGGCAGGTTACTCTGCCTCCTTGGCTGGATAAGCGCTCGCTATTTCGAAACAACTGCATATTCTGCCTGTTATACGAACCAAACTTTTAAGCCTGACTAAAACTCGGTGGTTCAAAGCTACTCGACTTCTTACACGCTAACGTTGTCTACACTCAAAACCCAGGCGCATTATTTTCCATTTCCAGCGAGCATATGCAGCAGGTCTCTCATGGGTAAAGCGTGCATATCCATTTCTAATTTTGTCAAGCGCAGGGAAAGTTCTAGTGGAAATACTAAATTACAAACTCTCAAAGAGGCTACAGAAACGCTGTAATTATGCTGCCGCACGGGGAAAGCATTAGTTACACTTGCGGAACACTGGTTTCGCGTTCACAAGCTTTAGCGGTTGCCTCATGTTTCGTGGTTAGGGCATTTAGAGCCTTGCATGAAGTTGTTGTTGTTGTTAGCCTATCAAAAGGTGGCGCATACCCACACTGGGGGATCGGAAGTTTTCCAGCCAAACCAGTTCCTTCTTTTTTTAAGAACGTTTGCGTAGGAGGGCTGGTTTGCAAATGCTTGTGAGTGCAGATTCAGTTTAACTGCTTCTGTTATGTGCGGATGAAGAATTTCGTAAATGCATGCACAAGCCCGCAACGTGATGATGTTTTTATTTTTAGCGCATTCAGTACATTCGCTGCGTATCTAATTAAAGTTTCTGTTTTCGCATGAACTTTGTGCGTTGCAGCATTGCTTGCGAGCGGAACTACGCTAAAGTCCGTAAAAAGTAGTCAGCGCTCACAATGCTCCTTTTTTCTCATGCTCTATCTCGAATGAAGCAATGTTTCGCCAGTTGCCAGCACATCAATCGGTGCGCCAAATAGATATGGCCGGTTAGAACCCGTACTTCATTGTAGCTTTTACCTGTAAATGTTTTGACCGAATGATGAAACGACCATCTGCAGTGTAGGAAAGCCGTTGTGCCTATTTAATACACATCAGCGTCATATTTCAAACCTGCCCTTAATCGATGCATCTTAATTGAAAACGTAATTGTACTAATGGCTTTTACTGTTTAGGTCTATGTTAAACAATTTATTAACAAATCGTGCAAATTCCATTAATTCTTTTAACTAATTGTTCAAATGCCATATGCCTCCTTCCTGCCTTCAGTACTTCCGATTTCGCACCATCAGCATATACACAAGGTGTAGTTGACTGATATAATGATTTGTATGGGGGAGGATTTTTGTGACTGCATGAAGTCAGTCATAGTCAAGAAGGGGATTAGAGCAAATGTTTGGTTGTTTTCGGTTATTTTCCTGCTCGAATTGAGATCTCTTATCACGAAGACTAGTCATTTCTCATATATATATATATATATATATATATATATATATATATATATATATATATATATATATATATATATATATATATATATATATATATATATATATATTAAGGAAGCCAACAGTCACCGAAACCAAGGTGCATAGGGTAATGTTTCTAGTTTTTTTTAAATATCTAATACCAGTCAATTAGTTTTAAAGAAAATTACTTATCAAGCAGCAGAAAAAACAACCATGCCGCCGGTGGGATCCGAAACCACGACCTCCGAATATCGCGTCCGGTGCTCTTACCAACTGAGCTACGGCGACGGCTGTCCAATCTGCTGCTTTCGTGGGTATTTATGTTTTTGCGTGTAAGCGAACCTTGAGAGTGTTCACCAGCGCCACCCTCGTCCAAAGCGGTGGACGTAGCACGTCCTGTAATACAGCAAGTGTGACGTAGAACGTCATCTAACGGCCAGGCCGAAAACTGTGCGAGAACCCTCTTTCCCACGAAAGCAGCAGATTGGACAGCCGTCGCCGTAGTTCAGTTGGTAAGAGCACCGGTCGCGATATTCGGAGGTCGTGGGTTCGGATCCCACCGGCGGCATGGTTGTTTTTTCTGCTGCTTTATAAGTAATTTTCTTTAAAAACTAATTGATTGGCACTAGATATTAAAAAAAAAGAAACATTCCCCTATGCACCTTGGTTTCGGTGACTGTTGGCTTCCTTAATATGTTTGTCAAACGAGCCCCTCACTTCATTTGCCTTGTCTGCTATATATACATATCTCCACTTAATACCTTCCAAATCATAATCTATGCAACATCCGTTACGATGATCTCAGGAGCGACCAACAAAAGCAACAAAAAAGCACTGGCTGTTCACAACAATTCTTAACCTCCCCGAGCTACGCATTCAAGCGAACAGGTAACCAACCAACAATGTAACATCCCGAAACGTCGCATAAGCCAGCAGGCTCTTCGACTATGTTGTTATAGTTGCTACTAAAGCCCTCACGATAAACTAGTTCGTTTTTTTGCAACCCTATGCGAAAACATTCTTAAGCTAACCAATATGAAAATAATAACGTCGCCACAGACGCACCGAGGCCTTTCTTGAAAAGCGTTACGCTAACAATTAGGAGAAGAAATACCAGTTCTATAAGCAAAATTGTGGCAATGAAACAAGATTTCCTCAGAGATGATAAGCCAATAGAAGATGGGGTGACTAAGGGAGTACGGGTAGTACCAAATGAGGACGCGAATGCAGACTGCATGCTGCACATGTATGAATTTCTTATTAATTTACGCGAAACTGAGGATACAGCACCAATGAGCCGTCAAGTGTGACCTAATGGAAAAAGCAACAAATGCGAATGAAATAAAATATTGAAAACAACCTGGGTCCATCAGCAAAAAACGAATGTCCGTGATCGTACCATCGTGCAAGCAGAGCATACGCGTAAAGAACACAGTCGTGCTGCACCGACGCTGGCAACAAGGAATGAATGTTCCACCATTAACAAGGATAAAGTACGCAATTTATGTTAACGGCACCGAGCGCTAAGAAACAAATGGTAGCTATTTTTCTGGGATTTTGCCTTGAGATTTACAGCTTCGTTACCTTCAGAACTATCAAGCTGCGTTTAGAGCCGGCGTGTCTGTTCACTCCCTCCGTCGGCGATATTCTTATCGATGTAGTCTCATAACATTTAAGCACCGCACTTTGAAGCAGTGTTTCAAATGCGAAAATTCCTATTTTACAATTCACTCATTTTTCTAATTTGCAGAAAGAAAGACGTGGGCGCATTTAAATGGCTAACAGTTTTTTTTTTGCATGTTCCATTTCTGGAAAACTGGTGTTTACAACACTTATAATGCTTATGTTGTCTAGAATAGCTTATATGCATGGTTTGTGAATCGCGAATATCATCTTTTTGCTTTTTGAAGACAAATTTAGAGCTGCCTGCATTGTGTTCGCAAATTAGAGAGACCAAATAATAGAAAAACAATGATGCTTGTATAATGTTTCCTTTCACCGTGCGAGCTCTGTCACTCTGAGCGCTTCGGAGAGAGCCCGAAAACATGCGGCGGGCCTAACGTGTACAGCATGAGTTTGGGACGCTGGCTACGAACGTGGTGCCCAGAAACATCCTCGAATCGGTGCCCACACAATCGATAGACAGTATGCAAGAGTGTTTACAATACTTGACGAAACGCGAGAGACTGCTCAAGAAGTTTTGCTATGGCCAGACGCCAATGCTCTAAAAAATGAACATCCTCATAAAGCTCGCTATTCGTCATTATTTCTGTTCTGTATAGTTATTTCGGAAATTTTTTCCTGAGAAAGGGCTTCACAAGCAGTCGGCTGTGAGACGGCACGAAATGTGTTCATTTACTGTTATAATTGAGCCTTTGGTAAGTGCGCATTAAATATTATAGAGACTATGTTTTTCACAATCATCATTCAGTATGCGAAAAAAAAAAAAATCTACAATGGATCTATACTGAAAGGACATAAAATTTTGAGCGTCATGTGTTGATTTTCATAATGCTGGCAAGTAAATTGTAAACAAGGTTTCCGGAGTCATTAACTGGGGTATTTTTTGCGGTTGAGTTAGTGTAGTACGACACCTCAGCAATAAATATTTCCTTCCATTTTGAAGCGACAACTCATTATAACAAGTTTTATAATGAGTTGAAAGTACCCAGAGATTCGGGCCTTGTGTACAAAATTCCCCTCACATGCGGTAAAGTTTACATTGGGCAGACTGGTAGGTGTTTCAATGAACGGGCATGCGAACATAACTTGGAATGAAGAACAATGTGGGAGGTCATCTGGCACATCATTGTAAGAGCTGTAAAGGGAATGGCAAGGGCAAGGATAAAGTACCTTGCAAGTCAGTTTTGCGCAACACTAACTGTTTGCTTAAATCGAGAGATAAGACAGGAAACGAGTTAGTTGAAGCCTATCACATCGTAAAAAATGATGATTAAATGTGTCAGCACTTTGCCTATTTTGCTTTCAGTTAGTGAAATCGCGTTTTAAGAAGGCCACATATAATTGTTTCATTTCTGTCCTAATTTTGTTCCTGGATGTATGTACCTCAAGGCTGGAAATGTAGTTTTATCAGGTTTTATGCTCACCTTTACACTTGTTCTTTGTTGCCGTCCATGTCATGCTTGTTTTCTATACGTCATTCCACTCTTTTATCTGGTTCTAACTTTTACTTTTACTCGTTGTCTTTGTTGTTCCCATGCTCTCATGCCGGTTTTTTCACATGTGACACCATGAGTTTGTCTCGTTTTCATAGTTTTTACTCTTGTTGTCTTTTGCATAACCTGCATTGTCACTTCGCGTATTTTTTACCCTCTTTACTCAGGTTGATTGTTAGGTTCCTTACTTTTTTTTTCATTTTCTTGACATGGTGTGTCTGGGGACATGCTGACTGAGTACTCTGTCGTGGTTTATCGTCCCTGCTGCAACGTAACAATTTGATCAATGTGGTCTAGATTTTAATCAGGACATGTGTGAATGACAGTGATGGTTATGTGCTAAGGTTCATCCCTTATACAGCGTTTGCCTTTCGGTCTCGAATAAACAGTTGGAAGTCTGCGCCTGTGTTGTCGTGTTTGTTACTGTTCTCCTGTCGCGTCCAATTCGCGCAGTACTAATCCTTCTTTCTGCAATGAACCGACTAGTCCGCAACAACGTTCTACTCAGAAAACAAAATCATTTAGTTTAACCATTCCAAACTATCTGCCTGTGTGCTTACTCATTCATATTGCTTTTGACGGCCGAAGCGAATACTGAGAGATATCACCATATTGTTCACATCGCAGCCTGAAAGAAGCTGCTGATGCAAAATCATGGTTCAAGAAGAAACAAGAACAATAGAACGTGTAACGTAACAGCTCAAACCACCTAGACTGAAAAATGGTACGGGGAAGCACTTCAAGTATGTTGAATGCTTATGGGAATTGCACGTCTTTTCTTGAAAGATCATGTTTTTTACCTTGCAGCTGTGCCGAATATGAAATACACCTAAGATTGTTCTAGTCAAGAAGAAGCAGAGAACAGTGATTGACACACTAAAAAAGACAAATCCACGTGTCAAGGTTTGGCTCTGGATGATCATTGATGTCCAAACAAGAGCGGTCCTAATGGAAAGAGAAAACCTGACGTCATCTTTTCTTCCGGAAAGCGCGTTTGTGAGACACAGACGTCAGCTTATGCTTTGGGTTAGTGATGCCTTTGTCCGCTTATGCAGATATCTTCGCCTTTTTTCCGCCGGGATCTGTTGAAATATTTTCGCTGATAAGAAAAGATAAGCTGGGAAAAGAGACCGGTTTACCTTTAAGCCCATTTAGAGCTGAACGTCACAGCTCGTTCATCTACGGGAAAAGCCTAAAATGCTGCTCCCCATGAATGTTTTTTCGTCCCATTTGTTCAACGCTTTACTGGCTGAGCACAAATTTACTTATGTGATTATGTTTTTTTTTGAGCTCTTGCTTAAGGGTAATTTACGTCATAGTTCTTGACACCCGAGAAATTCTTTACTGCCGAGGCACTTTGCAGTGACCGAAATCCTGTCAAAAGCGTAGACAAAGCTTTTTTTTTTGTGCAGAGCTTTGGTTCGCTCAGGACAGTTTGGTTGTAGTTAAGCTTTTGTTCGTCTTTTACTACCTATTTTCGCCATACAGTGTTTTTGGCGTCTCCTGTTTCATTTTTCTGTAGTCTGCAAGGAAGCTTTCTTTGTCAGTTATGCAACGGGGACTGCATTTCTTTTTTATACAAAATTACACTTTGAAAGTTTGCTTTTTGTGGCATTCTTCATTTTTCATGAACCCATCTTTGCCGTTTAAAACGTCGATGTCCCGCTTATAGAATGTCAGCATGCGTTCGGCCGCTATTTTTATTGCAGATCATATTTCGTGCCAATAGATGCTGCAAAAGTGTGATTACACAATCAACGCCGGCAGAACGACCTATCGTTTCCGCTCAACCAAGCGGCTAGAAAGAGCGTATGTAGATGTTTTTCAGATACTTCATTTTTGAAGCAAAATACATCTGTGCACGCTGCAAAAGCGTGGGACCATAACCTGCCCGGACATTCGCTTTGCCATCAGAGGCAACCTGGATGTTGTTGGGGTTCAGGTAGCGTGGTCGGGTCGGAGAAGGGACGAGGAATATCGGGGAAAGAAAATATGGAAAAGTTTAT
This sequence comes from Amblyomma americanum, assembly GCF_052857255.1. NCBI lineage: Eukaryota > Metazoa > Arthropoda > Arachnida > Ixodida > Ixodidae > Amblyomma > Amblyomma americanum. The sequence continues at coordinate 102,294,380 of NC_135505.1, forward strand.
GCAAAGACTATTTACATAATGTACAAGCAAGAACAACTGAGCATGACTCTCAGTAAATGTATCTTCTTAGCGGACGGCAGTCTCTCAGCACCAAGTCAGCAGTCCGTTAAATACCCTTGGCATTCCCCAGATACCTGGCTGGGGAATACATTTCGGAGAACGATGTACAATCAAGCGAGCAGACGAAGACACTGGTGGTACCGCCCACGGCAGGTGGCGGTGCTGATGCTCTCACAGTACGTCGAAGGAAAGGCGAAAAGACATTCCCTGAACACTGTCACGTCGGAATGTCAAGCCGTTTCCCAACAGGGGGGTGAATGACCTTTCACTTCCCCGCGTGACTGCTGAAAGCAACGCTTCGTCCAGCGACCCGATGGCATGGTCGGCCACGTGGCCCTGCCATTGTCGCAGCTGCTTCCGCCATTGCTTTCGCGAACGCCACTTCATGCAGCAGCGTTTCTTCAGAAGACTGGGGTTTTTAGATATTCCGGTCAAGGAAGTCCGCGTCTTTATTCATTTAGGCTGGAAGGCATACCGTGCATAACAACGTCTAGTATGAGGAAGGACGACGCCTAATATATGAACAAGTAGGATCTCGACAAATCTTAGTCAAAACTTCTAAGAGGAAAACCGCCAGTGAAGAAAATTTTATTGAAGTACGCAATTATTCATGGAAATTCTTTTTTGAGCAGCTGTACTGGTACAAACCAGGGCGTCTTTATTCATTTAGGCTGGAAGGCATACCGTGCATAACAACGTCTAGTATGAGGAAGGACGACGCCTAATATATGAACAAGTAGGATCTCGACAAATCTTAGTCAAAACTTCTAAGAGGAAAACCGCCAGTGAAGAAAATTTTATTGAAGTACGCAATTATTCATGGAAATTCTTTTTTGAGCAGCTGTACTGGTACAAACCAGGGCGCATTTTCCTTCAAGCCGAAAGTTTCCCAGAAAGCTCTGTAGCCTTCCTTGTTAAAGAGTAATTACTCATTTGAGTGATATTTCCACCTTAAGGCTCCGCTACGCAAACTAGACTCTTGTTTGAGACTGTTCGCGGCAGTCTATTAGCGTTAATAAGCAAGCTACGAGTGATGTATAAACACAAAGCGATCGATCACGGCGACCTCTGAATGTGCGCCTTAGTCACCGGTTAAGAGTTCGCCCGAAAGGAGTGTTCCCTTTCACAGCCTTCATGCTGGGCGCATCACACGGTGCACGAAAGCTGGGAGCTGCTCGTGACGAAGGAAAAACAATATTTCAGTGAAGCATACACAAGAGAGAAATAACAGCCCTTCCCAGAACCACTTGTTATAACGGGCTTTGGTGAGCAAAAGGCGACAAATAACCCAACTTAACGATACTAGGGCCGTCTGAACCAATAACGCTTGGCACACTTCACTATTTTAATGATCAGTCGTGCCCGTATATAGGAAGCCGAGCCCCCCAGGAGAAAAGGGCAGCGTTCATGGAGTAGGGAGAGGTAACTCTAGCGATATATGTGCATAAAAACTTGGGCAAACAGATGGCGCTGCCCCCAGCACTACGCTTTATGGTAGCCGCTGGTGACCAAACAAAACCCCAAGTTGGTGACCCTGCCTGTAGGGTCGCCAGTTTAACTCGTCCGCCGGTGGCTCCTCTCTGTGTCGTTAGCGTTAAGAGTCGGTGTTTGTTCAAGGAGGGTGAAGTGGCAGAGAGGACATACGAAGAAAGGTTGGGATCAGTACGAGCGCTACCATTCGGTACCCTTCATGCTTCTCTGCTGTCCGATCCGCCGCTTTACCCTCCCCTGGATAATTGAACAGCGCTATAACGAAATGATTTGTAACGAACTTAAGAATTTAATGGCGAAATAGTCATTATCCTTCGAAACTCCCATAGAAAGATATTTGATGTCTAGTCCTTAGAAAGGAAAATTTTCTTATATTGAGTATAACGTACCTTAAATAAGCCCAACTTATCATCTAGCGCAAAGTATGTCAATTTGTATTCGTGCCCAACTCATCTATGCCCAGTCGATACGACAAATTGGAGTCCCTGCGTGTTCTAACCTTTTCGCTGCATATAGCCCACTGCGACCGCTCAGTTTAATTTCTGTTTTCACAGCGTGATCGCAATTAAGGTTAAAACAGCTTCGTAGTGCACTTGGTCCGTATCCTTGAAGGTGGCAGCACTCGCATACCTCCCTTAGTTCCATGCATGTTCAGGCTGTTTTGCTGTTCTCTTCTACCTCAGCAGGCGCATTTTGCGACTCTAATGAGAATGGACGGAAAATCGTAACAGGAAAATAAAAAAAAATGAAGCACGAATTTCAACAGTTTGCGAGCATCTGGAACGTATGCTCTTATTCGAAGCAGTAATTGCCTGCCTTTCCAAGAACACAATTTATATTTGAAGTATTCGTTACAAACTAGGAGAGCTTATTCAAATGAGCGCGCTTTCCGATCAGGTTCCTTGGGCGAGTGGGCCGCTTGAAAGCAGAAGGCTGTGAATGTACAAGCACTTTTCGCGAGCTGCACTCGCACTAATTATTTCGTCGGTTTTATGTGTGTCCGTTGCCTGTGAAATAATCTAAAATTTTGTGCCTAGATTATACACCTTATATGCTTTGAAAATTACTTTCGGGACGCGAAATGTACCGCCTTTAATGATCACCTGCTTTGTCTTAAACACCACCTGTTTCTGTTCTAGTTACTTACTGGAGAGCAGCTGCGCTTTCTTGCTTTTTTAATTATGAAAGTTATCTGAGCACAGATATGAAGGTAGTAAAACAATGTCTCACGTCTACCAGAACCAGTAAAGTGCAATCGCCTCCGTATAGATGTGATTCATGTGGCGCAGAACATTCCGCTTATAATAAATGTTTCATTGATTCATTGACTGATCGAGAGAAGTATGGATCAGTAAATGGATCAAGTTCTTCCTATTTTGAAAAATTCCATCTAGGAGTGTAGAATAAGAATTTTTCAAAACCGAATCGAATGCGAAAAGTGCAGCTAAAAGTCGAATCAAATACTGTTAGAACGCTATCGAGTGCGAATCGTATTGTGTTCGAATATTCGCTACGTGTGCGAACATTCGCACGAGACAAATAATCGTGAAAAAGAGCTAAGTGCCAGCGCCTGGGCTAATATACAGCACAGCCTCGAGCTCTTGTCTAGCTTTTGCCTCTAGCTGGCAAAAGAAGCAACACTGATCCCCACTAGACGGTACGCAACACGAAGTCAGCTTATTAACGGTATGATTGTGATGCATACACGTAATAAAATTACGTGACAACATTGAATCAACTAGGGTCACATCTGAGTAGATGGCAGGGGTGACAGCTACATATGTAACTTAGAAGGACTTTGGTGTAGGCCAGTTGGTATGACATCATGAAGAGCAAAACCGCAAAACAGGACGGGACTGAGGCAGGCGACAACACAGGGCGGTGAATCATATGAATCATGGATTTCGAGATCGGGGATCAAGGAAGGGATTGTTGTACCTGCCTGGGCACTGCCGCAGCCCTGTGATAAGTGAGCACTGTAAACACCGGCACTGAAATGGCAGCGTCGTGTCGTTAAACCCTCCATCCCATTTGACCACGGCAGCATGATATGTGGCGCCAGAGTCGCCCCCCCCCCCCCCCCCTTTTCTGGTCTGTGGAACAAATATACTGCGCGCATTATTTGAACTTCACTCCAATCATTAAAGAACTATGCAACACCGAGCGAACATATTCTATTCGTTCTGAATAATTTGGAACACACACTATTTGATTCGTTGAGCGAATCGAACACGAGGGTATTCCATTCGCTATTCCGTGATTTAGAATATTGTCACACCCCTTCTTTGTGCTACAAAAGGCTACTGTGTACCTGAGTAACTGTAGCCTGTAAACAAGTTATTGCGCCGCTGCCGTGCGGTGGGCTAAGAACTTTCGTTGCTCGTTGTCAGTCTCTAAACTATTGAGCTCTGTCCTTCCCTTACTTGACGATGAAAAACGCACCACCGTTATTTGTTGCAAGTTTGGCACACAGCACAAGCAGATTCTTCTGATGACACGCAGCGTCAGCAGATAGCATGCTTTTCTTCACATGCATTTTAACTCTACAGGCCCCTTCAATGTAAAGGGAAGAACGAATTTTCACAGAAATGTGATCCAAACTGAAAATGAATTTCGGTATATGCGCCCAGTGGAAAACGCGTTTGAAAATAAGACAAATTGGCCATATTTATGGAGTGATCATTAATTCAATGCTCAATCTTTGTTCCATTTCATATTCTGGGGATCTGTATATATTTGAGCTGGTGCGCACATACTGATATCTGTACAGGCTTCGCCAGAATTGCTTTGGCAATGCTACCCGCTTCTGAGCAAGTGTCGGGCTGACAAGGTGCGTTTAAAGGTACAAAAGTTTTTTTTTCTGGGGGGGGGGGGGAGTATAGGACTCCTCATCCTTGGAGAGATTTCCAGCGTCAGGGATGTTGTAGATGCTGCAATATCGTTACTTTGACGCACCATGCAGATGAGTATGTACAGGTGTGTGTTATACTTCGTATGCAATAAGGGATAAAAGAGCGAATGCGACTGCTTGTCCAGAGGCGGCTGAGGGGTTTCGATGTATGGTTGCCGAAACCAAGGTCGCAAGACCAAATACCCGCAACGGCAGCCGCATTTCAGTGGAGGTGAAATGCAAACATGCTAGTGCACTATCGGCAAAACGCATCAAAGAATCCCAGGTGTCCGAAATTAATCTGCATTCCTCCACTACTGCGTCCCTCAAAGCACCTGCGTAGCTAAGGAACGTTACGCCCTGCACTACAATTCTAGTGTTTCACTCCGGCGCCTGACTAAATAACAAAGGTTGCAATAGCACTTCAAAAAGGAACAGTCAACAGCGGAGTGCCCTCCTGACATATCCAATCAATTTAATACAAGGAAACGTGCCCAAAATGGTCTTCTAGCATTCTTGTGCTGCTCTCTATGCAGCACGCATGTGAAACTGAGGCAAAATATGGAAGACGCAATAATTTTCTCTCTCTTTTTGCCTTTCGTCTTCAAGTGCAGGACGAGAGGCAATAAACTCAGATCTCCGGCTGTTCCTTAAGTGCAGAGGTCGTTTCGGATCGCTGGAGCACACATATACGCTAAGCTATTCGGACACTTATTATGCGTGTCTATGGGGCATGCTTTGTTCTGGATTGCATTTTTCCCTTAAGGGTACTAGAAAGACAGTCCGCTTGCTTCACCCGAAACTTTAGGCCACTCGAGGCGGAGGAAGGGGGGGGGGGTGGCGGCAATAAATATTGATTTCTTCTTCCTCTGGCATGTTTGACAAAGGTTTTTTATTCTTTGCATTCTTGGTATCTCCTACAGTTGAGAGGACGAATGAAACAACGCCGCTATAAGGTCAAGCGGCAAGGAAGGGCCGTTGAGGCGTTGATAGAATAGAAGTACTGCATAAGGTACGACGAACTGGAGACTAATTTTGGAAAGACACATACTGTGAAATTTTCTTGAAGTAAGGCAAATGATGAAACGATAATTCTGAAATAGACAGAGATGGCAGAAAAACAGCAGTAGTAGAGTGACATGCATTGAAGCGCTGTAGCCATTGTTTAACATTTTACTCATTTAGTGGATGCTTGCAAAAAGCCAGTTTTACGTTTGAAAAATACCACTTGTTACATCAAATGTTGTGATAATGTTATGATGTTTACCGCTATCGGACGAAAGAGCCTATGAACTCCTTGACTCACAGTGAATTGAGCCTGTTTAACATTCATACTGTGATGATGTGGATTGTTCCACTATGGGTTCCGGGCGGACAACGAAAAAGTGTGGCCACGTGCGGGGCGAGCCGGTTTGCGTGCACGATCGAACGTTGGCAGTTAACCGCCTGTGTCTTGGCCACCCCCCGCGGCTGCTATGTGCCAGCATTGTTTGAGGCCTACCTACGTACCTACGGAAGTTGCAGCTCGGCTTCCAGACAGTCATGGCAGTGGATGGCTGAGTGGCGGAACGTTCTTTGGTTCCCCAAGGTCAGCTAGCCTGCACCACCCTGGCATCGAGGTCCGGGGTCTGGCTGCCTGTCCAACACCACGCTACACTCCAGCCTCCCGGTAGCCTGGCGGCCTAACGACGCGCTCCTGCCTGCTGGTACCGGCCTCCGGGCATCCCGGACATCACCACGAACCGGTTGTCTTCTGACACTTCCCCGGTGATCCGGCTACACCAGCTCCGCCGTGCGCTTCGACGCCGACAAGGACGGTCGCACCGGAATCCATAGTAGGATGCTGGTGTTCATCTTGTCATCTCTAGGTTGTGAGTGCCCGTAGTGTATGTGTGTGTGTCAGAGTGCAAGCGGGCGAGGTATGCTGAATGCTATCCTTGTCGCTCAAGAAAACAGCGTCGTGATGCTGAATGCCCAGAGCTCCTGAACGGACCTGGACCCCCTAACTACATCCCACATACAATGAGCGAGAAGTGCAGTTTGGTAACGTGACTCCGAGCAGTACAGTGATGCAGCGAACGTCGTCGGCGTTTGGAAGTGCTGAGAAATGCTGCATTTTTCTGGCTGTCCCAACGGTTGTTAAGTGTATGCTTCTTCCTAAAATGAGGAAGTGTGTAATCGTGCAATTTGGACACCTGAGGCATGAAATTCAAATAAGATTTTGGAAACTCCAAGTTTTCATAATTTTTACAGAAACTCAGGTGCACACTTAGCTCTGCAGCATGCAGCGCATAAGCATCTTTTTTTCGTTTCTTTTCCGAAGGTACTACAGGCCAAGACTGAAACGCATCCAATGATTTGTACGTCAAAAACTGTTTGCATTCAAGAGAAATATTATGCCTACACGAAAACTTATTCTAGTGTTAGACCCTAGTTTTCATATATATCAAGAGCTTGTTTCAATAATCAAATTTTGTTTTTGAGATGGCAGTTTGTAACTATGCCTAAGCTTCAGTGTACTGCTGTTGGCTCAACCTTTAACAATGTGGGGTGGGCACATTACATGATTATTGGACGTGACAAACCATTGCAGCTGCATAGCTAGAGATGCTTTAGAAGCGCTACTGCCACGCTAAACTGCTTCTGACTTATCCTCTTTGCTAGAGTACTGGCGTCAATGAACCTCCACACGCCCATCTTATTCTTACTAGTTTGTTAGTCTAACAACAGTCCCACTTGTGGCATCACAGTGGGGGGGGGGGGGGGGAAGGGGGAGGAGAGATTTTTGGTTATAAAAAGCAAAATAGTATGAAATAAAGGTTTTTCAGTGGCACGTGAACCATTGTCAGTAATATCAATAAAAATGGAGACATAACATTCCATTCTCTAACAGTGGGGGGAGGAGATGGAATGATTTGAACAAATAACTCAAGCACGGAAATAGCTCAATTTATGACAGTTATCGCCAGTGTTGACTCTAGCTTACGTGTCTTTGATAGGCTACCGTAAGAATAGTCATAACCTGAGAAAGATGGTCGAGATACATGAAAATCATCTGTAGTCAGTCTGAACTTCTTTTACGATGCCCGTAGAATAAAATCAGAAACATGTCCCTACATTTGTTTACTGACGGAACAATTCATGCCATCTATTTACGGAACAAAGTAAGTCCTCCCTTCCTTGGAAGGCGAGTGTGCGAAACCGCCGCTTTCCTTCCACCAACGTATTTTACTGTGACCGATCTACAACACGTCACATGCTTGCGCATATCTGGCCTTATGTTATGAGGAACCTAATCTGTCATTTCTTCGAGCTTTCACCTGACTACCTAAGCGCTTGTGACGGATCGTGAATGTTGGCTGCAGAGGTTGATGTTCGCCGCCTGCTCTGGACTTGTGCAAGGACAAAGGCTTCAAGGACACGGATTTTAATAGAAGCGGGGCTGACGGCGACAAGAGGGGAGGATTTCTTCAAGTGGCTGAGCGACAACAATAAGAGAAGGAGCCTTCTTCGGTTCCTGCGTGAAAACAGCTTACATGGTTGCTATTAATTACTATGCAGCGAACCCAAATTATTCCCTTATGGCAAGTGTGCGAAATAACGAAAAGAGTTGAAAGTTCCGATGCGTGGGAGGTATGCTGACAAAGAAGAAAGAAAAAAAAAGGAACTATAAATTGAACGGGATTATGTGCCTTCCTTAGCCCTTCGTGCTTTGCAATAACACAACGCTTTCTTCTGAGCGCGACCTTTGACTTCGGATAAAGAAGGAAAGTAGATATAAGAAAAAGAAAACCGAAATAACGAGGAGTTGTCTTGTGCGCTCGCCCCCGTGAGATGCATGCCAGTCGCGGCAGTACTGGCCCTCGTCGAAAGTGCCCTCTTGGGAACTCTGACGTGACACGCTTACGCGCCTTTTCGGCACTGCCGGGTTATTTTGTTTCTGTTGTTGTTGCTACTGGTCTTATGTTCTCAGTCGCGTTATTCCGTGCATTCGTTGCCGTCTTAGTCCTGACGGCCTCGTCCTTCTCCCCTTCTGCAGAAATCGCTCTGGGTTGCGCTATTTTGGCGGTACTATCAAATCTCGCGCGCTGCTTTGTTCCGAAAAGCGTGGTGTTAGCGAAGCCGGATTGGCCTTTGGCTCCCTCTGCGTTCCGACGGTCCCGTGAAGCGCAATTTGCTTTGCGAAATATTCGTGCCAGGAGAAAACAATGTAGGAGCAGCAGCAAGGTGTAGGGGCACAAAACAAATATTGGCGTGTGCTGTGCGATGTCAGTGCACGTCAAAAATCCCCAGGTGGTCGAAATTATTCCGGAGCCCTCCACTACGGCACCTCCTTCTTCCTTTCCTCTTTCACTCCCTCCTTTACCCTTCCCTGACGGCGCGGTTCAGGTGTCCAACGATATATGAGACAGATACTGCGACATTTCCTTTCCCCCCAAAAACCAATTATTCCTAGAGACGAATGAATATGTCATCCTTCCGTGAATTTTTGCTAACGCCCATGCTTATGGCTCTTGTTACATAGGGAACACATGTAAGGCTTATTTTTTCATGTGCTCTTTTATCTGCCCATTTCAAGAGCGTAACGAATGATTATATTTACAAGAGCAGTGGCGCTCTGCAGCAAACGCCCACGAATACGCGAAGTATATTTGTGTGCTAAATTAAGAGAAAAGGGGAAGATGAGTAAAAAGCACGGTGTGCTCGTATTTCAATGCGCTTATTTCAAATTGTAAGCATTTTTAATAGAATATGAGGCTGGTATTTATTATATTACTAAATTCGCTCTCCTGAACGAAAGAGTACAAGCAGGAAAGAGTACGCACAGGAGTGGATCGGAAAAAAATAAAAAAATCAGAGGCTAAAAACTCAGAACAAGGAATACAAAATTATTTGACAACATAACGTAATACTAAGATAACTTTTATGTAGCATTGTAGAAGCCTTGCTGTTAGCTTTTGTTTATTTTCTCCAGAAAGCGAATAGCAATATTACCAGGAAGTTAGAGCCTTACCGTTACGTTTTCTGCTCTGCAAATCATCAAGGCGAGGTATTAGTCGGATAATAAAACAGCGCTTAATAAAGGTGCCTCGTTTAATCACTACATAAGAGCACGTCTACTGCTTTCTAAAACGGCCTGTGTGCGCTTTTCTTGCCCAGTACTTTAAATGTATTTTAATTATTTACTGAAAGTTCTTAATGACAATACTTCAACGAGATGTTACGTAACCAAGCCATAAGATAGCTAAATTATGCCACTCATTTCCTAAGCTGGGGCACAACGTAGAGCGACAAGTGGCACTTCGCACCCTTCGTGGCATTTTTCACTTTCTATCCCTTAAGGAAGGCACTTAGTTTTAACATTTTATTACTCTTGGTATTAAATTTTCAATTTAAAGGAAAGCGAGATCCCACAGTAAATCATTAATCGTCAAGGCTTGCTGATCCGAAAGAAACCTTATGGAAATGCCACTGAGATTACGGACAAGTATGGATGCCTAGTCAGAGATTTAGGAACAAAATACGATAATGTACTTGGCTATGCATAAGAAAAGCTGGCTTGAGTAAAGCTCTTTTAAAGAATTTTAGATACTTATTCCAAGGATCTGCTCTGCATAAGAAAGCGAAGACATCTTGTACGCACCATTCTGCAAGTTCGCCGCGAATTCTACATATTGTGCATCTTGTACTGCTCGAACGCACATTGCTGCTTATCTTAGAATATATGGTTTTATGTTCTTCTGAGGCTTTTGTGGAGATGCGTATTTTGGCTCCTTTTCTGCTAGTTCAATTTAAGTAGCTTTCTGCTTGGATCAAGAAACTTTGAAATATGAATAACTTTTGCTTGTTCGAGAGATATCAGACAGCCTAAATACTGATACACTGCAACCAAATGGAGCCGTCACATTTGGATGTTCAGTAGCACACAAATTTGCCAAGGTCTTGTGAAAAAACAACACTTTCAAGTAGCACGTTTTACCTATGAAGATAACATTTCAGTCCCAAGGCTTAGTTTAGTGCCACTTTGAATGAGTGGACGGGCATAGATGATACTAGCCATGCACATGACATATCCCCCGCTTTTCGTCATTCATTTTTCCGGTGAAACCCATGTCATAGGCGAAAAGCTGGGGCGGCTTCGCCTTAACCGAGCGACGGTTAGGAGGCAGTGTGTATTGGTAGCATGTTGTCAGAAAAAGTCCATTCCGAATGACACTACCCGTTCCCGCGTAGCACCGAGATGCCGATGTGGAACTTTGCGACGTGAAGTGCCGTCGCTGCAGTTGACACTAAAGTAGCCCGCATGACGCCCGTATAGAAAATTGTAAATAGCCCTGTAAGCAGATCTAGAGAAAAATACTCTCGCGTGTTCATTACATCAAACTTAAGCTAGATTTTGATATGTTTAGGTAAACGCTGCATTTCCAAAGACATGACCATGCTTGCCATTCAATATAATACTACCCACAGACCTCTGCAGTGCCTTGGCCAAAGATGTGATCCAAATTAACGCACTCGCAAAACCAAAGCTGTGCAGCCTTTATGCCTAATCCGAAAAAAACAGCTGATGGGAATGCTCACCAGAGACCCTTCTGGACCAGAGGCAACCTCCTCTTGAAAACGTTGGTGACTGTTTTAAGTCAAAGCAAATATTATCCTGAGCTACGGGTGGTGGTAGTGGAGAATAAAAATTATCGTCTACGCTTTACCTAAGATGTGTCTTCAGGCCTCTCCGGTACGGCGCTGCAGAATGAAACAGGCAGGGTCATGGTGAAACGTGTTCTTGAAAACATGGTACTGCTCGGCCTATTTTTGTCTAGCTGCCTGAGTATCTTCTTGAACCGTTGCCGTTCTGTTGATTTGTATCGCTTTGTGCTCAGATAAAGGGCTGTAGAACAACGAATACATATCTATGTGGATCATCCGCTCTTAGCTTTGAAAACGTGAGCGGCATGACAGCGCTCTTCAGACCGCCAGTGCGTCCGTTGCATCTGTACACCAAAGCAAGGTGGCAGACAACGAGAAACACCAGCAATTGTATGCAGTCGTCTCAAATAAAAAAAAATAGAGAGAGAGGTCCCTCTACGCCTGCTTCACTTGGCGTCGACGCGTGGCTGGGTCCGACGCAATGGCTAGTGTCCGAGCCTTCGCTTCGATTGCCGTGGTACCTGCAACACTCCTGTTGTTTCATCTGTTTCGAATCTGTTTCTTCCAACTCCCTGATCTTTGGATGAGGCAGTGATATTGGTATTATTGGAGATGGTCGCTTACTTTCAGTGTGCACGGACGGACAAAATTTCCTTTGGCGTGCTAGTTGGTGTAGATGCATGATGAATGGTTGCTGTACTTTTCTTCACCTGTATCTGTGAAAAAAAAAATCTGCTCCGGAGCTGCTTCCTTCCATCAAGAGAGCGTAATTAAACGAAGGTGGCCGAACCCTACGACAATGGTGCTTAAACGTATTTCTGAACTCATTCGCTTCTCTGCACGCTTGCGCAGTGGTATCTGGAGGTGCCTTAAAACACCACTGTTAAAGAGTGACTCAATAGTAATGCTAGCTTCTTAATGAAGTCACTTTTTTCTCTTCCAGTCCCGTTCAACACAAGCGTTTGATCTGCAAACAAAAAGAACACTCACAAATTTGTGTCAGCGTAGACGGCGACGGACTAAATGTATCACTGAGCTATTGCTCACGTCTCAGCCTTTCTAGCTCAAAAGATTTCATTTTCGACGCGTCACAAGCCTTTAAACAAGGTGAACAAAAGACATGCAGTTTTCCGCCGGGAAGGCTTTAAATTAACCATGCAGCACGGTCTCCTAGGCCTGAAGTCCCGTCTTTCCTTATCTTGCTTGCGAAACGAGAGGGCAGGATAGAGTAATCCGGCTGGGACTACTAATGCGTACAAAAGGGAATAATCCATTTCTTGCCCCAGGCTTTAAACGTCGCCGGGAAAATGCTGCCTATAGGGTCCACAAGGGCTGTTGTCAAATCCTCTCACTTCGCCAGTTGCGTTAGTCCTGAAAAAAATATTTTCGTAAATCGCTCAGCGGACACATGCCTCTAATGTTAGCGTTCCTGGAGACGCCGTCTTCTACATGCTGAAGAGCGAACGCGATGCGAAAGGCCGGAGTGGGAAAACAGTGCCAGCCTCCTAAGCGTTCCCGAAGCGTTCAGTATGGACATCTGAAATTTTTCCTGTCACACGTTTCATCACGGAATGACTGATCGATGGTGCAATGCCTTTTGGGGAGGCAGCGCATTCGATTATACGAAGTTTCTTCGCAGTTTGGACTAGGTTAAAAAGGCATTCTTGGTTGTGTTGACGCAGAAAACATTACGTAAACGTTGTCCTCTATCAAACTACTGCGCTGCCTGGTTAAACAGGGAGGGAATCCGTTACGAGGCATTTGCCGACGTTCAGCAGAATAACCATTCAGGAATATCGATTGTCCAGAGGCGTCAGAGACGAGTGTAGACAGCGAAAAAAAGACGGGGAAGTAGGAGAAACACAAATACGAACACATGTCTGCGAGCCTTATTCACCAGAGGCAACCTCCTGTTCAAATCATTTGCGACTGCTTGTGGTCTTCTTATGTCCTCGTCTTTTTTCCCTTTCTACACCCATGGATTAAAAACTCGCCCAAGCATCTATTTTAGTAAGAGACGACCTGTTTTGTAAATGTAGGTTTGGAAGAGAGAATAGAAGCAGGGACTTTGCTTCCAGATGGCTGCACGTAATCCACATTATCGTCATCATAATCATCATGATCATCAGCCTGACTACACCCACCGCAGGTCAAAGGCCTCTCCTATTTCTCTCCAATTAACCCTGTTATTTGCCAGCTGCGCCCACCCCATGCCTGCAAAACTCCTAATCTCATCCTCCCACCTAACCTTCTGGCGCCCCCTGCTACGCGTGCCTTCTCTTGGAATCCACTCCGTTGCCCTTGAGGACCAGCGGTTATCTTGCCTTCGCATTACATGCCCTGCCCAAGCCCATTTTTTCCTCTTGATTTCGACTAGGATGTCATTAACCCGCGTTTGTTCCCTCACCCAGTCGGCCTGCTTCCGGTCTCTTAACGTTACGCCTATAATTTTTCTTTCCATGGCTTGTTGTGTTGTGCTTAACTCGAGCTGAACATTTTTCGTTAGCCTCCACGCCTGTAGCAATTTCTGGTTGCTTCCGAAGCCAGACAATAAAAAGGACCCACTCAGTACCGGATTAACTGCGGGCCGCAGCAAAGAGCAAAGCCTGTAGGCTAGGGTTCAGCATTACACTGCATCCGCATCTTTCTGAGTAGTGAAACCTTTTTCCTGGGTCACCGAGCACGACACTCATACCAGGGCGGCGGGACGAAAACAACAACACCGGAAGAGTGAAGCGCACAAGGAATCCTTAATAGACGCGGCTGACTAAGGAAATGACTACAGAAGAAGGGTTGAGAGACCGCTGCGGCTTCATTGTTTTTGATGCACGCTATTCCAGTTGACATTTCATAAAAAAAATATTCGTTTTTTTTTAAAGTTCCGGCGGCCAAAGTTGGCCAGTTCTTTACCTTCAGTCTACTCCCAGTGTAAACGGGCTTAGGACATGGAGACACCGAAAAGAACTCCACAGGCTTTTCCGCCCCTCGTTTTCGAGTAGTTGCGCCAAAGCGTGGCTGTTTGTTACGTCAAAATTGACCTCCTCAGAGTCGTACTCAGACGAGGGGTCCTGGATGAAAATGTTGTCCACAAGAAACACACAGTTGAAGAGAAACTTGGCCAAAAAGCAAAGCTAAACAAGATGATGGAACGAAGCAAGAAAGAAATCGCTGTCGGGTGGGAGCGGTGGGAAGGTGCTGGACTACTCGTAGGCGTAGGCGTAGGTAGGTACGCTGTTCGGCCGCGTGGTTTCGGCTTGCCCATAAGTAGGCCGAAAATTTTTCGGAATGCAGTGTCGACGAGAGTCACGTTCTTTAAAATCTAGAAATTGATTTAGGTATTGTTTACGGTCACTTAAAAACCTCTAAATATATGAGCTGTCTAACTGTAATAGATAAAAATAATAAATATTAGATATTAGTTAACCAGTGGGCTTGTTAGCACGTCTTTGTTGTATTACAACGCGCAACACCTCTTACAATACAATAAAGAAGAAAGCACTGTTTTAGCTCAAAAGGCTCTCTTCAAAAACTACTGACAGTCTTAGGTGAAACTCTTTGTGCAAGGGACTTGATTCCACGGGAATGATTTTTGCACAACGCGATATTTATGAAGAACAAGGACGAAAGTAAATACAAGGAAGCAGGCAACTAGACAACTCTTGATATGAGAGTGCGAAATGAAATTTGGCGCGGAGAATCTTCCGCTCGAGGTGAGAAAAGAAAGCAAGAGAATGGTACATTTATTTCCCTGCCACGGCTACGTTAAAGTTGCTTGCAGGGCGCCAAGTGCGTTTTTGTTGGGAGGTTATCAAGCGAGTATTCAAAGGACGTAATACTTTCACCGATCCACATTATACGTGTTTTCTGGTTAGGTTTTGGTTAGCTTGGACAGAGAATGTATTGCGAAGGCAATATAGCCGATGGTACTTAAGGGTAACGGAGTGAGTACGAAGAAAACGCAAGCCTAGCAGGGGGCGGCACAAAGTTAGGTGGGCGGATGAGGTTAAGAAGTTTGTGGGGATAGAGTGGCCGCAGCTGTCAAAGGATATATGAGAGGCGTTTGTCCTGCAGTGGGAGTTCTTAGACTGATTATGAATTAATGAATCGAGTGGGGACAGTATTCAAATTGTGTTTTAAACTAACCTTCGTGATTTTCTAGCACTGGCTTCAAAGCAGTTACATCAGTAATGATATGCGTACTAATGGCGTCAAATTTAACAGGTGAATGAATAATCTTGAAGCTGAAATAGGTTTGACATTGAGTTAGAAAACAGGT
The DNA here is from genome assembly GCF_052857255.1 of Amblyomma americanum. Classification (NCBI taxonomy): domain Eukaryota; kingdom Metazoa; phylum Arthropoda; class Arachnida; order Ixodida; family Ixodidae; genus Amblyomma; species Amblyomma americanum. The sequence goes on from NC_135505.1 coordinate 102,309,745, forward strand.
GAGAGGCGAGAACACCGTTCATGAGATGCAGCTGTTAGCCTACTCTGTTGCATCACAGTTTTAGCACTGCATCCTGATCTGGAAAGTTGGCTTCCGGTCGATGCTATAAATTCATCATGAAACCAGTGTATTGAGTGGAGATAGCACCCTTATTACCCTGGGTATTACGACGCACATTCTCCGGACTTTCACCCTTATCTCAATGATCTAAACATACACCTCTTGGCTCCCACTTTTAATGCGCACTGAAACCCACGTGCAGGTGTTATTTATGATGTAAACGGCTTTCCGAAATGAAGGAGATGAACAGAATACACGTTATCTTTTAGATTTGATGCCCTTTCAATTTCATAGATGCACAGTGATTTGCTTTCAAGTGTACAGAGCTGCTAACGAATAGCCTTCAAAGCGTATTCACTCGAAAGAAAACAAAAATTGCTGGTGGCTTAGCTCTGGTTAACCTTGGTCGAAAGCGAAAAGATGCATCTTCCTGGCTACGTTTGTAGTCGAGCAACTGACGGTCTGCACGGCAGGCGTCGCATCGAACACATAGCGTTATGCTTAACGCATCACAGTGCACCAGGCGTTTTATGCAGAACCCACTCTGATGCCCTGCGCATGCGATTCCAGCAGACGCTTTCCCGTTCCGCTCGTTCAAGGTGTGTGACGTCGCTGAGGGAGAAGGCAGCACACCTGGGATGCCTCCTTTTTTATTCTCCGCAACGCAGTGACGAAGCGCACATCTACCGCTCTCCACGGCAGGAACCTCATCGATCACACCTAGCGTTCCGCTGAACGCATCAAAATGCACCAGCGTTTTATGCAGAACTCACTTTCGTGACCTGCGCTTGCGATGCCGGCAGACGCTCTCCCGCTTGACCGAAGGTCAAGGTCAAAGTTCAAAGTCGAGATAGTTGGTGCGACAGCCGCTGACGTCAGCTGACATCATGTGTCGAACCTGATTACCACCAGTTATGCTCATGATTTGACCTCTAGCTACATTCAAGGCCAAACTTGCGGCTCCACTGACCTCTATCTGCATTCAAGGTCAAACTTGCGTCCCTGCTGACGACTCGAAAAGCTGGCGTAGTGAAGCTTTTCACTTCAAAAATCAGTTACTTGCACTGAGAGGTGCTTCAGAAAGGTTTCAAAGTTCTCTAAAGAACTAAATACATAAAGCGCATCAAAACCGAAACGTCCGAACAAAAGTACATAAATAACAAACAAAATGATGGACACCATAGCAGGGGTCACTTTTGCGACCACTCAGCTTCCAGGGAAGCATAAAGGAGAAAGAGAAGAAAGAAAAAAAGATATGGGACATATAATTACCTCATGTGTTGGTTATGAGATAGCATTAGAAGCAGTTGACGCCTTTATCGGAAGTGACATCACTTCCTTTGTGGTGACGTCTTTCCTCTCGAGCTAGTGGGATAAATTTATGACCGACGCTACGTTTTATTCCTGATGAGGTGTTTAGTGATATCGCATAAGAAACGATGGGGCCAAAGATGATACTTCAACCAGCAAATACATCAGTCATCAGCTTAATATTGCACGGTAAGACTAGCCATCAAAGCACAGATGAGCATTGGCATATCAAAGATACGAGACGGAATTTGACACATTATGTCGTTCGTCTTATTACACTGAAAACATAACCTTGCCGGTGTCCTTGGCTCCAGCAGTGAACCAAGCATGAAGAGTTATTGCTTTTCCGAGCTTTATTGGTCATCAACGGAAGGATGATAGTAAACAGGTATAGAGGAGAATACAAGGCCGTTACTGCACCTTATAGAATCATGCATCATGCATAGAATCATATTAGAAGTAGTGATTCTTATTCTTGGCTATCTGCCAAAAGTACCAGAAGGCTGAACGCTGGGACAATGCCACCCGGGCCATCAAGAAAGAACCAGAAATACAACATAGCGTGGCACAAGAATCTTAGCAAGTTTCTTCATTGCCTGCCTCTTTCCCGAGTGTGTTTTGTCCACATCACTCTTTCGCTCAATGCTAATTTTAGCTTCTCTTGGAATCTGCTCTTTTGTTCTGAGAGACCATCGATCATCTGCTATCTGATACACATGTCCTGCCCAAATTTATTTTTTTTGCTAGAGATTTCATCTAGGCTACTTTTATTCTTGTTTGTTCCCAAGACCACTTTCCTCTCGTTCTTGGTCTCAACGTTACCCTTACACTTTCCTTTGCGTAGGTGGGTGTATTTGAATCCTTTATTTTATTATTATTAATATACTTTTATTTTTATTATTCGTTCAGGTTTGTTGACTTTAGTCATTTTGCTATTTATTTTTAGTTTATTTAAATCCTTCTCGTTAGGCACTACGCTCCAGCCCAACAAATGAGTATCGGCAACATGCAAGTATTGCATAACGGCTCAGAAATATACATGGTAAAAGAATGCAGCGCGAAAAAAACAAGGACGTTCGTCCTTGTTTTTTTCGTGCTGCATTCTTTTACCATGTTCACTGACCAACAAGCTGAAACAGCCGCTTTAGTTCAAAAATATACGCAAGGGCCAAAAATTTTTGAAAATTTTTTAACGGGACTGTGGAATAATCTCGAGGATATCGTCAACTTCTCCCATTGCTTTCTCGGTGATTTAATGGTTTCTCTCCTTATTCAAAGCATATTGGTTCGCTAGCTTGAGTGCATCGGAGCAAGCCGATTAGGATGGAATTTAATACCCATATATTTTAGTGCGAAAGCATTACTTCACTAGGTCTAACCGGCTAATCGAGTATTTCTGAAGCTTGACCTTGAGGGTTGTCTTTGGCTAAAACGATAAATAAATAAAAAAATTTCCGCGACTGGAGTTCGAATCCGCGGCGCGCGAACAGATCAGCTTCGCTGGCCACTGCACGAGGGCACTACGCTATCGCTGCAACCGATCACGCCGCGTGTTAAACTGCAACACACTCTCGCACTGCGCATTGCACATCGTCTTCACCAACTAATACTACTATCGAACTAATATAGTCGCCGGACGTGCCGAAGACCGATCAAAGCAAAACCATGTGCCAACCAGGCTAAACACGTGCTTTCGCACGTCACTCGGCTTAACTACATTACATCCCTACCACTTCTTGCTCTTATTCCACACTCGTTCCGTGCAAATTTAAATTATTTCGTACCCCATCATCGAATTCGTTTTGCGGTTCTGCTCATGATCATTATATTCTATTTCAAATCGGTGACATCACTTCAGAAACTGTGTTTGCCTCCTGCAGTTTATGTTCGCCAATAAGCTACGGCTTGAAATGTACTTATTTAAATTCGGCCATTCTGGCTGGCGGGTGAAGGGCAGAGGTATCATGCAGGAAAGGAGTTGCTCTGCAAAGATCACGGTAGAAAAAGAGAGAGCGTATTGTCATGTGATGATGAAAACGCCGTAGGCAATAGACGAGAAAAATGGCGTAAAATTTAAACAATTTATTAGGAGCACTTCGCTTCACACATTCGCTTAATTTCTTTGAAACTGGATTCTGGATGCGGGTTTTAATTCTCCGTATCTATTTCACCCGCCGCGGTGGCTCAGTGGTTAGTGCTGTGCGATGGTTAGTGTGCTGTGCGATGTCAGTGCACGTTAAAGATCCCCAGGCGGTCCAAATTATTCCGGAGCCCTCCACTATGGCACCTATTTCTTCTTTCACTCCCGCCGCCGCGGTGGCTGAGTGGTTACGGCGCTCGGCTGCTGGCCCGAAAGACGTGGGTTCGATCCCCGCCGCGGCGGTCGAATTCCGATGGATGCGAAATTCTAGAGGCCCGTGTACTGTGCGATGTCAGTACACGTTAAAAAACCCCAGGTGGTCGAAATTTCCGGAGCCATTCACTACGACGTCCATCATAGCCTGAGTCGCTTTGGGATGTTAAACCCCCATGAACAATCTTTCACTCCCTCCTTTATCCCTTCTTTTACGGCAAGGTTCAGGTGTCCGCCGATATGTGAGACAGATACTGGGCCATTTCCTTTTCCCAAAAACCAATTTTCAATATGGCTCTTCTACTGATCCGGAGAAACCGGGTTCAAACCCGACCGCGGCGGCTGCGTTTTTATGAAGGAAAAACGCTAAGGCGCCTGTGTGTTGTGCGATGTTAGTGCACGTTAAAGATCCCCAGGTGGTCGAAATTATTCCGGAGCCCTTCACTACGGCACTTCTCTCTTCCTTTCTTCTTTCACTCCCTCCTTTTCCCCTTCCCTTACGGCGCGCTTCAGGTGTCCAACGATATATGAGACAGATACTGCGCCACTTCCTTTCCCCAAAAACCAATTATTATTATTATTATTATTATTATTATTATTACCTATTTCAGTGTACATGGTAACATTCATATCCTAGGTCCTCATCATGGCTACAGCCCCCTATTTAAAGCAAATTCCAAATGGACAAATCCTTGAATAAGGACAAAATATATAGCATATTTGAAGAAATTTGTATTAAAATGTACTAACTGATGCTTGGAAATGCCCCACCTCTCTTTTTGTTCTCGCATATGTATATGGCAGTATTCAAAAGCCATTTTGCACAGTATTTGCTTCGGTAAATTTATTGAGCAAACTTCCTTAGACATTGCAGTGTGTATCTGCGTAAACAGCCATATTGACTCATTTCTAATGTTCGTCGCCCTAACTGAATGTGCTTTGCGAGCCACAATATTTACCCGCTTCTAATGTGCCTCTCTAGGAACTTCGATATATTTTATTTAAGCAATGAACTGGCGTGCTTCTCTATTCTGGCGATCTCACTTTATGTTTTCTCTTTGGCCTCCAATCTAATTACCGCGGATCTGCGGACAATATGAGCTGAAGCAACGACAAAATGCACAAGCAAAAGTGCTCAGCAGACAAAGATAGTGGGCAATAGAAGCTCGCCATTCTATTCTTCCATGTTTATTTTTCTGCTCTTTCCGATCTCCCAAAAGTGTATGGCTAATTGGGCTGCCTCCACAGGACCGCATTCACGTCCTCTAGGATTCGGGTCGTTATCTGTGCAGCTCGGACAGAGGGAACAAAACAATCAGCTCCATAGCTTCCAGAGGAAGCGAAATAGGCAGGGAGTTCATTTAGTCCCAGAATTCGACCGGGATTTAGGGGCCTCGCTGTAGCCTCGCAGTTACAGATGCACATCTTCCCATCTTCCCTGCTTCGTTTCCCTTGGGGAAACCGGCAAGCACGCAGTAGCCGCTACCACTGCCATGGCTGTGTCGACAAATCATTCTTGAGAAACAAGCTAGACTGATACGAAGCCTCCGGCGTAGGAGCTTCGTGCGTTCTGGTTCGAAGCGAACACGGTTTCGTCCAGGAGTCCGCATTCGCGTTAGCTTGAAAAGGGAAGCAGTTGGTGGCCTAGTTAACTGTCGTTGTGTAGAAATACCTGTGATGTGATGAACTGATTGGGCTCAAAAATCATGTTTCAAGTATGCTTCACTAGCCGTATTATTTTTTTTTCGTCAGCACACATTAAATAACTTTGGGCGGCTGAGATTAATCCGCATTCATCAATTACTCGAGTCTCATAGTCCACGCGCAGCGCATCTTCAGGACGGGAAACATCAAATACCTCTCTGCAACATCGTTTTCTTCCTTAAGAACATGTGGCAACTACTCTGACGTACTGCTTACATTTGCCTTTATCTGGCAGGCAGTAACAACCAATGACAGCAGGACAGAATAATGGACGGGAGAACGAATGGATCGAAAACATGGCTCCTAGAAAAAATTAAGATCTAAGAGTAACACAGCATGCTCATACAACCGGCGGCAAAATAAGGTGGGGCACCGGACACTTGGCAAAAACTGGCATAACTGCATTGCTTCACCATCTGACACTGTACTTTTTGGGGCGAGTCGTTTGTGTGCGCGAGCGTGTGTTTCCGTGCTCGTAGCCGCGCCTTATTTCTCGCTTCCGGCGAACAAGCTGGAGCTCTGTAACGCCAGGCACGACAGGTCCCTGGCTTGTAATGATCATGTCGCACCCGCATCTCAGCGGCGCATTGCGGTGATTAGGCAGACAGCACATTGCGGCGAGAATTTCTTCCGTATTCTAGCTCATATACGTGTTACCCCGGCATTACGGCGTAGGCCATCCGCAGGTAAGCCGAATTATTCCCCTCCTTGCCTGCTGCTGGAATCGTCGCCTTGTGTCGAGAGTTCTTAATCACGAAATCTTCAAGGACGTCGAACACTCCCTGCACTCCTCTCTGTTTTCGCCCCGCCATTATCTTCTATTATGCCTGTTTTCCGGCGCAGGTTCTTCGCATTCAACTGAGGAGCATATGATGGAGGGGGCTAGCAGTACTACATGTGCCACGGCCGAATGACTCCAGATGGCGGAATCGTGATCACGCACGACATCTTCGAAAATGTATGAATCAATGCGAAAAAAGGCGATTTCTATATTAATGTTTCTTCGATTTCGGGTTACTCCCTCTCATTTTAGATAAGACTGGTTAACATGTTTATGAGGTTTAAAGTGTCAAAGCGACTGAGGCTCTAGAAAAGTCTTTAAATACATTTAAACAACAGTGAAAAAACGCAGTAATGCAGGTTGAGTTGATTCGTCGCGAAGACCTGAATAATGTGTTATCTGCCTAATCACCCCTTAACGAATGGCGAACACTTGATAACCCGTCGTGCGCCGCCGATCTATACGAGGGACAAGGTGGTTGAAAAAAAGCGGACGCTCACGGCTGGCTCAGCATATAACCCGCGTTATCGTTGCAGACCACGAAAAAGATAAGGCAGCGTACACGTGAAAACGCGCATGCACACCTTAGTGACTGAACACCAAATGTTCGACGTCACATTCCGCAGCAGTACAGTTTAACCATCTTTTGCCAAATGTCGTGTGCCCCGCCCTATTTTGTCATTGGTTGCGCCTGAAACGGTTACAAAACGCAAACGTAGTCGATAATTCAGCACGTCATACGCCTCCAAAATATCACCACAGATCGGCCGCTGTGGCGTAGTTACTGCGGTGCTCGTCCGCTTAGTCCAACGACTCAAGATCGAACACCAGACGCGACGACCGCGACAAAATGCAAGAACGCCCGTAATCTGCGAGACGTCAGTACATGTTGACGATCCCGCACGTGGTCTAAATGATTGGTTTGCGGGTTATGGTTTATGGGGGTTTATCGTCCCAAAGCGACTCAGGCTATGAGAGACGCCGTAGTGAAGGGCCCCGGAAATTTCGACCACCTGGGGTTCTTTAACGTGCTCTGACATCGTACAGGACACGGACCTCTAGAATTTCACCTCCATCAAAATTTGACCGCCGCGGCCGGGATCGAACCCGCGTCTTTCTGGCCAGCAGGCGAGCGCCATAACCACTGAGCCACCGCGGCGGCTCGTGGTCTAAATGAATACGAAGCCTTTCCTTAGGGCGTTTCTCACCACCCTTGTAAAGCTTTTGAACGTTACCTCTCGTAAAGTGCCGATAAAACCACAGTGAGCTTTCTGGCGTTAAATGTCCTTGGTGTGGCCAGACGGTATTACTGGAACGTCTCCATTTCAGTCCAAGCTTCTGAAGGGTCAGTGGCGGATTTCTTATAAGCCCGCGGCGTGTGCGCTTGTACGAGGCTTGAATGCACGGAGAGCCAGTCTAATTAACCCGGGATTATGTAAGTCTCTCGCGTGGCGTCCTATTTCCGGAAAATTCCTTTATTTTACGACTTTAGCGAGGACTGCTACCTCTCCCGGCTTTGTCCGCTTGTCGCCGCTTTTTTTAATTTCCGAAAGCGTTTGCTAGGTTTCTTAAAAAAAAAATAAAGTTTTTCAGGAGTTATGTGCGCATTGTTTACTGTCATTTTTAGGTGCAACCATTAGGGTAAACATTCGTGAGATGCCGTTTCGCAGCCATTCTCAATAGTTTTGAAGAGAGCGCACAACACTAGACGTAGGAAGAGCACGAAACACGGTGCTGCCAAAAGGCTGCTTAAACAACTCATCCCCATACGTACACATTCTTCTCAGCAGAAAATGAAATCGCGGAACAATCTTCATATTCTGCGGATCATGAGTTCTCCAATCGTTCAATAGCTAAGTCCCTAAGCTATTCAACCCCTTGATGACACCTAGACTTCCTGGCAGTTTTTATCAAGGTGCACCTTTACGCTTTTATACACAGAGCGTACTTTTCAGCGCTGCATTGAGCAAACAATACATATTTTTCGCATTCATACTAAGTTCTCGTTATTCGAAAAAAAAAACTGAGATAGATGCGCAACGTTTACATGGCTTCTAGAAGCTCTACCGCGTATTTCGCTCATAAAATTTTAAAACTTGGTGGCTGGCTATTTGGTTGCGCGTACTGAGGGCTAGAGGTCGGTAGCAACACGGAGGACAGTAGAAAAGGACGCAAACACAGATGCTGCCTAAAAATTACTTTTATTGGCCCGACGCGGCTTGTGCTGGCTAGTTGGGGGCGCATGCTAAGGAGTAGAGTGCGGTAGTAATACGGGGGAGACAAGAAAACGACACAAGCGAAGGTGCTGACTAAGAACAGCGTTTATTACCTCGACCTCGCTTATTTAGGTACCAGGCTCGTGACAGCACAAGGAAAAGAAACGAGTCACGCACACGTGGCACAATTATCTCACTCTTCTTCCTCTTCCTTCCCTCCAATCATTCACGTTGCCATTGCCACTCAGAAACTGCAGCTCTGTTTTGCTAACACGTATGGAAGCCTAGCTGACACATCTGTAGAGAATTTCGATATGACATGTGCTTCTCTTATCGCACTTCGCGTGGTGTTTCGGCACTTGCATAGAACAGCTCTTGCGAAGGCAGATTTATGGTGCTAGCACTGGCTACAGTGTTAGCTTAATTCGCTACAGTTTGTATCCACAAGATTTAATTTGTGTTCTTGAAGTATTGTGTTCAGACATCTGCCAGTAATGGCTATATATATATATATATATATATATATATATATATATATATATATATATATATATATATATTGACAGATTAGAAAGGGAATTAATGAAATTTTGTTTCATATTTTACATGACGCGGATGGAGTCTCGTCAAGCAGTCGGGTTCTCTAGTGGCGTCAGAGTTAACCCTTGCAAACAAATGGTGCAAATGTCTTTTTGACCGCAAAGTCAACTTCAGATAGTTGACAACGTCATTTCAGTGCAGACTTACAAGCCTGACTGCTGACAAGCGCATCTGCTTGATGAAACCGCTTACCCGGCACGTCATCTAAATTGCTGTAGCAAGAAGCATGCCTAAAAGATCAAGGAAGGAAGCAAGCGTACGCGGCTATCGAGAGAAGGTCTTAGAGATATTTGATATGCATGCTCTGTCAGACAACCTGAAGAATGTACTAAATAGAGCAGGAATTGATGTCATTCGGCCCCAAAGAAATTACGGGCATGGCAGAAGCATCGTGCAAAATTTGTGCAAACACATCTGATTGTGCTCACGATTGACGACCTCAGTACAGGCAAAGTCACAATTTTTAGCCTTTCTTGTGGACATAATAGACTTGTATTATTCGATCCACGTGACGGCCCGTGGAACACTGTGAGATATTGTATCCAGGACCATGGAGCAATTCGGTTTCAAAATGCGTCAGGTGTGCTAGTGAGCAGGTTATTGGAGTACCATTAAACTTACTTGTAAAACCCCCAACAGGGGGTCTTTAAGGAAATGAAAATGAAATATGAAAGGAAACTCCACATTTGCGTTGATCGAAGGCCATATCGGCTCACAAGAAAATTGAATTTGTGCGTCGCGCTGATCTTGAGCGATATATACCTTATTGCCCGGGGCCGTAAGCTACGGGATCGATGCTCCTGGTTTGAAATAGCCAATGTGCTTCAGTTTGCAGACAGCTTTCTGGTAACTGTGGACAAAATCGAAGGGTGTTTTCAGACACGAGTATCTGAAGACGTAACAATGTTTACTGAGTGCCTTCGATCGTTGACAGTAATTTATCAGTAATCGGTTAACACCCAGGTCAGATTCTTGGACTCGAGGCAGTACTTCAGCTCTTAAGACGTGTGCTTGGCCTGTGAGCCAAAGGGTAGTAAAAAAAATCTCCCTACAAGCTTTGGCGCATTCGAGGTTAAAGGGAGCCATCGTAAAGGCTTGTTTCATCGAAAATCTTTTAAAAAAATAATATAACACTGACTGGAAGATGCTTTGCAGATACAAGCGCATCTGACTTAGGAAGCCGGTTTTCCAGCAACTCTTCTAAATCTCAACTCGGAAAAAAATGCCATTTGAGGCACGTCAATTGACCATTTTAGCCAAGTGGTCTCCAAGGGGTGGGTGATTTATCGCTGTAGTCTCCAGCGTGCGACGACGCCTACAACACCTGGCGCGGCCTCCTCACAGTACCACCCATATTGCGGTATTTCGATTTGACCGCTCCTACCGAGGCCCACACGGACGCTTGTGGTATTGGCCTCGGCGCCGTATACTCGCGCAGCGCGTCTCTGGTTTCGATGAAGACGTCGCTGCCTATGCAAGCCTGACACTCACGAAAGCCGAATACAGTTACCTTGTAAGTGAAAAAGGGTGTGTGGCCGTCGTATGGGCCCTTGCCAAATTCCGGCCTTACCTCTATGCCGGCCTTACCTTCCTTACCTCCGGCCTATTCCGGCCTTACCTCTACCCTTTTGCCGTCGTGACGGTCCACTTTGCGATTTGTTGGCTTTCTTCTTTGAAAGATTATTCCGGCCGCCTTACCAGACTTAACGACCGCGGCCGCGTATTCTTGACCGATGTTGTCAAAGGCCTGCTCATCCGAAGCAACATCATTCATCGACCAACCTCCGCCTATCATCCAGAGAGCAACGACTTCACCGTGCGATTTAACCGCACCCTCGGGGACATGCTATCTATATAGGTCGCATCCAACCACTCGAATTAGGATCTCATCCTTCCTTATGTGATTTTTGCCTCTTCATCTGCAAGAATATGACATCCACGTCGTCTATCGTTCCGGCCGCAAGCATCAAGTCGCTGATGCCCTGTCCCGCTGGCCACTTCCAGCTGAGATTGCCAGTTTTTCCACGTTGGACGCCTCCCCTCCATCGCTTCACATAAGCGGCATGCCTTCAGCGCAATGTACAGACCTTTGGATTGCTTCTCTTCTCGACTTTCTGCCCAATCTAACGGCTGCTTCTACGTCACGGGCTATCCGCCGCTATGCTTCCCACTTCGCTATTCGTGACCACTTCCTCTATTTCCGCTACTACAGCTCCGCCGGCCGAAAAAGGTTACTCCTTATTGCTCATCACGTGTGTACTCAAATATGCGCCTATTTTCTCGCTGACCCACAACGCGGCCACGCAGAAGTTTTCAAGACATGCACCCGAATCCAGCTTCGCTACTACTAGCGTGACATGTGCACTTTCGTCCTCAAAAACGTGCACTCGTGTCACGCGTGTGAGTGTTGCAAGGCATCTCATCGTTATGGTGGTGAGTTGCAACCGCTGCCTTGCCCAACACGTCCTTTCGGCCCCATGGGCATTATTTTATGCGGCCCGGTTCTGTAAACTGCGGTCGGTAACCGTTGGCCTACCGTTGCTGTTGACCATCTGATGCGTTAAGCCGAAGCCGCTGCCCTTCCAGCTGTCACAGCGGCAGTCATCGCCTCCTCCTTTTTGCAGCACTGCCTCCTTCGTCCCGGGGTCCCTCGTGAACTACATAGCGACCGCGGCCGCGTATTCTTGACCAGTGTTGTCAAAGGCCTGCTCATCCGAAGCAACATCATTCATCGACCTACCTCCGCGTATCATCCACAGACCAACGGCCTCACCGTGCAATTTAACCGCACCCTCGGGGACATACTCTCTATGTATGTTGCATCCAAACACTCGAATTTAGATCTCGTCCTTCCTTTTCTGACTTTTGCCTACAATACCGCTCGGCCGTCCCCTACCTGCTCCTCTACTTTGTTTCTTCTTTACGGTGGTCATACGTCTGCTACATTAGACACCAACCTTCCATAACAACAACCTAGCGCCTCCAAATATAAGTTTTTTCTTGGGGGAAGGGGAGGAAATGGCGCAATACCTGTCTCGTATAGCGTTGGACACCTGAACCGTGCCGTAAGGGAAATGATAAAGGAGGGAATGAAAGAATAAATGAAGAAAGAGATGCCGTAGTGGAGGGCTCCGGAATAATTTCGACCACGTGGGGATCTTTAACGTGCACTGACATCGCACAGCACACAGGCGCCTGAGTATTTTGCCTCCATACAAACGCAGCCGCCGCGCTCGGGTTCGAACCCGGGAACTCCGGATCGGTAGCCGAGCGCTCTAACCACTGAGCCACCGCGGCGGGTACCAAATATACCCCCGTTTCTGAATCCGCGCTACACGCAGAAGACTGCGGCCAAACCGCCCGCTCACTCATGGCCGACACCCAGTATCGCCAGAAATCCGGCCAACGACCACGCCCCATCACACTTCTCTCCTGGAACCTTTGTGTGGCTCTATATACCGTTATGTACCCCTGACCTGTCATCGAAATTTCTTTCCGAGTATCATGGCCCCTACCAGGTCGGGGCTTGCACCTCTCCTGTTAACTTCGTCGTCGAACCTCTCACGCCGTCTACTGATCTCCGTCGCCGCTGAAGTGAGACAATTCATGTACAGCGTCTCAAGCCTTACTGCAACCCCTCCATCTTACAGTCGCCGTAAGTCGCCAGGAGGGCTTCTTTCCTCTCCGGGGGTGATTGTGAAGAAGACGAACATGCGTGACACGGACGGAGATTAATTTGCGCTTCAGCAGCATCGCTATTGCCAGCCGTGTGTGTCTGTGCTCGACCTGGATGATCTCGGACTGTTTTCGCCGCTGGTCCCGTCGTCCCACTTGCTTTAAATAAGCTTGTTTTGTATCTTTACTAGAAGCACTACAGTGATTGCGGAAAAATTGAAAAATGGCCAGTAGCAGCGAAACTATTGAACAGTCGCCTTAGGCCCTGAATGAAAGTGAATGTGAAAGAGGTATCCTGTGCTTCTTTGCTGTGAAGACGAAAGAAACAATCAATTTAATGTGTTCACGTGTATTAGTTACAGGCAATTTGAGAACACCAGGGAGAACATAAGGATTCTAAGATAACTTACTCCCAATTATTTTTTTTACGCCTAACCCACTCCCACATGCGAGATCCCTAAGAGATTTCCAAGGTTTGAATCTTGTGAATGTCGCATTTAAACGCGTGATGTTTCCACTGTAATCACCCACGTCTTCCAAAATTACTCCGGAATGCTCTAGAAAAACTTTTGCCTAAAGTAATCTAATATTCATGGCGGCCGGAATACGTTAGGAGGAAGGGCAGCAAAAAAAAAGAAAACTGCTAAATCAACGATGAAAAGAAGATCTCAGAAAAGATAAAAAAAAAACTTTGTGTAGAAATAGCCTTCACAGACACTCAGACACAGCGGGTTGAGATGTTTTTCTCGGCACCTCGTTAAGAGATCATTCGAAGCACAAATAGGATAAAAGAATAAAAATACGGATGTGGAGAGAAGAAAGAAAGTAAAGTTATTCGATAGAAGCAGTCCTTCATGTTCCCTTGACAGCATGCTTGTCAAAGAATTCTTTCACTCATTTCAGTCCTTTTTTTTTTTTTGATGAGACAGCCAAGCAATCGTCTAAGGTTCAATTTTCGCCGAAGAAAATTGAGTGGAGGCGAATGAAACCGGATATCAGTATAATAAAAGCAAGACATCAGAAGTAAAAAAAAGAATCTCCTCTTGAGTATAATGCAGTATCGAAAGGTAGTTTAAGCGGAATGTGTTTTGAAAGTTCTTCGCGCGGTTCAATTATTACGTGAAAAAAGGTTGTTGGTTTCTGTATTCATGTGGCTCCCAAAGGGTTGGGCTGAAATAAAAAAATGAAGAAGAGAGAGAAAATCAGTTTCCTTCTTCGCTGTTTTGTTGTTTACGGTTCTCAAGTGATTAATTGAGGCTAATGATTCATGAGAATGTGTTTTTGAAAATTCTTCGCCCAGTTTAACTAATACGTGAAAAAAGCTGGTAGTCTCTATATTCTTCTCTTGCCCAAGAGTTAGGCTGAAAAAAAAATAAAGAACTCAGATGAACTCAGTTTCTTTCTTTGCTATTTTGTTATTTATTATCGTTGAATGATTATTTTATGCATCTGCTTTCCTATAACCTCCACCAGCAAGTGTTTACCCTATTCCTCTGCCTTTATTTCCCGCAGTTTTTTCGCTTACCTATATATTAACTTGACGAGACAGGTGTAGCTGTCGAAACAACACACTGATCTCGGCCAGGGACATGCAGCATGAGATGAATGTATTAAAGGCATACAGATGAATTTTTTAACGAAAAAAATCTTTGTAACTATGCAAGAAAAAAACACGAAGAATAAGCAGAAATGAAAGAAGGCCACAAAATTTCTTTGTCTAAGAGCAGTTAACGTAAACTCAAGCACAGAAATAAAACAAGTAAAAGGACCAAAGACAGCCTCAAAAGCCACGTGTGAAATGCCACGTCTGTTTACCTCTGAACAATAACGGCGATAATGGCAAATCGCATTGGTGTAAAATGCCACTAGCTTTTTGGAGTTATTTGATCGGAGGATTTGATCCCAGGCGCTTGGCCAGATAATTCAAAAACTCTACAGGCAACGCGGGTGGCCTCACGCTTTTTAAGCCACAGGGAGCCTTGACTCGCGTTTGTAATGTTACAAAACGTGCGATGTCTTTTTTAATCGGCCTCCCCCCCCCCCCCCCCCCCTTCCCAAATCATCATTCCGCATTTTGACCCTCTTTTTTCTCCTCTTCTCCTTCCCCAGTGCAGGGCAGCAGGCCAAATATTAATTTTTCTGGCCAACCTCACTGCCTTTCGCGTCAATAAACCCTCTCCCTCTTTTTATTCCATCCTCAGGCGCTAAACTCTATCATTTTTATGCTTTTGCTGTACCTATAAAAGCGGCTGCGGGTGCAGCAGTCACACCGGCGTGCTTTTTTATTTGTACGCACTGCGTAAAAGAAAGGTGTAGTTCCCGAAAATCACTTGTATTGCGGCACGATATTTTCTGCAATTTCAACGCCAATGATTGCGATACCGGATATCAACCTAAAATGCACGGCACCGTATGGCATGCGGAGTACATGCGTGAAAACAAAATATAGCGATTGTCCGGGCCCCGTAGAGTATCTGTTACGGGTCCAATTGGATTTATTTTTGGAAATGTGGCGGAGAGTTTGAAGGATGCTTCACTTCCGCCACCGGTTGGCCTGGTATTGCACTACCTCCGGGATCGGCCTTGTCTTTAGCGCGTCTTTACTATCCCGTCTCTATATCCCATCTTTCAACTCTCCTACTATCTGCACGTGGTAGCGATTGTGGCTCGGCTTGAGCCAGTGGGCAGGCCTGCGCACTTTTCTTTTCATTGTTCCTGGCAGCAACAGACAGACAGAATTTTGAAACGGTGAATTTTGAACCGTTTCTGAAATGGTTGCGTGCGAAACCGCCTCATTTCCGCGACAGGTGTAAGTGCTTGTCAGAGACATATTTTCAATATATTCGAGGTATGGTATATTGCAAGCAGCGCATTTAGAACGCATTGAACTCTAAGATGTAGCAGTGGAGTAATACTAAGCTCAGTAGCGTTTCGTTGAAGTTGAGCTAAGCTGCTGGCATCTTACCTGAGCATTTCCAGCTCTAGAACGCCAAGAAAAGAAAGTTATTGCCTCAACTACGCTGAACCCAATAAACATGTGGGGAGAAATGACCGCTTTGATACGCAGAAGCACCAGGTGACGAGCAAATTTGCTCAAATTATACGAATTTCTTGTTAAAGTCTTTAAAGTTCAGGAGGAAAACTGTGGCGTCGCTATGGCCACAGCGCTCAGAGAGACAGACAGGCACACACATTCGCACATTACCGGTGGACGTTCAAAGAATAGAAAAACTTCCCGGACAAAAATTTAACTGCGATTGCACGGGCATCACATACCCACTCGTTTCCGAAGTGTAGGAAGCTATTTGAAGCAATGTCGACTTTATAAAGACGAAGCGAATGCGCTGGGATTATAATGGCGCTGGGAAAAACGGGCCATGCATTCGCCCCAATATCTGACTGGGGCCGAAGTCGACCAGGCGGAATAACGATAGAAGAACAGCCAGTGATACCTGCATCGTCTGGTGTTGGCTATATAAGGGATATATTTGTGTTGGCTTTTATAAGGGATATGTGTTGGGTAGGCAGAAAAGGTGAGATAAGTAAATCGCTTTGGCCACCAGAACAGACCGGATTGTGCGCGTTTTTCACTTGGTTCGTTCCTTCTGAAAAACGGAAACGGGTTTCTATATGAGTACAATAAAGAGAAGGCACCCATATAAATGGCTCGTTTCGAGGAACGTTCCGGCTAAGTGTATTTTCTATACTTTTTGTTTTTCGTGCTCAATATTTGCTTTATAGCGTGCCTGCGTACGCGACTCGGCTGTGGTCCGCAGTTTCAAGACGCACAGGTGGCATCGACGTTTACGAGGAATTGAACGCATCAGCAGATCGTTTAAACCTCTCTGTAAATTTACCGGGTGGGCGCCCGGTTTCACCAACGTCCCTTTCAATGGCGCAGTTGTAGTTCAATGAGTTCCTTTAACCTCGTTAATATGTGAATGTTCTTTGTATTGAAACCATTGTGCCATCAAATAAATTTCTGAATGTGAAATCGGCCACTGGTCGTGAATCCAGCTGGAATGCTCTTCCTGTCAATGTTCTTGGAATATTCTCTATAAAATTACGGCTGATAAAAGGAGAAGAAATGCGCAATCAGAAAAAGAAAATTTTTAAATCAAGCTTAATAAAACAAAATTTAAAGCGAAAACGGTCGATAAAAAATGTATGATGACGCTACTTTTAAGCTGCAAGAAATGACCATATGACTTTCAAGCTGTCTCTCTAGTCAGTAGAGAATGGCCCGAGTTATATGCTGTCTATTTCGTGCGATAGCATAACAGTTCACATTCTGTAAAAATGGCGGCATAGTTTATGAAGTGCGCTGCTGGGTGGAGAGAAGTCACGTGACCTCTTGTGGCTTCATCACAGCCTGGCTATTGTGAGATATGGCAGCCAGGTCCCCAGATTGAGTTTCCGTTACCTTATGACATCATTACAGTGGGGCAGGTGGCAAGCAGCAACCCGGATTGTGACCAACTGCACACTGGGGATGGTGGGAGTTAATGACTGAAAGAGAAAGTTGTGTGGCCTGGTGACGTCATCACAACCTGGCTACGGAAAAAAATAAGAGAAACAGGAAAGAAAACGCAGAAAGAGCAAGAAAGACAAACGCTAAAGTAGCAACAGTAGGAATCTCTAATAGTATCGCATATTCCACTCTTAATGGGGGTCAATAGGGTTTTCGGACGTGGCTACTCCGACACGGGTTGCCACGTGATATATTTTTCTGAAGTTTAAAACTTCCAGCGCAACTAGTAGCACTTAGAAAAGTGCGAATAGCACTTTTAAGAAACCAAATGGAATGCGAGTAGGCTAGTTCACAGCTGAATGAAATAGAATCTACTTGTGAAAGAACGGAATAAAATAAGGACAATTGTTCTTGTGAATGTTTGCTGCGAGCACGAATATTACTACAAAACCAATAGTAATAAAACAGCGAAGTTCTAGCGGTGGCGCTTAAGTGAAGCATTTAAAGGTGTAGCTGTCGGAACATAACACACTGATCTTCACCAGGGACATGGAGCAGGAGATGAGTGCATTAAAGGAATAGAGATCAAATTTTCTAAGTAAAAATAATTAATGTAACTCTACCTCGCGACCCAGTCGCGTGTGGCACTGCTACCACCGTTACAAAAATTTCTTGCTATACATAGAAGTCTATACATAGGCTTCTGTCTGTGAAGTCTATAGACTCTCTACAGACAAACCCAAGAGAACCGTCTACAGGCAATACAATACTACAGAAAGTCTATAGGCAATCTATAGATTTATGGCCACACATTTTTAGTAGACATTTATCTATAGGCAGTCTATAGACTTTGAATAGAAAGAAATAACTACATATATTAAGGCAATAGAGTCTTTAAGAAGACTATAGACTGTCTATAAACTATTTTGTAAAGGCAGTGGGCAGAGCGTACGACTCCTCTCACAACGGCAGGATTACGCGACATATCCAGTCTTATTTTTCCCGCACAGTCGCGGCCTGTGAACTTTTACTGGTAATTTTAATATCAATGTCAGGTCACGTTTTAAAGACCCCAGCTCATCGGATTAAATTCGGAGCTCTCCGCTACGGCCTCTGCCATAATGCGGATACCACAAACACAAGGTCACTGAAATTCATGAACTGAATAGCATTGCTGTAATTCGAAATAGATGATACTCCTTGCCTGTGGCTGTTAGGCTCCTGGCGTCGTCTTCTTATTCCGAATTCTCATGTTCAACTTTATAAAACTTTATCGGTGCTTGATAATAAGCATCTTTCCTTAATTCCTACTTACATTTTCATACTCAACAACTCTGGATAAAAGCAGTTTTGACGGGAAATTTCTTCGCATGTTGTATGATCGCTGTAACAATTCCTATATTTGAAGATCTCCCCTCGGCAGGATTCCACTCTTTTGCTATTAACGTTCTTGCTGTCGTCAAAACTGTTTTCCCTTTGGTTTCCTATGGGTGTTTTAACTGCCCGATGCGAGCGTTGGAAACGCTATAAAAGAAAGATTTTGCCACATAGGAGAAGAATGGACTATTGCCTTCAGTGGACTATTGGAAGAATGGACTATTGCCACACCATTACTTTACAGTTTTCAAGTTAAAAACTTTCGTCCAAGAATGTTGGACATGCTTCGTCACCCGCGATACATTAGTGTTGTGGGCCAAGTCTACTGTCGACCGTGCCCAACAGACTGCCAGTCAGCCAGGATTCTGCGGAATCACACGAAAACCTCTGCGAGGCCGAGGCTGCCAGGCCAACCGACATTTACCAAGTTTACAAATTGATCCCCACCTCTTTAAAGACAGAGCTTGTAGGATTTGAACGCATGCGGGAACGCTTCCAGTCGCCTAATGTAATGTGGTCGATTCTTCACGCCTACGTCTGCATTCTCTGCATCCCGACCTGCAGCACCTGACTAGTGGAACATGGAGCACCGTCACCGTGTCGGCTGTGACTGGGTGTTGTTTTCACAAACCGGTACCACTCAGTGCTCACCGGCATGTCCTGCGACACCTGTTGCGGCGACTATACGATGAACATGAACTTGACCATGAAGTGTATTTGGAGCTGAAGGATAGTCGCTGTGCTGTGCACCACAAGCGCATATTTTCCCGCTGAGAGAGATAAAGATCTTTGGATAATGGCCACAGCTATCGCCAGCACTGAAAATTTGCTCCTGTCACTCCCGCTCACGGGAAAGACCTCCCCCTTGGGCAACATTTTGTGAATTTGTCGCATGTCCATCCTTAACAGACGAGGGCACAGGTGCCCCTAAGGGCACATATTGTCCAAACGTTCAGCGGCCGTGCATGAGCCGAAAATAATGTTTAGTTCCATACGCACTAGAGCACCTGGATAAGGTAATACGAAATGGCTGCCGCTTAGCTCAGCGAACCCTAGCACTGCTAAAGCTATCACTGCGAGGATTCGCTTCCAGAGGCTCGCCATGTCTCCGCCACGACTTCTTCCGAGGCTCGTTGGTGTCTTCTTTGGGCATCTTTCGCTCGCCGTTGAGCCAGGCGAAGCTCTCGCTCTTCAACGGTTTCGGCTGCCCGTTTAGCGCGTTTTACGCTCCCTATCGATTGCTAAATCGCTCGCACAGTTCGCAATGTGAACCGGATGATCAAACTCGGCCCAGCATCTGCCAGTGCCCACTGTCGAGGCGATCGGCCCCGATGACTTTCTTCGTCCATAGCGAGACACTGGATAGGCGGCGCGCGCGGCTGCAGCTGCTGTGAGTCACGTGGTACGTCACGTGGTTATTTACGCAGCTCCGCTCCTTTTGTTCAAGGTCATTCGGGCAGACACAAAGAAATCGGCGCCTCTAGGCTAGTGAAGCTTTCGCTTTAAAGATCTAGAACTGAACAAAATGAAAATAATGTAGTAGCTAGTGACAAAAATTCGCCACCGGAAGCTTGCTTCTTCAATTCGCATGACTTTTTTTCTCTTCCACGCGTATATCTTTTCTACCACTGCCGATGTGCTCAGTATTAACGACAACGCTGTTCTCTCTAGTCACTGTGCCCATCGGCCCTCTCTCTTTCCCTTTTCAATTCCCTCCTCCCTCTTCCCCAGTGCAGTGTTGCCAACCAAAACGCCCTTCTGGTTGACACCCCGGCCTTCCCTGTTCCTCTTTATCTCTCTCTCCTGTCTAACCTCCTGCCATTCCCTTTCTTTAAGTTCGTTTAGTATACAAAATTATCATCTTTTTGGTGTTTCTCTCTTAATAATTATCTCTTCATTGTAAGCCCGTTTCAGTGCATACAAATAAATATCTGTAATCTTACATTTCGATGGCTGCAATACATTGGTCGAATTTATTGAACCATGCACATGTGCATTAAATTTTTCGGCCAGTTTTCTTCGCACAACCATTAAATTCCACGGTCTCCGTATTGCAGCATTGATTCAATGTACAAGTCACTGTTCCTAGGTCGTCGCTTAAAAACGTGTTGTAAGGGGCACCTTGCGCACAGGCCACTGCCAGGCCCTGACCGGTGAAGATTGGTCTATCTATGAGCCCAGCTCCTCCCACCCAGCATCTCCCGCATACGAGGTGCATACCTTAACCTCCGTATGCCCTGCTCACACCCGATTACAAGAGGGACTCCCCATAGAGCCATACTTTCTCCCACGCTTTTTAACGTTGCGCTAAATGATCACTCATTGAGACTGAATGCAATCGCCGGGCTTACGCATGTTTTCTACGCTGATGGCATTGCTCTCTGGAGCACACAAGGGAACCAGGGCGAATAGGAGGAGAGAATCTGCCACGACATAAGCACGGAGTACATTAGCACTCTGGGACTTGAGTGCCCGCCTGGCAAGGGCGAATAGTAGTAGCGTTAGATGACCACACCAAGACAGCAGAACACCGAAACGTAGTCTAACTGCACGTAAACGGGCAGCCCATGCCTCGCAAACAACATATACGAATCTTGGGGTTCTACTGGTAAGAAGACGGTAGGCTAGACGTTTGAATGACAAGAACGCTTCAACAGGTCAGCCACACTGCACATAACCTCGAGAGAATTTGTCACACGAACGGAGTGAGGGAATCAGATTTGCGCAGTATAGCGGAAGCTCTGATATGGTATATACCACCCAAGCAGCAGAGGTAATTTGCACCAATATTGGAAAAGTATTGGCTAAGACCAACCCTACAAAAAACCAGAGTGAAGCCATCCATTTGCAATACTCTGCCGATTACCTGTGCTGCTTGGGCAGAACAATGTACGGACGGCTGTACCAGCGCCTCACTGAACATAAACCGCGGCATCTCAATAGTCTCCAGACATGTGCCACCCGCAACACTCTCGGAGTCCACAGCTATGCAACTAATGTCTCTGTCGAAGGCATGGTCATTTACAATAGCCTTAGTGAACGAATTTTTATGCACCAGGAGGCGCACCTTCACCGGCTGACAGCTTCTAACCAAGGTCATGACACAGTGAAGCTTATATCCACAATGCAACAGATTTCCTCCCCCCCCCCCCCTCCTGATGCTCCACCATGGACGCGCTGTCGAATATCAAGCATTCAGCCCATACATTGAACGATGACGATGGAGAGCATGCAGCCGCAGACATGTGCCAACTGATTCGCTCTCTTACCATGCTGACGCGAGCTTCAAAGACGAAAAGCAGTAACGGCAAGCGTAGATCCGTATGACAACACGACCATTAAACATCACCACGACGTTCCCTCTGCGGCGACGGGAGAAATGCTGTCCATTGCGCAAGCTATTTCTTAACATGAACACTACTACCCAGGTAATCACTATACGCCCGAACTGACAGGCTGCTTTGCGCGCCTTTACTCGCATTTAGCTCCCTCTCAGTATTATAACCAGGTTAGCCGCATATGAACAATTCCAATCAGCCGCATCGGTCCACCTCGACCGAACCCCAGCCCACTCTTCCTCCGTGGGCAAAGACCGAGTCTACTCCTCGGCCTCGATTACCTGGCGTTCACATACTTCCCAGGTTTGGCCGTAGCCATGAGGATGCAGTGGTGGACAGGGCTGAACACCACAAATAGCGAAGAGCAGCCTGTCTCAAAGCACTCCGCATAGCCAGACAAGAAATCCCTAGATCACCCGACTCTTCCTCGAAAGCAGGCAGTGCTGCTCAGACAAAGCCCAAACGCATTCACTGCGCAATCACTTCACTTTATACAAAATACAACAGGACCCCAATACACACCACTGCCAAGTGTGTGGCTCCATACCCACGCTTGTCCACAGACACTGGAACTGTCTAAGTGCAAACACCACGCATCGTGGCTGACTGTCTCGCAACGTACCCACGTGGGAGTCCTGGGCTGACCTCCTCGTCAAGAAGGCCTCTTCGTGGAGCAATCTTCTGCAACACCTGCTCACTGTCCTGGGGGCGGAACTTTAAATCCCTCTCCGTCAAGAACACGCACCCGGATATGTTTCGTTTAACTAAATGTTCTTGTTGTCCTCATACTATGGCACATGCCCACTTAGTGGGATTGGCCAAGAATTGGGGCACAGAGAGCTTTTGAGGTAAATAATTCCTGGACGAAATTAAAATGAACGGTGAGGACGGAAGAAGTAAACAAAAAGGAACAACGAAATGAAACGGGAAATGCAGAACGCAAGCAGGAGATCGAGACTGATGTTTATAGCCGAGTAGTTAAATGATAATGATAATTGTAAGAATAAAATAATATTGAAAAAATTAAATTTACAAGGTAGCCGTGTTGATTCCATTAACTAAATGCTTGCTTTCTATCTCTCTGTCTCTTCCTTTAGTGTGCTCCACAGAATCGTTTGAGAGCCAGCTACATTACATTACCCGCCGAGGTGGCTCAGTGGTTAGGCCGCTCGGCTGTTGATCCGGAGTTCCCGGGTTCGAACCCGAACGCGACGGCCGCGTTTTTATGGAGGAAAAACGGAAAAGGCGCCCGTGTGCGGTGCGATGTCAGTGCACGTTAAAGATCCCTAGGTGGTCGAAATTATTCCGGAGTCCTCCACTGCGGCACCTCCTTCTTCCCTTCTTCTTTCACTCCCTCTCTTGTCCCTTCCCTTACGGCGCGGTTCAGGTGTCCAACGATACATGAGACAGATACTGCGCCATTTCCTTTCCCCAACAACCAATTATTATTATTATTATTCCGGAGCCCTCCACTACAGCACCTCTCTCTCCCTTCCTTCTTTCACTCCCTCCTTTATCTCTTCCCTTGCGGCGCGGTTCAGGTGTCCGCCGATTTATGAGACAGATACTGCGCCCTTTGCTTTCCACAAAAAGCAATTATTATTATTATTATTATTATTAGGCACCTACATTACATTAGCGCATTATAACCGGCGAAGATATGGACAATGGAGCCGAAACTCATCTAGAGCTGAGAGGAGGAGGAGGAGGAACATAATTAAAGTGATGGGGAGTAGGCTGAGATTATGGGTGGGGCCCTCATTCCAGGGCTTCACTGGCTTGAGCTGCCCTGCGGACCTGTTGTATGAGGGCCCGTTGGTCCTCCATGTTATCGCTGCTCAGCAGCTCCTCCCACCACTCAAAAGACGTGTTTTCCATCTGTACAGTGATTGGTTTCGCCCCAAACTCTCACGAAATGCGGAAGATTGTACGGCGGGCCTGGCACCAGGGAGAGGTGCCGGAGTATAATATTGGATGTATGAGATGTAGTATAAGGTTTGGAAATGTGTTCGTCTGTATCTGTCGCCAAGAGACGGCATCTGAGGAGTCCAATTTCCTATGAGGTGGAACGAAGTGTCTCCTTTGAAGACGCTGAAACTCGAGGCGTTCGTTATACCTAGAAAGTAGGGGGTAAAAGCGGGCACGGTTTGTGGCCCCGCTCGGTTGATAATGCTTCGAGCTAGAGCCTGCGCCCTCTCATTTCCCTCCAGTCCCTCGTGGCCTGGGGTCCAAGTAATTTTTTGGTGCTTGGTGAGGGGTGTAGTGCCCACGAGCCGACTGACGTGCTTGGGAACTCGTCCTCTCAGGAATGAAACCAATGTCTTAAACTATTGCCCGCATGAAAATATAGAATTCTTCCTCCCATATACTGTTCAGTTGAAACAACATGTATTGGAGGTTGAAATTTCGACCACCTGGGGATCTTTAACCTGCACTGACATCGCAAAGCACGTGAGCGCCTTTTACGCTTCACCTCCGTCAAAAAGCGGCCGCCGCGGTCGTGTTCAATCCGGGTGCTCCGGCTCAGTGGACGAGTGCCTTAAAGAAGTATAGACACCTAATTTTGTGGCATGCTTTCTTTTCTACAATGATGCGGAAGACTCTACTACGCATGAAAGGAAGTTTCGACACGCGTGCTTCAAGTCTGTTATCACATGAGCGCTTTGGCCTTGGTACTCGTAATGACACCAGCCATTTCTGGCCAGTGGGCTGAGCGGTCCGCAAAGCAGCCTCCCAGAAAGAATGAGTGGGATTGGGGAAGGGGGCGCTGCTTGTGGGGAAGAACATTCTCAAAGGTAGTGGAAAAGTGTGGATCTGGGCTCGCCACTAACGTGGCGGTGGTCTTCGCAGGCGCTGGTGTTTCGGCTCAGCTGAGAAGGACGTAGCCGGCTAAGACGCGCCACAATTAAATATGTGTTTACTGCACGTTGCCTTAGTCTGCTGGTAGTGGCAGTATTTAATATGTGGCATTAAGTGCAAGAAAGTTAAGAGGAGGTGCCACCCTGAGTAACATGGCTAGCATAAAATCTGTTCTCCTCGAAGTAATAATAATAATAGGTTTTTAGGGAAAGGGAATGGCGCAGTATCTGTCTCATGTATATCTTTGGACACCTGAACCGCGCCGTAAGGGAAGGGATAAAGGAGGGAGTGAAAGAAGCAAGGAAGAAAGGGGCGCCGTAGTGGAGGACCCCGGAATAATTTCGACCACCTGGGGATCTTTAACGTGCACTGACATCTCACAGCACACGGGCGCCTTAGCGTTTTTCCTCCATAAAGACGCAGCCGCCGCGGTCGGGTTCGAACCCGGGAACTCCGGATCAGTAGTCGAGCGCCCTAACCACTGAGCCACCACGGCGGGGCCCCTCGAAGTAAAGTACCAAGTTTTTACTGCAGGTTTTAATGTTGTACTTATTGAACTGTGGCACGTCTTAGCCGGCTATGTCCAGCTGAGAAGCACATAACCGGCTAAGACACGCCACCAGCTACTCGCTGTCCCCGGATTTCTTAAGAGGCTCCTCTTGTGAACTGCTTGCAGCCAGGTGTTCTATTACCAGCGGCGGTGGCTCAGGGGGCAGGACGCTTTGCTAATGAGGCGGAGTGCCCGAGTTCCAACCCGACCGCGCAGGCTGCTTTTAGATGGAGGCGAAACGCAAAAGGCGCCTGTGTGCTGTGAAATATCAGTGCGCGTTAAAGATCCCCAAGTAGTCGAAATTATTCCTCAGCCCTCCACTACGGCACCTCTCTTCTTTCTTCTTTCACTACCTCCTTTATCCCTTCCCTCACTGTACGTTTCAGGTGTCAGCCGACAGGTGAGAGAGATACGGTGCCATTTCCTTCCCCCAAAAAACAATTTTCCTTACGGCGCGGTTCGGGTGTCCACCGAGATATGCGATTCAGTAACTGAAAATGAAAATTAGTTTCTGAGGAAAGGAAAAGGCGCAGGAATTGTCTCACATATCTCCGTGGACAGCGGAACCGCGCCGTAATGGAAGGGAGGACAGTTAGTGCTTATTTCCTTTCCTCAAAACCAATTTTTTGTTTCGCCCCGAAAAAAAGCAGTGGATGGATGGAAACAACTTTTATTAGACGAAAAAAAACCTTTAAATGTTGTTCCCTACTGGTCCAGGAGTCGACGGGCTTGAGCTTCACATAAAGCCCGTTCCACCAGCCACTTCTGGTCGGCGTGCTGAGCGGTCCGTAAAGCAGCCTCTCAGGAAAAATTAATGGGATTGATGGGGGTACTGCCTATGGTGAAGGCCATTCCTAAAGGTAGTGAAAAAGTGTGGATATGGGCACGCCACAGGTGGGACAATGAGGAGGAAAGGTGGGGTGAAATCATGAGAGACGGAAGGGCGGAAATAAAGCAGCCCGTCTTTAATTGTCGCCATGTGGCGCTGGATAAGGGCGACAAGGTACTGGAGGGTGGTGGCAAAGCCACGTGGCCGAGTTTTTAGAGTGTGGTGATTTGATGTGCATAAATGACCGATGGAACCTTTTGCGCAGGGTTGGGTGCCTGATCGTCCGGGGCCTGGGAGGAGAGTTCTCGGGCCAGTGCATGAACGCGCTTATTACCGGGCATCGAGATACGCCCAGGGATTCACGAGAGAGTAGCCGTTCGGTCGAGAGATGTGGCTGTGGCAAGAATACGTTGTTTGGCCGGCGTCGCCACGCCCTTTAGGTAGTGGCGGTATGCGGCGTAGAAATCTGTGCAAATTTCGGTTATGTTTTTGTTAGTGGTGAAGTGGGCCAGCGCAAGTGTGATGGCGGCTCCATCTGCCTCTGCAGGCGAATTAGTTCGGATAGTGGCGGCGGCCCCCACTGCGCCGTCTTCATAGGCTGCGACTGCCGTGAAAAATCCTACTTTAGAATTTTCTGCCGCGTCGACAGAAAGGATATCTTAGTGGATGCTGTATGTTTTGGTGTAATAGCTCGCTCGAGCCTGCCGCCTACCCTGATGGAGGGTAACGCTCATATTTCGCGGTAGGGGCTTCTGATATATGTGATACTGTGGGCGCAGAAAAATCATGTTAGGTAGATGACTTTTTGGAATAAGAATGGGTGGATTTAAGACGGAGTTGCAAGTAGGCGTTGTCCGGTTTTCGTGCGACCCAGGTAGACTAATTGTTTGGTGTGTTGAGTCTCTATTAATTCGATCATGGTATAGTGGGTACCAGTGGCCATGAGACGTTTCGTGCTAACCGTCTGTGGAAGACGTAGGGCGGAGTTGGCATCCGTGCGTATTAAGATGTCTGCCTGTTGTGTTTGGCGCTGAGTGAGCATGAGGTCTTAGGCATAGTAGCATCGCAAAAAACACACACAAATGAATAACTAGACACCGATAGACACGCATAGACGCTGTGTGAGTCACTTGGTGTCTAGTTCTTTTTTGTGTGTTTTTTGCGCTGCTTAAATGCATAAGACAAGTAACCAACTCGCCCAAGAGCTCGTTTTACTTAGTATGTGGTATTTTAGGTGGTATGTAATGCGGCTAATCATCAATGCATTTGCCACATTGAGGGTCTCGCGTTCAGACAGCCCATGATTGCGTGCTGCCACGCGCCTGATTAGTGCAGCGACCTGTTTGGTCTGTCTTTGCAACATCTGAAGGGTGGCGGTTGCATCGAGTCTGCTGTTAATGAGAAGGCCAAGAATCTTCACCTGAGACACAGTGGGCACTGGATTCCCATACATGTGCAGTTCAATGGGAGGAGGGAGTCACTTGTGGACGGGTTTCAGCTGCAAGAGTTTCGATTTATTTGGAGAGCAACGGAGGCCTGTGTTTGCTAAATGGGTTGTGTTGGAGATGTCTATGGCAGATTGCAGGATATCCTGGGCTGCACCAAGGGATCCTTCCGTTGTCCAGAGGGTTATACCATCTGCTTTTATGACTGCGTGGAGCCCTGGGATAGCAGCAAGGGCCTTTGCCAGTGGCGCTAGGGCAATGTTAAAATGTAAAGGTGATAGGACCGCCCCTTGTGGGGTTCCGCAGTTAGGCAGGGGGAAATGCTGGGAGACGATATCCCCAAGGTGGAGTTCTGCCGTGCGTCCCTGGAGGAAGGCCCGAACGTATTAACGCGACTGCGTTAAGGAGCTCGTGTCGTAGAAAAGCCGGTGTTGTCGGCGTCGTTGGCCGTGAGCGAAAAATCTCAGAAGCGCGCACATAGCACCATCAGGTGGCGCCCACTAAAACCACTCCCACCTCCTCCTCCTCGCAATGTACCCCACTGCCCCAACAGGTAGCGCGCGACGGTAGCGATTCCCGCTCGTGTCGTTCGAGCGCAGTGGGGCCGTGCGGGCACGCAGGAATCGCGCGGTGAGCGGCCAACAACGCAGCGCACATCCAAGGCGCGTTCACCACGAAGCCTGCGGCTTGCTGCCCGCCCCGCCGCGGTGGTTCAGTGGTTAGGGCGCTCGACTACTGATCCGGAGTTCCCGGGTTCGAACCCGACCGCGGCGGCTGCGTTTTTATGGAGGAAAAACGCTAAGGCGCCCGTGTGCTGTGCGATGTCAGTGCACGTTAAAGATCCCCAGGTGGTCGAAATTATTCCGGAGCCCTCCACTACGGCTCCTCCTTCTTCCTTTCTTCTTTCACTCCCTCCCTTATCTCTTCCCTAATGGCGCGGTTCAGGTGTCCAACGATATATGAGGCAGATACTGCGCCATTTCATTTCCCCCAAAAAAACCAATTATTATTATTAATATTATTGCTGCCCGTTCGTTCGGCGCGGAAGCTATGCTGGCGTTAGTGGTATCGGCTTTGTCGAGAACGTTGTAGCGACGAACTACGACTGCAACTTGAGTTCCGCGCGTTTCGGCAAGGTTTTCCGCTCCGCGCGTCCGTTTCACCGTAGCAGAGCGATTTTCCTAACGGGTAAGGCGTCGCGCCGAACGGGCGATGGGGTTCCGTGGACACCCTGGCATTGCAGCAACACGCTCTCGGGTTCCACTCTTAAAGGCGAAGCTTAAGCTCCCTCCAATTTTTGCCATATGCGGGTGCCGCAGCCCGTGGTGGCTGATGTCGTCAAGATATTGTCATGACTTACTGTCTCGAAAGTCATGAATATCCAGAACCAGTATGGCTGTACGGCGCTTAGTGTAAAATATAGACTCTTTCAGGGCGAGAAGAACGTCTAGCGCCGAGATGTTTGGACGGAAACCAAATTCAACATTGGAGAGAAAGCCTGTTTTTTCTATGAACGGCTGCCGGCGATGGAGCATGACATGTATTCTAAGCACCGTTCAAAGAATGGAAGTGCCCTGTCCATGTTTGTTGAGAAACATAGCGACTCACTTCAAAATATACTTGACTGTGCATGTACCAACAATTTTCTAATGAGTTGCGCTTATGCACGACTGTCAGCTGGACGCCGCACTCCAGCTGTAGTGTTCATTGTGTTGTTGGTTTGTGCTTTTCTCCCTTTATTATGAATATAACATGCGTTCATCCTGTATATTTATATTATTATGAAAATAAAATATTTGGTTACAGTACCTCTCCCCTCTATCTTTTTCTTTCTGTCCTCTCACCTCTTTCATTTCATTTCTCCATTCTGCCTGCTATCCTTTATTTCCGCTGCCCCAGCTCAGGTGCGTCTGTAATGATGGCCGATGCCGGGGCTAGCAAAAGTCTGCTCCTTTTTATTATGAAAGGGAAAGATTATTGCTAGCTCCGGCATGCGCCATGGCTGCGGCAACACCTGAGCTGGGGCTGCGGAAATAAAAGACAGCTGGCAGAATGGAGGAATGAAATGTAAGAGGTGAGGGGTCAAATGGAAAAGATAGGTGGGTGGGGAGGAGGAAAGTACTATACACAATTATTCTATTTACAAATTAATATATCCTTCCTTCATTTTTTTTACTATTACACCCGCCGCGGTGGCTCAGTGGTTGAGGCGCTCGGCTACTAAGCCGGAGTACCCAGGTTCGAACACGATCGCGGCGGCCGCATTTCAATATAAAATGAAAATGAAACATGTTTCTTATGGAAAGGAAATGGCGCAGTATCTGTCTCACTTATCGGCTGACACCTGAACCGCGCCGTAAGGGAAGGGTTAAATGAGGGAGTAAAAGAAGAAAGGAAGAAATAGGTGCCGTAGTGGAGGGCTCCAGAATAATTTCGACCACCTGAGGATCTTTAACATGCACTGACATCGCACAGCACACGGGCGTTTAAGCATGTTGCCTCCATAAAAATGCAGCCGCCGCGGTCGGGTTCGAACCCGGGAACTTCGGATCAGTAGCCGAGCGTCCTAACCACTGAGCCACTGCGGGGGGTCATTTAAATGGTGGCGAAACGCGACATGGCGCCCGTTCCTGAGCTGTGCGATGTCAGTGCACGTTAAAGGTCCCCAGGTGGTCTAAATTATTCTGGAACCCTCTACTACGGCACCTCTTCTTCCTTTCTTCTTTCCTGCTTCCTTCCTCCCTTCTCTTAAGGCGCGGTACAGGAGTCCAACGATATATGAGACAGATAATGCGCCATTTCCTTTCCTCGAAAAACAATTGCAATTTCATTTGTTTTATTATTATTTCATTCAACCGCTACTACTACTACTACTACTTGCGCTTGTGACTCATTTCATTTCGTGTGAGAGGGATTTCAGTGGTTGAGAAGCATAAAAAGAAGGAAGCTGCACGATCACCGACTTAACATAGATATGTTTTCCTTTCCCCCAAAACAATTTTCAGATTTCAGTATAGACCCGGGTTCGAACCCGACCGCGACGGCTGCGTTTTTGTGGAGGAAAAACGCTAATGCCCCCGTGTGCTGTGCGATATCAGTGCACGTTAAAGATCCCCAGGTGGTTGAAATTATTCCGGAGCCCTCCACTACGGCGCCCCTTTCTTCATTTCTTCTTTCACTCCCTCATTTATCCCTTCCCTTACGGTGCGGTTCAGGTGTCCAACGATATATATGAGACAGATACTGCGCCATTTCCTTTCCCCAAAAACCAATTATTATTATATTCAGTATAGATATGTAGCGTTAAAAGAGCAAAATAAGTCCAAATATCGTATGCTGGCACTGCAGTCCACATGTACTACGTTTTTTAACTTAACAGGTTCGTGCGCTTAGCGGCCCAGAGACGCTGTGCTATGAATGATTCTCACTTGGAAAAAATGGCATAGCACATAAGGCGGAAGGCTGCGCGCAGCACTTATGCACACATGCGGGTTGGTTGAAATGATCTCGTCCAGCGTAAATGAAAGTGTTTGGTTTTTCTCAAAATGACATCTGGATGGGAGACTAATTTTTTTATCACCTCAGTGTCGTGTTGGATTTTTGAGCGTAGGTTTGGCGTCGACGTTTCCCTTTCCCGCATACTTCTGCGCGACCATCATGTTACGATTACTGCACGGTTAACGCACTTCGCCTGAAAGTTCTTTGCATCTATGCACCTGCGCATTCTAATTTGGTAAAGTTTTTCTTTAAAGATCTAGATGTTTTTCTTGGAGGACGCAGCGTTGTGACGTTGGGTGATTTCAACTGCGTGCTCGACACGGTCGCTGAGGTGCAGGGCCCTGGTCTGTTTAGGCGAGGCTGGAATGCGCGCGAGTTGCGCCGCCTAGTCAACAAGTTTATGCCCACATGCACTTATGTGCTCCTGTATGGTGGTGTCTTTGTGTGGACTTCGCGTCGCGAATTATCGTCGAGCTGGTTAGACAAGGCGTATGTACCGACTAGCCTTTCGAGGACAGTGTGCTGCTACGTAATGACGCTGCCGTCCTCGCCGGTATATATATCAGACCATCGCCCCTTTCTTCTGTCAGTCGGGGTTCCGGCGCCTGCAGTGTCTCCTCACCGACCATGGCGTTTGGATGTACGCATCCTTCACGACGCCAGCACGAGAGAAAGGCTAGCGCGGGCTTTGCGTCTTTCGGCTGTTGGGGCCGTGCCTGGTGACTGGGACCGTATGAAGGAGCAGTGGCGTCAACACTGCGCCGCTTCTGGTCGAGCCCTGAAGTCTCGCGTCTCAGCTGAAGCTGCGTATAACTCAGCGCATCCCGTCGCCATCGCCGCTTACGTGCGCATGGAAAGAGGAGCTTTCGGAGCGTCTCCAGCGTCTTTTACGATCGTCCTCTTTGACAGCGGCTGCATGGCGTTGTCGACGCAGTCCAACTGCTCATCCTGAGGTGCTTCGATTTGCGCGCCAGGAGCTGTTGTGCCCTCAAGGTGCCCCTGCTTTTAAAACTTCCGCCAATGCTGTGGCCCAGCCAGTTGGCAGGAATTTCAGTGCGTTTCTCGTCCATTTCCGGGATATTGCTCAGTCGCTCCTTCTGGTTGATCGCGATGACGTTTCCGCACACCCATGTTTTGCAGGCTTGCCGCAAGTTGCCTCTGAACGCCATGACGGCCTCATATCTCCGTCAACAACAGGTGAAATCAAGGACGCGTTAGATTCCATGAAACGCGGCTCAGCCCCTGGGCCAGATGGTCTTCCAGTGGATTTTTGTTCACAATTCTGACATATTGTAAGTCTAGTTTTCTTGGGTGTGTTAAAACTGCTTCACATGGTCTGTCTTTCCTCATTCATTTAAAAGAGGCCGCGTGTCCTTATTCCTAAAGAGTGTCCTTGGTCGACATGTTCGGCAGATTGGCGCCCTATCACCGTACTAAATTCAGACTACTAAGTGTTATCAAAATTACTCCGCCGCCTACGGACTCTCCTCCCGTCCCTCATTTCCGGCCACCAAGTTTGCCCCATCCCGGGTCGTGAAATACATAGTTTATCTTCCGTAACGCGAGATATCCTAGAGTATACTATACGGCGGCGCGCACAGGCTCTTCTTTCCCTCTATCAAGAGAAGGCGTTCGACTTTTTAGAGCATGAGTATATATATATATATATATATATATATATATATATATATATATATATATATATATATATATATTGTTACGTGCTTTGCACGCACGGGGGTTTATTCAAAGAGGGGACCGGTCGAAGCAGGATGGAAGCAGGAAGCCTAGCAGCGTCCTTCAGCTCTCTCTTTTTCTTCCTCTTTCTCCGCGGGTCAGTCCTTCATCTTCTGCTTCTTCCGTCGAGGTTCTGTGGAAGCACGTTACATTTCCCTCCTCGCAGACGATGCCCGTCGGGCGAGTTAAACAGACCGTCTGGGATGGAATCGCTTGAGGCGGGCTACATGCACCACCTGAGATTGGCGTGACCGTCGACCACTAGCAGTTAGTCGTGCTATAACGTAATTAACGTCACTTATGCACTCCAACACAACAAATGGTCCAGTGTAGTGGGATAGCAGTTTCTGACACAGACCACGCTTGCGTAGAGGGGTCCACAACCACACAATGTCACCAGGAACATAAGAAACTTCTTGGTGTTGGACGTCGTAGCGGTTCTTGGAACGCTCTTGCGAAGATAAAATTCGAACGCGGGCAAGCTGGCGAGCTTCTTCAGCTCTGCAGAGTGTGGTCGCAAGAGAAGGTTCATCGTGGATGAAAAATGGTAGCATGGTGTCAAGGCCGCAGCGAGGCGAGCGAGCATAGAGCAGGTAAAAGGGGCTGTAGCCAGTTGTCTCATGTTGCGCGGTGTTGTACGCATGAGTGATGAACGGGAGTACGCCATCCCAGTCCTTATGATCTGCAGCGACGTACATGGCAAGCATGGTGGTGAGCGTACGATTAGTGCGTTCTACCACACCGTTCGTTTGGGGATGATATGGCGTGGAGTGGCGAAAACTGCAGCTGCTGAGGCGGAGAAGTTCTTCAACAACGTCTGCTGTAAATTGACGTCCACGGTCGCTAATGAGAACTGCAGGAGGGCCGTGCCGAAGAATGACGAATCGAAGTAAGAAGTTAGATACTTCAGACGCAGTAGCAACTGGTATCGCGGCTGTCTCACAATAACGGGTTAAGTGGTCTACGCACACAAGAATCCATCGATTTCCTTTAGAGGATCGTGGGAAAGGTCCAAGGAGGTCAATGCCAACTTGCTCAAACGGGGCTGTTGGAGGTGTGATTGGCCGCAATTTGCCCGGTGGACTTGAAGTCGGCAGCTTAAAGCGCTGGCATTGCACACAGCTGGCTACATAGTGCTGGATGGTTGAACGCATGTTAGGCCAGTAAAATCGTTGTTGTGTGCGGTGGAGTGTGCGTGTCACTCCCAAGTGCCCAGACGTGGCGTCGTCGTGCATCATTTCAAGAACTGTGATGCGTAGGCTTTCGGGTACGACAAGAAGCATGCGTGCTCCTCCAGAAGCGAAATTCTTCTTATAAAGCAAACCGTCGCGAATGCAAAAAGTATTCTTTACAGAATCTTGAGCGGCATCAAACAAAGAGGTTAATGTTTGGTCCTTGCGTTGCTCAGTTCGAAAAACTTGAAGATCGGGGAAGGCTTGTGAAAGTGACGACAAGTATTCATCAAAGTTGTCTGCGTCGTCCTCAGTCGTTAGAAGCGGCAAACGGGAAAGACAATCGGCATCTGAGTGTTTACGGCCGCTTTTATGCACAACAGTGAAATTAAATTCTTGTAGGCGCAAAGCCCATCGAGCAAGCCGGCCACAGGGGTCACGAAGACTCACTAACCAGCAAAGCGAGTGGTGGTCGGTCACGACGGTGAAAGCATTCCCGTACAGATAGGAGCGGAAGCGCTGTACAGCGAAAACAACGGCGAGACATTCTTGCTCAGTAACCGTGTAATTTCTTTCGCTCTTACTCAACGAACGGCTGGCATATGCTACCACGTGCTGATCGTGACCATGGCGTTGTATAAGTACAGCGCCGATACCGATACCACTTGCATCAGTGTGCACTTCAATTGGTGCAGATGGGCAGAAGTGGCGTAGGATGGGGCCCGAGGTCAAAAGGAATTTCAGATGCCGGAAAGCTGCGTCACATTCGCTGGTCCAATTGAACGGTGCATCTTTATGCAGCAAACACGTGAGTGGGTAAGCGATGTCCGCAAACCTAGCTATAAAGCGTCGAAAGTACGAGCAGAGCCCTAAAAAACTCTGCAGCTCTTTCACTGATTGAGGCACCGTAAAACTTTTGACAGCTTCAATTTTCTTTGGATCTGGTCGAACACCTTCTTTATCAACTAAATGACCAAGAACAATTGTTTCACGGTTCCCAAAATGACATTTCTTGGAATTGAGGATAAGGCCAGCTCGTTCCATGCAATCAAGCACAATATCCAGACGGCGGTTGTGCTCACTAAACGTTTTGCCAAAAATTACAACGTCGTCCAGATAACATAAACAAATTTGCCACTTGAGGCCACGCAGGATTGTATCCATGAACCGCTCGAATGTTGCAGGTGCATTACATAATCCGAAAGGCATAACGTTGAACTCGTAAAGTCCGTCTGGTGTAATGAATGCCGTTTTTTCCCTATCTGCAGCGTGCACGGGGATTTGCCAGTAGCCGGATCTCAAATCAATAGAAGAAAAGTATGAAGCGGAGTGCAGACAATCAATTGCGTCATCTATACGTGGAAGCGGGTAGACGTCCTTCTTCGTGGCCGTATTTAAGCGACGGTAGTCAACACAGAACCTCCATGTGCCATCTTTTTTCTTAACAAGGATAACTGGAGCCGCCCAAGGACTGGAGGATTCTCGAATTATGCCTCGCTTTAGCATCTCTTGAACTTGGTCATCTATTAACTTACGTTCAGTGGCTGAGACTCGATAGGGCTTCTGGCGTATAGGAGGTGCGGAGCCGGTGTTGATCGTGTGATGAATACGACTGGTAGGCGGTGGTGTTGAATCGTCTTTGGCAAAGTCGAACACGAACACGTGTTTCAGAAGGAGTTCCACTAGAGTGCGACGCTCGGTTGGGGAAAGAGCCTGATTAATCATAGCCTTAACTTGGGTCTCCATATCTCTTTTCACGTGCTGCTCACTGACAGAGTTGGTTAACGCCGCGACGAAACCTGACACACCTTCCTCGAAACGGGAAGCCTAGCAGCGTCCTTCAGCTCTCTCTTTTTCTTCCTCTTTCTCCGCGGGTCAGTCCTTCATCTTCTGCTTCTTCCGTCGAGGTTCTGTGGAAGCACGTTACATTATATATATATATATATATATATATATATATATATATATATATATATATATATATATATATATATATATATATATATATATATATATATATACACGGTACACTGGATGCTTTCGGTTTTCCACCTTCTTTCGTATTTCTCATTAAAGAGATGTACAGAGATATTTCAACCACGCTGTTCCTCGATGGCCGGGAAAGTACCGCACTTGATGTTGACCGCGGCGTCCACCAGGGTTGTCCGTTCTCCACTATTTTGTTTTCCTTAGCATTAGAGCATTTCCTCTTGGCAGTCAATCGCCGCTCCCATAAGAG
Source organism: Amblyomma americanum (assembly GCF_052857255.1). Taxonomy (NCBI): domain Eukaryota; kingdom Metazoa; phylum Arthropoda; class Arachnida; order Ixodida; family Ixodidae; genus Amblyomma; species Amblyomma americanum. The sequence goes on from NC_135505.1 coordinate 102,345,960, forward strand.
ACGTCTGCATTTGCCAGGCAGTGAGGCAGTACGTGTCAACGCTTATGCAGATGACGTCACACTCTGGAGGCGAAACGCAAAGGCTCCCGTGTGCTGTGCGATGTCAGAGCACGCTAAAGATCCCCGGGTGATCGAAATTATTCCGGAGCCCTCAACTACGGCACTTATGTCTTAATTTGCTCTTTCACTCCCTCTTTTAACTCTTCCCTTACGGCGGGGTTCAGGTATCCGCCGAGATTTGAGACATATACTGCGCCATTTCTTTTTGCCCCAAAACTAATTAAATATCGTCACTATACTCGGCTACTGATACAGAGTTCGCGAGTTCGAACCCGACCGCGGCGGCTGCGTTTTTATTGCGAAAGCAATACTGCTCGAGGTTTCCGCTCTTTGCCGTCGTCCCGTAGAATCCACCATTGACCTTTAGCGTGACCTATGTGTGACGTCATACCAGCTGTGGAAAAGCGGGGCCCCAACTCGGCTCGTCGCAATCGTCCCAGCGAATCCTCCATGCTGCAGCTGCGCGCGGCTGCCGCGAGGGGCGCTCGCTGTACGTGACGTCATGCCAGCTGTGGAAAAGAGGACCCTCCAACTCGGCTCGTCGCGACTTCCCAGCGAATCCTCCACGCGGCACTGCCGTGGGGGGGGGGGGGGGGGGGAGGCGCTCGCTCTACGTGACGTCATGCCAGCTGTGGAAAAGCGGCCCCCCAACTCGGCTCGCCACAGTCGTCCCAGCGAATCCTCCACGGTATGTCGGAGGATGTGTATAAGGTGAAGCTGCAACGATCTGCTGCAGCAAAGAAGCGGCGGCGTGCGGAAGAAACGGATGAAGAGCGGGAACAACGTTTAGATAAACGGCGTGCATATTATGCAGCCAGGCGAATGCCTTCAACATCTCTTGATCTGAATGCATCTACAAGTATCATGCATGCTCTCAATGCTGACGCGACTTTGGCGACACCTGATCTGGAACGACAGAACAAAGCGAGGAAGAGACAACGCGCTCAAGAGACGCCAGAAGAACGCTCCGCACGACTCGAGAAATGTAACAAAGATGCGGCTGGAAGTCGTGCCACGTCCCGGAATGACTCCAACTGTGAAAGAGACCGCTTTGAGTTTAGGAGAGCGTCAGAATCATACGAAACGAAGCTTTCGCAATTCAACTTGGTTTAACCGCAGCTAAACTACATACAATTTTTCAGGAGGCAAAAACTCTAAGGCGCCCGTGTGTTGTGCGTTGTCAGTGCACGTTAAAGATCCCCAGGTGTTCGAAATTATTCCGGAGCCCTCCACTACGGCACCTCTTCTTTCCTTTATTCTTTTAATCCCGCCTTTATCCCTTCCTTTACGGCGCGGTTCCGGTATCCAACGATACATGAGACAGATACTGCGCCATTTCCCTGTCTGCTGTTGCCAGGAAGAAAGAAAAGTGCACAGGACTGCTCACTGGCTCTAGCCGAGCCACAATCGCTACCACGTGCAGATAGTAGGAGAGTTGAATGATGCGATAGAAAGACAGGACAGTAAAGGCGCGCTAAAGACAAGGCTGATCCCGGAGGTAGTGCGACACCGGGCCAACCGATGGCGGGAGTGAAGCATCCTTCAAACTCTCCGCCCAAAAACCAATTATTATTATTATTATTATTATTAATATTATTATTATTATTATTATTATTATTATTATTATTATTAATTTCATAACTCTCTACTCAGCTGATTAACGCAGCCTGGTCGAAGCTTTATACGTTTTTTGTGACTGCGCCTCCTTGTATGTGGCTGTTCTTAACTACTCTAAGAGTCGTTACTTTTTTGTGGGGTCTCCCCAGACACGCATTAGACGTGCGATACCTTTGCTGTGGTCCGCGCAGATGCGCATTTTAGGCGTAACCTACTACTGCGCTGGAATATGGCATTGGGTGAGGTCTTCTTTCATGGATGGCATTACAGCTCGTGTGCGGAGGGCGTAGACATTTGACCTGTCTCTGCTTGAGAGGCTCTACCTGGTTCAGTCCGTCATGCTGGGTGCCTCCTCGCACCTTTGCCGCATTGTTAAACCCTCCCCTCCGTCTCATAAGACGGATGCAGACAGTTTTTTTTGGGGAGGCGGAACCGAGCGGGTGGCTTGTGCTGCTGTTTTTGGCGGTGGCTCAGTGATTAGGGCGCTCGGCTACTGCTCCGGACTACCCGGTTTCGAATCCAACCGCGGCGGCCGCGTTTTGATGGAGGCAAAACGCTAAGGCGCCCGTGTGCTGTGCGATGTCAGTGCACGTTAAAGATCCCCAGGTGGTCGAAATTATTGCGGAGACCTCCATTACGCCAAATCTTTCTACTCTTTCTTCTCTCAATTCCTCCTTTATCCCTTCCCTTACGACCGGTTACCTGCACAGAGAGCGAAAGTTGTGGTGTATCGGGCAACTAGACGCAGCTTTCCGCCTGTAACGCTGTGTGTGTTGCGCACGGTGGATAGGCAGCACGCCCACCCTGCCACCATGGCAGGTGGCAGTTTAATGATTGATCGCGAGATGATGGCCGCCCAACGAAAGCTGCGGCCTCTTGCTGCAGTGCCGGGTGTATGCCACAACGTTCTCAGCGCTAATGCATGCAGTCCACATCTCTCTCACCACCGCCCCGTACCTCAAAGCGCGAGTGCGGTATCCTTTTACCCAGGTAGCCAGTTATAAGCGTCCTTCCTTTCCTCAAAATCATCGGAGTCTAGAACCTCTACGCCAACGCCAGTGAACACAATGAGCGCCGACGGCCTGTAGAAACAGAGGCTAGGGCTTAGTTTCGGCGGCGGCGGCTCAGTGCCCTCAAAGCTGTCACGTGGTTTCTTCTCGATTCAAGATCAAACGCGCGCACACGGTTCAGACAGGGGAGAAGCTACAGAGGGGAGCAGTAAAGCTCGCGCTTTGAAAGCCCACAGCGCTACACCTGTCCTTCTGCACGTTCTTGCCGTGTTGTGATCTAGCGGGGAACCGAACTGAGAGTGCCAAACTTCTTCAGGGATCACAAGACAGTGCTCACTTTGATAAAGTCCTAAGCCAAAACATTCATATGCAATAAGGTTTAATCAAAGCTAACCAACGTCTAAACATGCTTAACAGAGGGACTGTTACCAAAGTATTAAACACTTACTGTTAAAGGAAAAAAATATCTGAACCCGAAAAATGAGCGTTTGAGGGACCGAATTCCCGTATACTGCGCTAGTAGCTGTGGTGCGGCTGCTTGGAGGTTGTCAGTAAAGGAAAGGCGCATATTGAATGATACGGCCGACGGTATGTGACAGACGTCCAAGGCGGGCACGTCTGAAGCCGAATCCGCGCATGCGTAGAAAAAATTAGCTGTGGTTCAACTACTGAAGAACTTGGTTAGAGAGTGAAAGCTGTTTTGTTTCGGGCAAGTAGACGCCGCTCGGCGTCTGTAACGTTGAGTGCATTCTGCACACTGTTTAGGCAGCGCCCCCACACTGCCACCCTGTCAGGTGGCAGGTAATGTTTCATTGCGAGAAGTTGCTCACCAAATGAAGGCTGCGGCCTATTCTACCGCCCTGTACCGGCGAATCGAAAAGTCAAAGGTCAAGTGGTGCGACACCATGGTAGACCACATATGGTGAGGCCATATAGCCAAACTGGTCCTCTGGTACACTTGAAGGTCAACCGGCAACGCAAGGCGAAATCGGCTTTACTTAGCGTAATGAAGCTTTCAGTTTAATAACTCAACACGTCCACCTACGCATGTCTGATTCGGGATGTCCGTGGGACTTGTAGAGAACTTCCCTCTCAGCAACAATTTGAAATGCAGTCACGAAGCTGGAATGGACAAGATAACCAGTTTTCATGGCTAGAGTGATTCTGTGGGCATCCAGACGCTGGATTCGCATGGAAAGGACAAAAGGGATGGAGAGAGGTGACCGAGAATTATGACAATCAAAATCTTTATTAATAATGTTGTGTACTTGCGCGCCTCTAAGTGCACTGACATCACACAGCACATGGGTGTCTTTCGAGCTTCGTCTTCATCGAGGCATGGTCACCACGTCCTGTATTATTACTGTCTCCTGGACAATAATAAAAGGAAATTCAGTCCCTCAAACGCTCATTTTTCGGCTTAATAATAATAATAATTGGTTTTTTGGGGAAAGGAAATGGCGGGTTCAGATACTGTTTTTTTAACAGTAAGTTTTTAATTCTTTGGTAACAGTTCTGTGTTAAGCATGCATAGATGTTGCTTAGCTTTGATTAAACCTTATTGCATATCAATGGTTTGGCTTATGACTTTATTAAAGTGAACACTGTTATGAGCCTCCAGGATGCTGTAGAAGAACTCATCATGAAAAAGAGGAAGTGGCTCAAAAATTGGCATTACTAGGAGCGAAAGGGAAGAAAAGTGCGCAGAAGAGCAAAACCATAGTGCAATGCAGGACGTAGAAAATTTTCAACCCAGTCCTGATAAGTAGGTGCCGCTGCCCCACGTTTGGTTCTTTCAGCTCAAGAAAGTTTTCAACTTTCATCACGAATACTGTCATCTCCAGATAGCAGCTGTCAGAAGGGGCTGACCATGGTGATGACTTACGAATCGGCATATTGTAGTTCCTCGAACTGGTCCTCCAGCGTCAGCGATGCTGATTTTACTGTCACCTCTCGGTTTAATTTGCCTCGGAGATGGGCGCAGGATTGGAAGGGTGTGTTCTTGATAAGCCCAGGGCTGACAGTGCGTGGTAAGTTTGTCATTAATCGGTTTGACACTGCGTCGTTCATGTTTTCAAGGTAAACTGACCTTTTACAACAGTCTGCTGTGCTGTCGATTGTCGGTCCAGTTTGTTCACCTCTGGCCTGCATCCAAAGAGCAGCGATGAAGACAGACTCTTTGTTTCAAGGATTGGTTGCATAAAAGATGGCCAAAATTTGCTATATTTTTTTTTCTATTTTGGCTAAACTCGGTACGAATATTTCTAGTATTTCCTGGAAAAGTGGTTGAACACAATAGTATGCGTGCAGCTCGCCGCAGTGCTACTGGTCTGTGACCTTCGCGTTCGAAATCAACGAATAGAAAAGGTTTAGTTTATTACAACCTATTTGCCTATTTTTGTACTTATTTACAAGCCTGCCAATATACCATATATTTGTTAGTAAATTGAAAGTAATATTGGGTTTTGATAGAAAGGTTTTAGGGAAGTTTCTCTCACTGATCGTACGATTAAGTCACGAATATGGTTAGAAAAGAGGGAATCCTTTTTAACCTTGGTTCAATTCACTTACAGTCATCTTTTTTGGGTTTCTGATAATACTGTGCTGCTGACATACTTTTGTTCTGGATTTAATGAAACGAAGTGGACACTAACACGCATTCTGAATCCCGCTACACGACAGGGAGATAGCAGTGGTCGCCTCTAAATAATTGAATAATTAATAAAAATAGATGGGCAAAGTGAAGATGCATAGAGCACAGGTACGCTGCTCCAGACAAGACCGTCGCAAGACAGCGTAATTAATAATCACCCTATGCACTGTTATTCGACGAAAGACAAACAAAATGGAACCCGGCAGCGTGAAGCGTCCACAGAGCTTGGTAATTCGCCGGATATTGCTAGCTGCTGTTACAACAAACTTTATGCTGCTAGCGGACCCAAAATGCACACAGTGTAAGGAATTTCATACCTTGTGCCTCATTATAAACGAAAAAAGAACAGTGCTAAGCTAGTGTCAGGTTTGCAGCCTCGCTCTCAGCGCCCCGTCTTTCACACTCACTGCAGAACAGGAGGGGCTGTTCATTTTTAGAGCATCGGACCTTTCGAGCTGCGCGCTATGCTGTGCAGTACTCCATTCTCTGAACTTTTTCTGATTGTAGTATTCAAGACAGTCTTAATCTCTTTTAATTTTATCTATTTGTTCTCTGGCTTCAGTATAATATTCTCTACTCTTTTTTTTTACTTTTTATGTTTTAGTGATCTCTTTTTACTTCCTATATTCTCTCTAGTGAACGGAGGTCTGCATTTTTGTAAGTTTATATTTTAGCCTTGAGCCTCTGACGCGCTGTCAAATATTCCACCTGCAGGGTTTAATGAAATGCCGTTGTTAGTTTGCAATGTTACCCACAGCTTACCGACTCTTTAACAACTTTTATTTCACTAGGTCTCAAATAGCGTGGTGACGTCAGTGTAGTGGACAAGTATATGTGACTGAATTGCGATTCGATGATTATAATCTGTCTATAACGTCGCCTGATTCCATATACATGATAAGCATTGCTCGTGCTCTGGTATTAACTAATCAATGGATGAGGAAGAAACCGGCTATGTCAGCGTAGTGGCAGTGTACATACGCTGGCCTGTCAAATAAGCAAACTGCGGTGGGTCTGGTATGGCCGCGTGGGTTGTAGCATAGGGTGCTGAAGTTTGAAAGCGTGGACCATGATATCAAAGCCCATGTATTTTCGAAATCTAGTTTGTATGTGCTGAAGTTGTACACACGGGGTAGTACTGTGCTGTTGCGCTGCCACCAAAAAGAGATACAAACGAAACTCCACCTCCAATAGTGCACTCTATGCGAAAGCCGAAATGCAGACCGTAGCCACAGAGCAGGTCTCCCATGAATCAGATCAACGTCAGCACGTTCTGTTTCGCATTGATAAAGATGCGAATGTTTCAATTAGCGCAAAATGCAATGCTGAGTGGAGAAAAGGCCACTTCTCATGCTGCAGGTGTAAAAGGCGCAGATATTTGGTTTTCCTTTCTCTGTGCTCGTCACTGGTGGTACTACCTGGCCTACTGAAACATTCTGCGTAGAAGCCATGCATGCAAAGTTGAGATATGATTTTCTTAACACTAAAGAAATGGACTAAAATAACCATCATTTTTGTACGCTTTCGATCTAATATACACGACATCATCTTCCGCGCGTATTGTAGGAGTGGTCCCATTCGATCCTTATCATTTTCATACAAGCCTTGCAGAAAACATCAAGAATTATATGCGAATAGGCGTACTGCACACTTTCACAAGCGTGATCCTCGATTCCTGTCCTTAGCGGCGACAGGACGCACACGTCGATCACATTACTGCCACATGCGGCACATTTTATGACCAAAACTAACCCGTGACATAAGCAAGATGCGGTGGCGCTGCTTTCGCCGGCTGAAACCACTGGGGGAAAACTCGGGGGTGAAAAGAATGCTTTGCGCTCGTAGCACTAATGGAAGCAAAAGTTTTCAAAGGAGTTTTTGATTTAACAGTGCACGTATGTTGACATCTTCTAGTTAAGAACAGCCAAATTCATCCTAGAGCAAATTCTGATAGTATGAAGCGTCACTTAGAAGGCGATGTTTATTTAAAACACCTGCGCGTGGGAATAACTCCCGGCTAGGGGCACAGAGCAGGAGCGCGACCTATGGAAGCACATGTAAGCGCGGTCTCGCATGCGTAATTAGACGGAGTGAGCTGAAATTTTAGGCAGGCTTATCTCAGGACGCAGATGCGTTACTGAAATTCTACAAAATCAAATAGTCATAAATTGCCGCTATATCAGAGTTTTCTATATAAATGTCCATGGTAACTGCAGTGAAGAAAATGAAATTATTGCATTTAGTTAACAACTGATAGTACGATGGCAATTATGCACACAGTTTACGTCCCTTTGTGTAGTGTATATGTATTTCAAATGACAGTGGTTTAACTAAGATACACCGAATGGTCGAGCAATAGTTATTATTACTTCTACAGTGGTTTTGCTGCTTTGGCAGTGGTCCGGATAAATTTTGGAGGTCACGATCGTATTAAGCACACTCAGATTAGTCTTGATATCAATTCTGGTTTAAATCCGAAAAGGTCAAAGTTCGGAGATGGAGTCGGCCAAATTTGGGAGTGGTCTGGGTCAGATTGGGGGGTCACTATTGTATTGTATTGTCACATTCATATTAGCCTGGATCTCAATTTTAGTCCAAATCTAAAAAGGTCAAATATGGGGGTTGGGAGGCCAAACTTGGAAATTATTAAAAATGACCCGCCGTGGTGGCTCAGTGGGGGAATGTCCGGACCCCGTAGAGAATCTGTTACGGGTCGAATGGACTTACCCGCCGCGGTGGCTCAGTGGTTAGGGCACTCGACTACTGATCCGGAGTTCCCGGGTTCGAACCCGACCGCGGCGGCTGCGTTTTTATGGAGGAAAAACGCTAAGGCGCCCGTGTGCTGTGCGATGTCAGTGCACGTTAAAGATCCCCAGGTGGTCGAAATTATTCCGGAGCCCTCCACTACGGCGCTTATTGCTTCCTTTCTTCTTTCACTCCCTCCTTTATCCCTTTCCTTACGGCGCGGTTCAGGTGTCCAACGATATATGAGACATACTGCGCCATTTCCTTTCCCCAAAAAACCAATTATAATTATAATATATATAATGGACTTATTTTTGGAAATGTGGCGGAGAGTTTGAAGGATGCTTCACTCCCTCCACCGGTTGGCCCGGTATTGCACTACCTCCGGGATCGGCCTTGTCTTTAGCGCGTCTGTACCATCCTGTCTTTCTATCCCATCTTTGATCTCTCCTACTATCTGCACGTGGTAGCGATTGCGGCTCGGCTTGAGCCAGTGAGCAGGCCTGTGCACTTTCCTTTTCTTTCTTCATGGCAACGACAGACAGACAGACAGTGGCTCAGTGGTTAGGGCGCTCGGCTACTGATCTGCAGTTACACGGGTTCGAACCCGACCGCGGCGGCCGCGTTTCGATGGAGGCGAAACGCTAAGGCGCCCGTGTACTGTGTGATGTCAGTGTACGTTAAAGATCCCCAGGTGGTTAAGATTATTCCGAAGCCCTCCACTACGGCACCGCTTCTTTTATTCTTTCATTCCCTCCTTTATCCGTTCCCTTACGGCGCAGTTCAGGTGTCCAACGGTATGAGACAGATACCCCACCATTTCCTTTCCCCAAAAACCAATTAGTCGAAATTCGGAGGTCATGATGGCCAGAGTAAAAATAGCCAGGATATCGATTTGGGTAAAAAACTCGAGGTGAAATTCGGAGTAGGGGTAAGCCAAATTGGCAGGTCACCGGCATATTATGCACATTAAAATTCGCCAGGATATCGATACTGGTCCAAGTCCGAGAAGGCCAAATTTCGGGGATTGATGGGAGCGGCACAGGTCAAATCTGGAGGTCAGGTCACCCTCATAATAAGCGAAATAATATAAGCCTGAGAATTGAAAATTGTTTTCTAGGAACTTCTCCCCCTGTCCTCTATTCCTGTCCCGTCACCTCTTTCATTTCATTTCTCCATTCTGCCTGCTGTCCTTTATTTCCGCTGCCCCAGCTCAGATGCTTCAGTATCGATGGCAGATGCCGGGGCTAGCAAAAACTTTTCCTTCCTTTTCTACTATTATTTTTTTAATAAAACCACTACCACCACCACCACTCGCCGCGGTGGCTCAGTGTCTAGGGCGCTCAGCTACTGACTAATCCCGACCGCGGCGGCTGCGTTTTTATGGAGGCAAAACGCTAAGGCGCCCGTGTGCTGTGCGATGTCAGTGCACATTAAAGATCCCCAGGTGGTCGAAATTATTCCGAAGCCCTCCACTACGGGCACCTCTTTCTTCCTTTGTTCTCTCACTCCCTCCTTTATCCCTTCCCTTACGGCGTGGTTCAGGTGTCCAACGATATATGAGACATACTGCGCCATTTCTTTTCCCCCAAAACCAATTATTATATCTTTCCTCTTTCCCTCCCTCCTTTGTCCCTTCTTTTAGGGCGCGGTTCGGGTGTCCACCGAGATATGTGAGACGGTTACTGTGCTTTGCGCGCTCGCCGCGCCGTTTGGCATGACGTCACACGGCGCGGCTCGTTGCCGCCGCCGTTTGGTATGACGTCACACCGCGTTCCTCGTCGTTGCGCTCGCCTCCGCTCGCTTCGCCAGCAGCGTCACATGCCTGATAACATGTCGGAGGATTGAAAAGGAGAGCTCGCGTGCGCCGCAAACACAGTTGTGTCGTCTTTAATGCGACAACGACGTAGCTAGGCAACAAGACAAACCTGGATTTGCAATCAAGATTAACCAAGGCTAACCATGTTATGCCTTAGCTTTCGCTACGTGTATCCTTGCATAGCCGAGCTAAGCCGCTAAGCGGCAGCGTTCATTAGGTGATCAACCTCTCGCGATCAACCATTCATTTAACCGCCATCCGCCAGGGTAGGCGCGTTGCCTATCCAGTGTGCGGAACGCACTCAACGTTAGAGGCCAAGCCGCGTCTAATTACCCGATACACTGGTGGTAGTGGTTTTAATAAAAATAATAGTAAAAAGGAAGGAAAAGATTTTTGCTAGCCCCGGCATCTGCCATCGATACTGAAGCACCTGAGCTGGGGCAGCGGAATTAAAGGACAGCAGGCAGAATGGAGAAATTAAATGAAAGAGGTGAGGGGACAGGAATAGATGACAGATGGAGAAGTAATATGTACAAACTATTTACACAGTAAGAAATGTGTCCAGGTTGTGCGCGTGATTAGTTCATTTTAGAGGAATTAAATCACACACGCGCACAGCACTGTGTAGGTTACAACTGGAGTGGGGCGTCCAGTTATTAATCGTTCAAGGTAGAACTCGCGGAGCGTTCGGTCACTGCGTGTAACTACCTGACGGAGAACAGACGGGACGTCAAGCCCGTGTGTTCGAGGAATGCACAGAGGCTCACCAAAGTTCGCTCACGAGTGCGCGCACTGCCCTGCGGCCACAATAGCGTCTTGATGGAGTCTGGTAGTATGCCCTGCGCCCTATAGGCCGCGAGCATATCGCGACGAGCATCGGCGAACGCGGAGCAGCGAAGGAGCAGATGTTCTAGTGTTTCCACTGCACCGCATCCGTCACACACATCACTCGTCGCGATTCCGTGACGCACCCGTCGTTCCCCGGGCCACACGCAGCCAATGCGCGCGCGGAGGATCATTGCACGTTGTGACCGTGTAAGTGCGCGACAGCTGGTGACACTGTCGATGCGCTCACCTCCCGCGATGCGTGGGTCGGGGTGCTGCTTTCGGAGATGGTCGTGAATGGCCGCACGCACGTCCTCCAGCGCAAGGGGCAGATCGCTGGCAGGTAGTTGGTGTGCAGCGGTCGCGAGGTCGTCAGCTTCTTCGTTGCCGGCGATGCCGCAGTGACCGGGCACCCACTGTGCACGCACGGCACAACCTCTCTGCGCGAGGCGCTCGATGCGCGAGCGAATTTCCCGCACTAGTGGGGTACCGCGGCCATTAGATTGCAGGCGGCTGAGGGCGGCGCGGGAGTCGCACAGCAGAGCACTCCTGGGCGGCGGAGGGCCGAGGGTGAGCAGCAGGTCCACTGCAGCTTTCGCTCTCTGACTAGATTCAGCAGTAGTTGAACCGCAGCTAATTTTTTACTGAACATGGCGTCGCTGTTCCTAGACAACAGTGCAAGAAAAGTCGACAGAACATTCATGGTCGGTGTTGGTGAGCTTATGAGTGCTTTCGCCCTGATATACTCGCATATACCTCAAAAGTAGAGGGTCGGCCAGATGCACTCCAGCCAGTAGAGCACCGCACGTGGCATGAGAGGTTGTGGGTTCGGCTTGGAGAGGCGCCATGCGCTTCTTTGTTCTTCTACATTGTACTGAATTATTGTTCGGGTAAAAATAATTATACCCGCCGCGGTGGCTCAGTGGTTAGGGCGCTCGGCTACTGATCCGGAATTCCCGGGTTCGAACCCGACCGCGGCAGCTGCGGTTTTATGGAGGCAAAACGCTAAGGCGTCCGTGTGCTGTGCGATGTCAGTGCACGTAAAAGATCTCCAGGTGGTCGAAATTATTCCGGAGCCCTCCACTACGGCACCTCTTTCTACCTTCTTTCACTCCTTCCTTTATCCCTTCTCTTACGGCGCGGTTCAAGTGTCCAACGATATATGAGACAGATACTGCGCCATTTCGTCCCCCCCAAAAAACCCAAATATTATTGAAAATAATTTTCTGTTCATTTTCCCGTAATCAACAGCTTAACTAGGGCCCTGATTCTAGAAGACATGACGCTGCAGGTAGCATAAGAGAGTTTTCGCGCAGCTGCTGCCTTCTGCGTTCGATTCTGTTCTATGCGGCACTTCCGACATTACAGTACGTTGCACATGCGCGCTCAAGGACGTCAGTGACGCTAATGAACATTCCCTAGGTTAGGCCACACACAAGATAACTTAATTCAGAAGAAGACAGTACTGCCGCCGCCGTATCTGAGTACGTAGAAAACCGTACATGAAAAGTGCAGGGGACGGGTATGAATGCCATCAAGGTATGACTTTTTTTCGTTGTCTAATGAGTTTTGTTTCACACAAAAAATATTATACCACTAGCCTCGCACTCAGCCACCCACACATTTCTGGTTTTAGTGATTGTTGGGTAGCTTTGCATCCTTGAATAGTAACTTCCCGAGGGTCGAGAAAAACTTCTCACGTTTCTCCTTTCTTACACTCAGATTGCAGTGATAGGAGAGGCGGCGCTACCATAGAGCTTTCTGGGGAGGACAGGAGTGGTAATGCTTGGAAAAATTGCCTGAGAGGGGCTTTAAATCTGTGCTCTTATCACAGCTGACTCCACCATACGCTATATTGCGTTATTCTGTTGCTTTCAGCACTGGAGACTTCCCTGCTGTGCACTAGGAATTGAGCATAATTGTGTAACTCGACAACGTTTAAAGTGGGCCCAACGAAATACATCACATCCATCAAATCAGATCATGAATAAAGCGTCCATATAAACCCGAGCCACCACGGCGAAGGCAGTATACTGAGAACGAAGCTGATTGCCTTCAGAAACTGACGGAAAGTATTGGGTAGGGCGCGACATAATGAATTGGGGCTCAGTTGAACTTTGCCTGAGAATATCTGCTGTTTACTTGGTGAAGTTGCAGCTAAATCGCAGTGAACCTGCCATTTGCACAAATATTTATCAAATGCGAAAGCCGATATTGCTTTGGTAAAAAAAAAATTAGGCGCGTTTTCTTCACGAGTTGCGGCTGCACTAAAGTTGAGGCCATTGTATAACAAGTATTTTGAAAGGAAGGAAAGATGCAGCAACTATGTTAATCTCTGTGGGTTTTAGAATAGAGGAGCGAAAGGAGCGTGTAAAAGAGGAACTAAACAATGAAAGATAGAAAGAGTCGCTGCGAATAAAAAAATATTAATATAATAATAATTGGTTTTTGGGGAAAGGAAATGGCGCAGCATCTGTCTCATATATGGTTGGACACCTGAACCGCGCCGTAAGGTAAGGGATAAAGGAGGGAGTGAAATACAAAGGAAGAGAGAGGTGCCGTAGAGAATAAAAAAATTGAAACTTGATTTTTCGGGAAAGAAAAAATGCACAGTATATGTCTCACACCTCGGCGGACACCCGAACCGCGCCGTAACTCAAGGAATAAAGGAGAGAGTGAAAGAAGAAAGAATGGAAGAGGTGCCGTAGTGGAGGTCTCCGGAATAATTTCGGCCACCTGGGGTGGACTGACCTCGCACAGCCCACGGGCGCCTTTTGCGTCTCGCCTCCACTGAAACGTTGTGGCCGCGGTCGGGTTCAAACCCGGATACTCCGGCTCAATAGACGAGCGCCTTAACCACTGAGCCGCTGCGGCGGGTATTATCAGCGATGCAGCGCATCAGAATACAGATAAGGTGTGCCTTACTATTACTGTTAGTTTTCTTATATATTGAGAGGCGGGTTGCCAAACGTAAGTGATATCCATACCAGTTTTTAGAATTTTCAAAAAGCAGCTAAACTTGGCACTCGGACTCAACAAAGTTTGGCCATTTCTGCGAGTTATGTGCACTGGAGGAGTTGCTTTGCCTGCATGTTTCTTGTAAGTGCATATATTTTGGCGCGATGTTTTCAGAGCTGTTCACATGGAAAAACCATTGCAGGGACAAAGCATGAAAGTACGAATAAAAATTGAAAAATTATGACAAAATTTAATGGGACATGGCAAACTTTGGCCATTGAGGGCCATGGCACAATGTATTTCCTTGAGATGGAAGTTGGGTTAAAAATCCGTTTTCAAAAATTTCACGATAGAGAGGCCATACAACAGGCCACGAGACAGCTTGTATTCATCGTGCCACCGATGGGCACCCGGCAGCACTGGGGATCGAATATATCCAGTGACAACAAGAAAGGCAGCCAGGATTTCATTCACCTCTCCCTGATTAATGAATCAGAACCTGATGCACAGGTCTTATTGAAGTACAGAGGACATTGTGCTCATTAAAGCTAACGCGAAACGCGTTTTGTTTTACTTCTTGAAGCTTTCGTAACAAGGACCCATTACGTGGAAGTTGCGGGATCGGCTAAATAAAATGAAGGCAGATAACGAGAAAATTGCCTCTTGCATATTTTCAGTGTGCGAAGCAGGAAACTCTGGTGAAGTTACTTAAGTTAATGAGAAAACTTTGTTTCTTTGTTCGTGCACAGCGCTTATGTGGAAAACGAGGAAATATCCGGCCTACTCAGCGATGCTTAGTGGGCTTCTTGGAATGAGCAACACAATGAAGGCAACCGATTAAGGGAACAGTGCAAGGGCTTCTATACGGAGTGCTATGTCTCAGCAGCGATTATAGTTTGAGCTCGAAAGAATGGCCATCACAGAAACTACTGTGCCGCTTACTTTACGCAAATGGTGAAGAAAAAGACGTGGGGACAGTAAGCCGCTCTGCTTGAATGTCCAACTTTCCTCTCAAAGTCTGATGTACCCTGTGTGTTACTCCTAAGCAGTCAAGTCTGGATGCGATAAAAGCTATGAATGGCCTTATCAGCTCCGGTTTCGAAAACGGGTTAACAGGGGTGGACTAATGAGAGGTCGGGAAGCAAGAACACAGTAGAAATAAGTTAAAACTTCAGGCCAGACTCGAATAGAGAGTAAGGATGTCTAGCGCGCCGCACTTATTACACTAACTGCGGGGCTAGCCGATCAGCTTCAAAACACGTCATTAACGTCCTTTTCATTGTCGCCAATTAATCGGGCGGCCTGCTGGCGTCGAAGCGCGGTTTTGTCGTGGCACTGAAGTACTATGAAGTAGTCATACTAAACAATCCTAGACAAAAGCTTTTCGAGCGGGAAACCTTTTATGAACGCAATTTTTTGATATAATGTAAGATTTCACTGTAACAATCAATGTATCCAGAGGTCACCCGCCGGCAGCCTTGAATTTTCTTTTGCATTAACGTTTTCGCTATCATGAAAAGCGTTCCCCATTGGTTTTCTATGGCAGTCGTAACTGCTCGATGCGAGTGATGGAAACACTATAAAAGAAATATTTTGCTACACATCCAAAGATTGGACCAGTACCTTAAATATTTTTATGACAGTACCTTATTATCTTCTAATTTTCAAGAATTTTTTTTCCGAGAATGTTGGGCATGAAGGAGTGAACTCCTTGTCATTATTCGAGCGCTTATAATACTGTCGATGCGATAAAAAGCCGCTCCGTAGTTTTCAAAAAAGATGCGAGTTGCCTATGAACTCTGCAAAGAGGTTGCAGGTCTAAATTTAATTGTATTATTATTATGAGATAAAATAGCACATTACCGTCTGTAAAACTCCGGTAGCATACATGCTTGTATGCCGACAGGGTTGTTCATGTGTACATGGAATATGAATATTCAAGTACAGCAAAAACGGCCGTCTTTCCATCTCTCTAGGAAATGTGAAAACACTTCACGGCAAAACGACATCCTATCGACATTCTCAGCCAGCAAACGAAAGTTACAAGAACAAGCATAGAAACAAAGAATAGCGATTCTACCTCTTACACGCATACCTAATAAGAAACACAGGTAAGTTGCTTCGAAATATATGGTAACTATATGCTCACTCTGTAGTGGTTATCTTGAAACAGCTAGTTCTGAAAGAACATCATTGAAAATGCCTGCTGAGGCACAGTGCATAACCATAAATCAGAGTCAACGCGTAAGTAAAGAATGCAGCGTGACTAATATCACTAATATCAGACACCATTGCGCCATGTTGTTCGAGGTTAGGACAAAATACCAAGCCGAAAAGCAGAGTGAAAATTATTCGCTTTGTTCTATTGTACACCTCTGGACGATGGATATTGAGAGGAAGGTCTTCTATGAAAATATAGACGTTTTTAGCAGTGTGTTTTAGGTACACGCTAATCGGCTTAGAGGGTTTCGTTTGGGTGATAAAAAGACAGCCGGTGCCGAATACAGTAAAAAGAACGTAAATACTGAAAAAAATTGTAGTCGCATATTTAATATCTCGACTTTTCAAGAGAATTCTGAAGTTCATGCGGTGCGTTCGTGCGAAGAGCATGGACAAGAAACCTTTTGTTCTTTTTTTTGTGAGTATAATTTGTATGCTATATCTTTCCGGTACTCTGTTATGAGGTTGATATGTGGAGCGAAAAAAGGAAAAAAACGGATCAAATTAAACTGAAGATAATGGAGCGAGGTATGGAAAGGAAAATGATAGCCGTAACGGTAAGAGACAAGGATAGAGCAGAGTCGATAAGAAACCAAAGGCGAGCGAAGTGTATCCTAGTTGCAATCAGGAAGAATAAATGACCTTGGGCAGGCCATGTATTAAGAAGGCAAGACAGCCGATAGTCGTTAAGCCTGACGGACTATATTCCAATTGAAGGCAAGCAAAAAGCGGTATAATGTAGATCAGACTACGAAGCTGGGGGGAGGGGGCAGGGTAAGGTGACCATAACTGGCCCAGGATCGAGTTAATTGAAGAGACACGATGGTCGTTAGGCGTAACGGACTGGATTCCAATAGAAGGCAAGCAAAAAGCGGTATAATGTAGATCACACGACGAAGCGGGGGGGAGGGGGAAGGGTAAGGTGACCATAACTGGCCCAGGATCGAGTTAATTGAAGAGACACGATGGTCGTTAGGCGTAACGGACTGGATTCCAATAGAAGGCAAGCAAAAAGCGGTATAATGTAGATCACACTACGAAGAGGGGGGGGGGGGGGGGTGGAAGGGTAAGGTGACCATAACTGGCCCAGGATCGAGTTAATTGAAGAGACACGATGGTCGTTAGGCGTAACGGACTGGATTCCAATAGAAGGCAAGCAAAAAGCGGTATAATGTAGATTACACTACGAAGCGGGAGGGGGGGGGGGGGGAAGGGTAAGGTGACCATAACTGGCCCAGGATCGAGTTAATTGATGAAACACGGACACGGGGGGGGGGGGGGGGGCTTTGCCGTTCAATGGACGTAGTCCGGCTGATGATGATGACAATTTCTGTAGGTGCCGCCTGGTTAAGCTCTTAGAGTAATCTTGAGCTTAGTTACAAATAGTTGGAATGAAAAATGAACATTGCAAAAATTAGTTTTTGGTTGCTTCAGTAGATCCGGCGTGCCATAGGGTAACGCAGGACAAAAGGGTGTCCTGCATTATGACTTCTGCTTGGAGGATAAGCTTTCCGAAGTTTCCAAAGCAGATTGCTACGCTCTGTAGTTGGCTTCACAAGATAATAGCAGGCAGAATCCCACGCTGCATTGAATTCGAAGTAGCTCGAGATTGAATAAATCATTAATATTTTGAGCAAGCACAAGTTGTAGTGCTTAGTGAAAGCAATTGTAATGCCGCAGCAGGCACATATGCTGATCTCAAGAGTGAATGGAGGAAAAAATTAAAATTGGTCTTTGGGGAAAGGAAATGGCACATTATCTGTTCCACATATCGCGGACACCTGAACCGCGCCGTAAGAGAAGAGATAAAGGACGAAGTGAAAGAAGAAAGGAAGAAAGAGGTGCGAGTAGTAGAGGGCTCCGGAATAATTTCAACATCCTGAGGAACTTTAACGTGCACAGACATCGCCCAGCACACTGGCGCCCGTGCCCAGCACACGGGCGCCCGTGTGATGTGCGATGTCAGTGCATGTTAAAGAATGGACATGAAATATACTACTTGTGGGAGTTTGGCCGTTTATGGCATTAAACTAAGAAACAAAACTGTACATCTCACATTTCTGCATAGAAATTTTTCGTCGTATAAAATGTCAGATGCATATATTTTTTAAGGTTCTCACGAGACTTGCTACTGCAGCGAAGAGCAGAAGCTGTTGATTAGGTTTTAGTGTAGACAACGGCATTTATAGATATGCCTTTGAGAATTAAGCATAGTAAGCCCTGTGTTAGGAAGCTGTGCTGTCGCTCAGCGTAGGTCATGTCAAAGTGCCGTTAGGTGAAGTGACACTATCTTCTGTAGTAGGGCTGACTTTTACGCCTCCATGGAACGCATATATGATAAAGTTTCTAAACACTCGGATAATACAAAGCCTATTTGGCGACTTGCATTATTTACGCTGGCACAAAATGCGTGTTTCGAAATTTTTTGAATGTTTTAGCCTTGAAGACGACTGTGCATTATAAGACTCAGAAATATCAAAATGCTCTCATCGTTTTAAGAAATGTTGCGCTTCCAATCAACTTTGTGCAACTGAGAATATCTGCTAAAGAAAACTTCGCAAATAAGCCTTACTTCTTTCGTTAGTACTGGAGGACGTAAAGCAGGCATATATGTTTGGCGAATATAAAGTGACCGTCTAGAGCACACTGCATGAATTACGCTTTGTAAGCCATTGCCGTTTTTGGTCCAGCTGTTTGTGACTCAACTCTGGTCTGCTGTTTTCCGAAATTTTTTCTTTTTATTTTGGTCCGTTTTGCTTTATACTGCGCGCTGCTTTCATTCTAATCTCAGAGATCCTGCGCTACTGCGATTCGTCGTCGTTGTGAGGCTCTAAATTTGTCAGTAGATTTTCCTCTTGAAAGGCTCCTTTCCTCGCAGAGCTTTTATGCCCGCGCTACAATATATCGATAGTCTTTTATACAGCGAGCTCTTTGTAAGCTGCTTTCCTTTCCCTGCACAGCGGCCGTTAAGAGGATGAACCTAAAGTAAAAAAAAGGGGGGGGGGGGTAAGAAGAGCAAGGAAGCAGTTATTACCATTTGGATCTTTTCATGACAGCCAGGCAAGCCTATGCGCAATATCCAATTCAGCAATGAATCTAAATATGGCAGCTTTTCAGCTCACAATGATTAAGTGTTCTGTGTCGCCGGATTTTTGAGTTCTCAACATGTACATTTCTTTGGCTGAGTAGGACGGAGTTTCATGTAGGAGTCTGCGTTAATATTCTTATTGCTCACGCCATAAGTGAATCGATATTCGGCGCAAGGTTTGCTCATGCAAGCACCGCCTCTCTTCTTACGTTTATTGATGAAAATAAGGTTTGTCATATTTCCTGAATCCGTAGAAGGAAATTAAATGAGGGACCCTTATTTGCAGTCACGTGCTTTACATGTATAGCGTCGTTTTTCAAAAAATATTTACTCCACTTTAGGGTTTTCCTGCCCTGCCGCGATGAGTCGGTGGTTATGGCTCTCGGCCACTGAGCCTGTGGAGACGGAGTCGACACCGGCCGAGGCGGTTGCGTTTCAATGGATGCGAAACTTAAGTGCCCGTTTAAAAATAACATGTGGTCGAAGTTTATCTGCAGCCCTACACAACGGCACCCGTCATAGCCTACGTAGATTTTCGGGCTGTACCATTAGGTTTTCTATATTTGGCCTTCGTGTTACTTTTCAAAGACGGAATTTGCGCATTTTATCGTCGTGAGTACTTCACTAACCTTATGGAGGTAATGCAAGAGGACACGTGGATTCCAAGAAAAGGCAAGCGTTGCTGGCGCCGGCAGAAGGTTAGGTGGGCGGATGAGGTCAAGATATCTGCAGGAATAGAGAACACGCAGCTGGCACAAGACAGGCTTAATTGAAGAGACATAGGTGAGGCCTTTGCCCTGCAGTGGGTGTAGTCAGACTGATGATGACAATTAGGATGATGATGGTGATGATGATGATTATGATGAAGATGATGATGCACGAGGTAACAGTTAGTGATAGATGAAAGCCATTCAGTTGTTTTGGATAAAGCATCACACATAGTAATGTGCTGTTGTGGTACACGTCGCTAAGAGGCAAGAAAAACTGTTTAATGAAAGACGTGCGCAAGCCCAGAAATTGTGGACAAAGCCATTTTTACACGAAAAAATAGTTTATGAAGCCATTTTTTAGTACGCCGTAAGTTTTCACTGAAACAATCAATATATCTTGAGATCTCTCTTGGGAGGCTTCCATTCTATTGCCATTAATGCTTTTAGTATTGTCAAAAACGTTCCCCATTCTTTCTTTATGGCAGTCTTAGCTACTCGGTGCGAATAGCTAAGAGCACGATTTGACCACAGCGTTAACTACGAAGAGTTAAAAGCATTCTGTGCTCCGTGCCTGCACAGTTCACAGATAATCACTGGAAAGGTATCACATTGCATGAGTCCATTGCCGGCTGTTGTGAGCTCCATGTTGGAAATTATTTAATCCAGCAAATCACGTCACTGGCACTTCTCTCTATTTCTCCACAACCACCAGTTTCTAAGTGAACACAGAGAGGAAATTTACACCTATTCGTAAGAAAAGGATACCTCAGGCGTTAAAAGACTCAGTTTTGAATGTGTATTTTCGACAAGCAAAGTAAAATAAAAGCGTTTTTTTTGGTGCACCAGTGACAAACGTAAGGAGCAAATAGGTAGAATCTAACTGAATGCTGTCATCACTTTCTACTGCGTTCTGATAACTATAGGTGCACATTTTATAGCCGAAAGAGACCAAAGAGTGAGAACTTTATTTCAGAACATTCAAAACGCACTCTACGGGATTCTCCGGCCACTCAGAGCGCCTATCGTTTGACTAACCATTCGAGGGAACGGTAGTATTCGAACCTAGAGGTCTAAAGTATTATTCAACAGTCTGTTTGATGATGTTGCTTTGTGTTTTTTTGTATTAATAATAACTGACGACGGCCGTATTTTAATTCAGTTTCTTGGGAAAAATGAGTACATTTTTGCTATAGCTGCTGCTTACCGCTATATATTATTGCACGTGCTGTGCCTTGCGCTCATCTGAACAGGTAACATTTCTGGCCGCATGATGTGCCCCAAGCATTGCGAAATCATTCAAAGTGCCTCCACACGTAGAGTGCACAGTGACTAGTTTCATTCTGAATTCAATGTGAAATGCATTTGGGCATTCGGACGTGGCCGACTCCAAAGATATTCGTTGATCCAACGGCTGCAGTCACTTAACATGTCTTTCTTGTAGTTTCTTTTCTAAATTTCGCCACGAAAGTTTCCTTTCTTTTTATATGCCCCCGCCGCTCCACATATTTCTGTCTTACGCAAATCGGCTTATGTAGGTGGCTGCGTGTTCCAAAGAAAATTGAATTGCTTAGTTTCTTCACAGCCGCAGCGCAGAGATACGATGTCGAAACGGTTTCCATTTATTCGCCGAATCCAGAGAGTTATTTGTCGACATGCAAAAGAGGTCTTCTCTCATGAATACTCAATGAGTTCATTCACCATTACGAAAATTTGTTATCTAAAAAAACATGTCAAAGCATGGGTGGGGGGAAGGAGGTAGGATGTTTTAAACTGGCTAGCCTTGCGCGTGCCGGCACCTTCTATTTATTCCTTGTTATAAAAGGCATCGACATTTCACAACGAAAGCAATGAGCTGCATGCATCGAAGCTGCTCTGAACCATCCCGGTATCTCCTTTCACTCATGCAACGTTCAACTTGTGAAGGGCGTAGCTGGAAGTGCTAAAATTTGTGGAGTGTGGGAGTCAGCGACAGATATAAGAAGAACACGAGTCGCCATCGATATTTAGGCTTGCGAAAGCTGGATCCATTGAACTGGCCGGAATAGAGGCCGTACAATTAAGCGCAAGCCTTGCGGTTCTAAGAGCTGCTCACACATCAGTCCCTGTTTTGGATAACAAATTCAACGAAAACAACCGCCCCCCCCCCTTAAAAAAAAGAAAAATATGAATAGTAAAGATAAAGGCAACAGTGGCTTGGTTGGTCATGCAAGACGTTGTGTAACAAATGAGAACACATTTGTGTTACAGCATAGTGCTACGGAAGTTATTGTCTCAAATGTGAGGCAGACGCATTGAGCCCCCCCCACCCCCCTCCTCCTTTTTCGGCCGAGCTCAGCGACACAGTTTAGGTTAAGCTCAATTGCACAGCTCTTTGGTACTTTCTCATTCCCCAGCAGTATTTTCAGAATTTGCCACACCGAACATTTTTATAGGCATTTGAGTGGGTTAATACAAAGCTGAGATGATAAGATGATCACCATATGCAGGCACTGTTGAAGAGTGCCGTGTGTTGATTCCTATTTCAGTGTGGCTCAAAAAGAAAACATATCAAACACGGACTCTACACACTGTACCGGTAACGCAAACAGAAAAATTGAAATAGTTCATAATCGGTCATTACGACGTCACACAAACCGCGCATAGAACATGTGTGGAAAAGTTGGTGAAATGATACGAAAAACAAATTGAAGCCTGTAAATTCCTGTACATAATTCGTTCCTGTGGAGGAAAAACGCAAAGGCGCTCGGGTGCTGTGCGATGTCAGTGCACATGAAGATCCCCAGGTGGTCGAAATTATTCCGGAGCCCTCCACTACGGCACCTATTTCTTCCTTTCTTTTTTCACTTCCTCCTTATTTCTTCTCTTAAGGCGCGGTTCAGGTGTCCAGCGATATATGAGACAGATACTGCGACATTTTCTTTCCCCCAAAACCCAATTATTAATATTTATTATTAAGCACTCGGTATTCCTATAGTTACGAAATCGCTGCTTACAAGCAAGAGGTATGTACAGAACGGTTCAAGAAGGTTTCTACGAGCACCCAGATTGCATATAAGTATCCACAACTATTTGCCAGCATGGCACGCAGTCATGAAGCACATTATGATTGAGATTTAGCAACGCTACAGCATTTTATGCTTTCGATTTCCGGATCTTGCTCTTGCTATAAGCATCACTTTCCTTACAGGTTAGTGCTTTTTGTCTAACATTCAGCTATCTTTACTACGTGGAGCAGTTCAGAGGGCACCTACATTATGCGCCGAGCGATTCTTTTTTGATGCACAACGACATTTTGGAGCACGTAAGGAAACCAAAATAAATGAGCTGATGAAAATAAATTGCCACGCTAAAAGGACTAAGAGTAAAGAGCAGCATTTTATACGAAAATAACAAGAAGGCTGCGCAGTTATGAAAAAAAAATTATTCAGTAATTTTGTAGTTTTCCTGCAAATCGATTCAACAGCTACTGTGCGCTGAAAGTTCGACGAGAAAGGAAGTTCAGAAGACGGTTATGAGTGAGTGATCTCAATGTTGAGCGCTACTTGGCCCTGGCGAACGGAGGTGAATCGGAAAACGAAGTTTAGTGGAGGAGAGGGGGGTGAGTTTTTTGTTTCTATAGTTCTCGCATTAAATATTGAGTTCCCAAGGACCCCTGCAGGGGTGGCGGGAGAGAGATGTGGTAGGTGGCGCGAGAATCCTTCAGAGGGGTTCTCTATATGTGGACAACGTATGCTGTAAAACCATGTTCAGTGCTATTCTCAGCCAGCGCGATATAAAAACCAACATTTTCCCCACGTCCTCTTCTTGTCCTTTCCACACATACATGCGTTTTTGCCTAACCAGAGTCAATGCTTTGTAAGGGGTAGCTATGTTATGCGCAGTTCAGATGAAGGAAGCAGATGTCCTCGAGACCACGTTAACGTATGTGCTATATTTGCGAAAACACTCATTGCCTGGCTCACGTCTTACTTGATGGGACACTGAAGACACATTTACGCAAATCTGTCCTCGACAAAAATTAGTGCTCTGGCTATTACTAGCAATGTTGACGCCAGCCCGGCGGCAAAGACTAATGTTTGCGCCGACAAAGACATATTTAAAAATCTTCCCGCCATTCTATTAAAACTCGTAGCGTCCTTAGCGACTGGGACTGGTAGCCAACGTTTTAAGCGAATGGCGGTGTCGCGTAGCCTCTGGCGTCCGCGCTCAAAAATCGGTGCCAGCGCAAACTTTCGGCTTTCGAAATAGGCTGAGGGGGTGGCACCTGTATTTCCTATCTTTGGTCTTTTCTAGCTTACAAAAGCTCGCCTTTTAGGTGAGGGTGGCCTCTTTGTCATTAGGCCAAGCTACCCTAGTGATGTTGGCAAACTTTTATGTGTCCTAAGTGTTTCTTTCTTGTGCGGTCCAAGGATCAAAATAAACAAGAGTTTGGAGTCTGTTTATATGAGGACAGAGAATGCTTCAGCAGGGTTACGCGTCGGTGCGCATTCGACATGTGGCGTCGCGCCCTACCCTAATCTTAAGTGTTAATACCCCCCCCCCCCCCACCCCCGGTCGCGTGTCATTTTGCAGCAACGTCGAAAACTGACGCGTACACCTAAATCGTGTCTACAAGGAGGGTTGTAAAATGCAGAAAGCGTGAACAGGAAGAAGAGAGAGAGAGAAACAGATGAATGGAAATGCAGGGAGGTTAACTAGGCGAAGCCCTGTATGCTACCCTAGCTGTGGGAAGGGGAACAAAGGAAGAGGAAGGAATGGAAGCGACGATTCAGAGATCAGTTACACATGATACACAGGACGCGCGCTGAAAGCTCAAGTCTTGAAGTGAGCACCGAGTTCTTCGAGAATTTCATAAGCGCCTTGACAGGTTCTCCCTGAGATGATGGTTTCATCCAAAGCCTCAGAACCTTGGCTTGTTTGAAGGGGTGAGGATTTAAGCGACGGAGAGTGGTAGCCAGGAATACATGCTCATGCTCAAGGGAAGTCACAAGGTAAGAAGCCGATCGTTTCATCGTACTCACAATTCTCAAATGCCGGGGAGTCTGCCATTTCGATGAGGTATGAATAGGCATTCTTAAACGGCACTTCCGGCCACAGGTGACACAGCAGCGTGCCATCGCAGCTGGGTAGTATATCCTGTTGCAGTAAAGGGTCGAGGTAGTGCAGACGGCAATCCAAGCCTCTAGGGGTAGACCATGACGATAAAGTAACGTTTCGGGCAAGCACTCGCAGATGTATTGCTGCGTTGGTTAAGGCTGCTGCCTTGTACGGGCATCAGACACCCTCAAGCTGCCGACGGCAGCTTTTTCACCTGATGACCCCCAACAAGTCTTTGGAAATAAAGGTTTTGAATTGAAATTGGGATTGAATTTTCTGAGGTATCGTGAAAATTCTGGTATTACCAGGCGCCGATATAGCTGCATTGTCCGCTGAGTCGTTTCCGAATATGCCACTGTGACCTGATAGCCACTGGAAGATGTTTTGACCTCCTTCCAGCGTCTCGTCTCTAGATGTCCTATATCTGCTGCTATTTGGTTGTAGTAGTGGTGGCTAAAGGCAGATTTAGGACATTGCAGTGCAGCTTTGGAATCGCACACCACAGCCTATTTATGGGGTGTCTCTTGACCGATGTGTTCCGCAGCCGCATGATGTGCGACCAGTTGTGCAGCAATAGAGGCTGCCACAAAAACGCATGTACAAGAAACGCCAGCACCAGAAAGAAGGTAGACGCGGTCGCGACGAGCGCAAGGAACAGCTGCAGGCAAGGCTTCAGCTAGGTTTTATCGGCGTGCTTTGCCGCGTGCTCGTGTGGACGCTCCTTACTATCTTCTTGAAGCAAATCACCTTGCCTTGCTTGTTTTTGAAGAGCAGGTAAACGAAGTTTTCTTTAATACATGGTATAACACCTAAGCTAATAGCTACGCCATTTACACGCCTTTAAACAATAATTGCTTGAAAAACAAAAACAAATGATTTACTGGAATATTGTGCCAGACTCTGTGGCAGATTATCATGCTTTGCTATTCAACAATGATTCATACACACTCCAGTGGAGTGAAAAGTTTGTTCGTTGTGACTGCCTCACCTGGTGGTCTGACTTTACCTCCTGTCTCTTTTTTCTTTGCGGATAAAATATCTAGAATAGAAATCAAGAGAATTCTATATTTTATGTTCGGAGTCTATAAAACTGTATGTCATTAGAAAGTGAGGAGATACTGCCGATGATAAGCTTGAGGACGATTATCAACGTTTCCCTCGCTACGCGTTTGTAGCGCAGATAGTAAGAAGCATATTGTCATCGAGAAACGTAGAAAGGAGCTGGACAGCACAGATTTTTAATGAAACGAGGCTCACTGAACAGCGGCGCTCATTCGAGAGGAAGAAGACGCTTGGCCACGCGCGAGGCAAACAACAACAACAACAACAACAACAACAACAACAACAACAACAACAACAACAACAACAACAACAACAACAACAACAACAACAACAACAACAACGACAACGACAACGACGACGACGACGACGACGACGACGACGACGACGACGACGACGACAACGACAACGACAACGACAACGACGACGACGACGACGACGACGACGACGACGACAACGACAACGACAACGACGACGACGACGACAAGAAAAGGTTTGGCCACATGGTGGCCCCTGAAGAGTGTGGCAATATGTTTCACAACAGTGACAATGTTCACTATTACGAATATAGCAGACAGCACTAAATTACGAAAATAATTTTAGAGCGATTTATGAACATAATTTACGTGAGCAGTACCCGAATCAAGTATTCTGGAAAACTAAGGTCTTGCAAAAAGGGTTAACTTTAGAGTGGGTAGCTACGAAAAGTGAAATTAATACTCCACTATAAAGCAGTGTGGTCTGAAGCCTTGAAAACTCTTTTCACAAACTCAGCCCTGGTGGAGTTACTCCAAAGAGCAAACACGTAAGCGGTGTGGGAGGAGTTCAAGCATTCATTTATTTCGAGTATTCGAGCGCCAGCAATCGACCTGATGGCTGGTTACTGTTTTCTTGCACCGAATCGAAGTGTTTGCGAAATCTGCATACATGAGCGAGTGCCAGAGTGCACAATACCAGGCCCATCAATCCCTTTCGCAGTTGCACCTCTAACAGATGCGATCGATCAACTCTCCGGTCCGCCAACTTACCGGGTAAACAGGAGCGAATGAGCTAGCGGCGAGCGATCATTCTATGTCTTTAGTGGTTGTGATTTGATGCTCTTGCACAAGCGAGAGCCGTGATTACGACCGCTGAGAAAGGTGCTTGTATCGTGTTGCACGTTTTAAGGCTAAAAAAAAGTGACGGACAGTGGTTATGATGATGTGAGACATTTCTTTGTTCCAAAAAGAAGTTTGCTCCGTCCGGGAAGGGTCATCAGTCCAGAGCTATTGCAGCGGTTGCAGTTAGTCTTGCCTGGTTTACCAGCTTAGGCTGGTCATCCACGGCCGAGCAGCAGTCCCCCTTAATCCACGCCCGGGGTGTACGGGTGACTTCCGGATTGAGATGGCACGGCAAGGTGGTATGGTATTTGTACAATGCGGGGCGGGCATACGCTAGGGTGTAGTGTGGGGTGAAGTTTATGTAGGGAGCTCGAATAACTCTATGTATTGGTTTGAAGCTGTCGCCAGACGAGGACCTTGTATCGCATGAGTCGTTTGTAGGTAGCGGCTGTCTGTGCCTGCCCTTGAGCAGACTTGCGTGTTGATTCGGTGCTGGCTGTGGAGAGGGATTGCGGTCGATGACGGTTCCTGGTGCCTGGGTGGCGTTTCCGCTGGCTAGAGCATGTGCAGGCCGGTTCGTACGCAACAAATAAAAGCCAGGGGTCTCTAGAAGAAAAGATACCAAGTCATGGTATCTTTTCATGGTACCAAGTCAGGAAAGAGAGGCGGAAAGTTAGTGTGTGTAAAGTTTTTATTTTCAATTCACTACCTATACTGCACTACGTTTGTTGATGGATACAGTACTAACCTGTAGTCGCTTTCTTTATTTGCGTTTTACAATTGGCATATTTTTCGGTATCTTCCTTTTTGCTATCATTATTAAAATTAGATCAACTCATCGAATCAGTCGTGAAGGGGCAACCTTGGGCAAAATTTAAACTTGTTAATTTATCGACTATTGATGCCCTGCCACTTTCTCGATGAACACTCTATTTTTTGAAGTCTCGATCCTTAATTTATCACTAACGATAAAAAGGCCATAAGCGCGAAATGTAAAACCGAATCATTTATTTGCGCACCGTCGAAGTGGTATCGCGGTGTACAAGGCATTGATGCAATTACGGAACGAGTCCGAGTTTCGACCCCCTCCCCCCCTTTTTTTTCTTGCTGAGCATAGGTGCTCATCCGGGTGCTTTCCAGCTCGAATTGCCCGAACTCGCTCTCAGGGCCGGAATGCCTAACGAGGTCCGGGGGTCTCCGCAGTGTGCAAAGTGCAGCCAACTCGGCTTTCCAACAGGACAGAAGTGCGGGTAACTCGGAGTGGAGCCAACTAAATGAGCGTATCGGTGGCGCTCTCCAGTTCTCTTTCAATCCTTCATTAGTTCCGCAGTGGACCGAAGCGGTGAGTGAAGCAGGACCTGCGCCCTTCTAGTTCGCACTCAGTGAGCTTTGGAAAATTAGTGCGGAACAAATCCAAAAGAGCAGAACAAGCACGAAATACCTTGCTGTGAATAGCGGATGCTCAAGGATAGGCGCTCGGAACTCGAGAAAATAAAGCTTTCAAAATTTATTATCGTTGCTTTTCTTCACAGTACCAACTTGCGCCTTATGAAGAACAAAGAACAACAAACCTATGGTTAGGGCGCTCGGCTACTGAGAGGTAGTACCCGGGTTCGCAACCAACCGTGGTGGACGCGTTTCAATGCAGGCGAAGCGCGAAAGGCGCCCGTGTGCTGTGCGACGTCAGTGCTCGTTAGAGATCCCCGGGTGGTCGAAATTATTCCGGAGCCCTTCACTACGGCAACTCTTTCTTCCTTATTTCACTCCCCCCTTTATGTCTTTTTTTACGGCGCGGTTCAGGTTTCCGCCGAGATATGTGAGACAGTTACTGCGAAATTTCGTATTCTCAAAAACCAATTTTCATTTCCTTTTGAAATCAATAAACAAAAGTAAATAAGTAATATTAGTTAATTTATTACTGCTAAGAAATGTTTACGTGCATTTTTATGCGACAGAGTTAAGGAGCTTGTGTCGCAGAAAAGCCGGTGTCGTCGGCGTCGGCCTTGAGCGAAAATCTCTCCTCCCCCTCCTCCTCGCAATGTACGCCACTGCCCCAACAGATGGCGCGCGACTGCAGTGCCACGTTGTGCGTTGCGTGCGTAGAGGAGGAGCAAACGGCTCAACACTTGATACTTTTCCGTAAAGGCCTTCACCATGCAGTTGAAAGCAGCGGGGCTGATTTATCCAAGGCATTGGGGTTAAGGGACGGTGAAGGGAAAGTAGATTTTAAGTGGGTAAAAGTAACTAAGCGAAGGTTATCTGACTGGTGGCTAAAATAAAGACAAGAGTAAAATTTCATAAGTCATGGCTAGGTGGCTTCAGCCACCACCCGATTTAAAAGGTTCAGCCTTATCCATCCATCCATCCATCCATCCATCCGATCCATCCATCCATCCATCCATCCATCCATCCATCCATCCATCCATCCATCCATCCATCCATCCATCCATCCATCCATCCATCCATCCATCCATCCATCCGTCCGATTTAAAAGGTTCAGCCTTATCCATCCATCCATCCATCCATCCATCCATCCATCCATCCATCCATCCATCCATCCATCCATCCATCCATCCATCCATCCATCCATCCATCCATCCATCCATCCATCCGTCCGTCCGTCCGTCCGTCCGTCCGTCCGTCCGTCCGTCCGTCCGTCCGTCCGTCCGTCCGTCCCGCTCGTCTCGTTCGAGCGCAGTGGGGCCGTGCGGGCACGCAGGAATCACGCGGTGAGCGGCGAACAACGCAGCGCACATTCAAATCGCGTTCATCACGAAGCTTGCGACTTGCTGCCCGTTCGTTCGGCGCCGAAGTTATGCAGCCGTTCGCGGTATCGGGTTTGTCGAGAACGATGTGCCGACGAAATACGACTGCAACTTAAGTCCCGCGCGTTCCGGCAAAGCGCCTGGCAGCGCTTCTACGTGGTTTGCCGCTCCGCGCATCCGTTTCATTGTACGTAGCAGAGCGATTTGTCTAAAGGGCAAGGCGTCGCGCCGAACGGGCGATGGCGTTCCGTGGACTCCCTGGCAATGCTGAACACGCTGTCGCGTTCCACTCTTAAAGGCGGAGCATAGGCGTCCTGCAATTGTTTATACTCCAGGGCCCCCAGATACATCGTTGATCTGGCATTACATACATTCCTTACTAGTGGTTTTTGCTTCTCCATATAGCGTAAATATCAACAGTGCTGTACTTAACGTCACCGGCTGCTATCAATTTCTGAAGTACACTTTACTTCAACTCTGGACTCAACAAGCGTGACCTGTATGTATGAATTATCTGTAACTAGTGTATCCTTGTACAGTACCTCTCCCCCTGATATATGAGACAGATACTGCGCCATTTCCTTTCCCCAAAAACCCAATTATAATTATTATTACCTCTCCCCCTATGCTTTATTACTTGCCCTCACCTTTATTATTTCATTTCTCGATTCTGGCTGCGGCCGCGTTTCGATGGAGCTGAAACGCAAAAGGCGCTCGTGTGCTGTGCGATGTCAGTGCACACTAAAGGTCCCCAGGTGGTCGAAATTATTCCGGAGCCCTCCACTACGGCACCACTATCTTCGTTTCTGCTTTCACTCCCTCCTTTATCAGATCATTTACGGCGTGGTTCAGGTGTCCACAGATATGTGAGACAGATACTGCGCCATTTCCTTTCCCCAAAAACCAATTTTTTCTTGACGCTAGGGTGCCCATTTGCCGTGCGATGTCAGTGTACGCTTAAAGATCCCCAGGTGGTCAAAATTATTCCGGAGCCCTTCACTACAGCACCTCTTTCTTCTTTTCTTCTCTCAGTCCCTCCTTTATCCCTTTCCTTATGGCGCCGTTCAGGTTCCGCCCATATGTGAGACAGATACTGCGCTATTTCCTTTCTGCAAGAACGAATTTTCAATTTTCTGCTATTGACCCGCCGCGGTGGCTCAGTGGTTAGGGCGCTCGACTACTGATCCGGAGATCCGGGCTTCAGGCCCAACCGTGGCGGCTGCGTTTTTGTGGAGGAAAAACGCTAAGCGCCCGTGTGCTGTGCGATGTCAGCGCACGTTAAAGATCCCCAGGTGGTCGAAATTATTCCGGAGCCCTCCACTACGGCACCTCTTCTTCCTTTCTTCTTTCACTCCCTCCTTTATGCCTTCCCTTACGGCACGGTTCAGGTGTCCAACGATATATGAGACAGATACTGCGCCATTTCCTTTCCCCAAAAAGCAATTATTATTATTTATTATTAATTTTCTGCTATCCTTTATTTCCGCTGTCAGCTCAGGTGCCTCCGTACTGATGGCCGATGCCGGGGCTAGCAAAAATCTTTTCCTTGGTTCTGATTTTTACAGTAACTTTTATTTTTGAATAAACTCTACTACAAATACTACTTTAGTTGAACATTCAGCTTCAAATGGAGGACTGTACACAGAATAGCTCTTTGAAAACATCTCTTCTTTCAAGGCCGTGTCGATCGATGCATCGTCCCGTGCAGCGATAAGAGCCTGTCGGGTGCTTCGAGAAAGAGCATATTCAGCTCATGTGTGTAGAGTGCCCCACTGCGTGACATAAACAATATCGGGCGGACGCCACAATAAAGTATGCGGGCCAGACTCAATGCATTTTGCAATAATATATTACTCTTTCTTCATTTTGTTCTGTTTTATTTTATTTTTTCCGGATAAAATCTTTCATTGTATTCCGAGTGGCCTCATACACGCCCTTTCGCGAGAGTGGTTCATGAATTTCCGAATGAAATGGCGTGACAATGCGGTTTCTAAATCAGTGCGCTAGGTTCTGGTCACGGTAGACTCTCGTCATGCAAGCCCCGTAGTCCTTGTACGCCAACAAGGGAGGCTTCCTTCAGCTGCTTATAACTTGAGATTGTATGTTTCAAAGATATTTTTTCTTGTACAGTCTTTGCCAAAAGTATACACACCAATGTGTCCGCTTCTGAGCCCGGCAGCGCGGCTCCTCTTCCATACTCGCGTACCCTAATCTCACGAAGGTGGGAAGAACATAGGACCTCAACCCTCCGAAGGTTAAGACTCTCTAATGTGCTTAAGAATCTGCTTCACGGCTTGGAAGCAAAGCCCTTGGGCTGTATATTTTTAAGAAAG
This sequence comes from Amblyomma americanum, assembly GCF_052857255.1. Classification (NCBI taxonomy): domain Eukaryota; kingdom Metazoa; phylum Arthropoda; class Arachnida; order Ixodida; family Ixodidae; genus Amblyomma; species Amblyomma americanum. Next base: position 102,378,019 of record NC_135505.1, read on the forward strand.
ACTGCATAACGTGTGGAAAGGGTTGACCCTATCGCTTAGCAATAAACCTCTTTAGTAACAATGCTTAGAACAATGATAATAAAGTGTCGGCAGTTGCTTTAGTTGCCAAAAAGGGATAGTAATGGTCAAAAAACGTCCGGACTTTGTGCCTTATCTTATGTGAGAAAATAATAACGATAGTTGTACTGCAGCGCACCGCTTCATAAGAGTGGCCATCACTAAGCGCACTAGGATTCAGTATAAATGCATGACACTTTATTCGCAACAATATTCACACAAGAAAGAGATGCTCAGTATAAGAAGTACTTGCAACTGGGCTTGTTGGTGCATATTCGTGAAAGACCTGAGCGCAAACTGGCAACACGGACAAGGAAGGGAACAGGACGAGCGCTATTTTTTTTCTTTTTTTTCTTTTTTTACACTTTCAACAGGGTTTATTCAGGGAAGAGCGTATATATAGCCTCTGACCTTATCCATGCTCTTAATCTCAATTTGACAAACATCTACCTTTCACAGATATGCCTCAAGAAACATCATTTCACTGTGCCGGATAATAACCGAGGTATCACTGATGCAATTGTCGCCTCGTTTTTTGATATAAAAGGCTTCCACGAGCTCACGTTCGGTCTTATCACGGCTTTTCAGTAGCACTTTGCATTCAGGCAGTCGGGGCTTGCAGACTAAACGTTTTTCTTTCGAGCATGCTTGGCAGTGGTCTGGAAGATGGGCTCCTTTCTTATTCAATGAATTCTTGTGTTCAAGCAGGCGCTCATTAAGACACCGGCCGGTCTGTCCAACGTACACCTTCCCGCATGTGAGCAGGAACTCGTAAACCACTCCTTTTTTGCAGCCAACAAGTGGCGTTCGGTGTCTGATGGCGCACTCTTGCATTTCCTTTCTCCCAATACGTGAGCACATTCCGGCTAGTTTTCGCGGCGCTGAAAATACCACGTTGACGCCGTACTTATTGGCCACCTTCTTCAGGTTATGAGAGGTGTGGTGTACGTAAGGTACAACTTCCGGCCTTTCCAGCCTTTTTTCTTGAGGTTTGTTGTTTTCATTGCTGCCCTTCAGCTTTTTCGGCAAGGTCTGCGTCACGGAGAGAACCAGGGGAGCCGGGAAGCATGCATTCTGCAACCTGGACACCTGAGATGCAAAGCTGGCGTGCATGGCATGGTGGCAGGACTTCTTTAGTGCGGACGCAAGGCACTGGGAAGCGATAGCCCTCTTAACGGTCTTAGAATGGTTTGAATGAAATGGCAACAAATCTTTCTTGGCGCGTGGACAGTATCGCCAGCAAACATGTGAAGGGTGAAAGGTTAGAGTGAGGTCTAAAAATTGTAATTGGTTATTACTGCTAGGCAGTTCGTGAGTGGAGGTGAGGCCCATGCTGTTTCGACCAAACGTACCTAAAACATCAGCTACTGCTTCGTCAAGACTAAAATCGCTATCTGCCAACAAGACCAGGTAATCGTCTGCATATCTAAAAACGTGGACTATACAATCCGTGTCAAGTGCTTCACTCAAGGAGCGGTCAATTTCAGATAAAAATATATTACAGAGTACCGGGGCGACACACGAGCCAATGCAAATGCCCTTTCTTTGTAGATACGTTTGGTCATTGAAATCAATAAAAGTGGCCTTCAGATAAAACTCAAGTAATGACATGAAGTTGTCCACATTCAAACCAGAAGCGTTTTGAAAACCCGTGGCTCCATTCCTATCAATGCAATCACGCACTGCAGCAAAGAGATGTCGATGCGAAACCGAGTAGAAAAGATCTTCTACATCAATGGAAAAACCAGACCTAATGTTCGTATTAGTCTGAAGGAAGGCTATCACATCATCAGAGTTCTTAGTTCCAAAGGGGTCTTCTATTTCCAGAGTCTTCAGGTCCTTGAGCAAAAATTGACTGATTTGCCGTGGCCAAGTATCCTTTTCGCTTACTATTGTCCGGAAAGGTATTTCCGGCTTGTCAGTTTTCGCCGAGAAAAAGACCGAAAGGCAGTTCTTTTCACACTTCCTGATGGCACTAGCTAGTTTATGCAGGTGCAGTTCCTCACAAAACGACACTGCACCTTTCTTCATTTGCTTCGTTTTCACTTCCACGGACCTGAAGTTCTTCTTGACTGCTTCTATTGCCTTTTTGTTGTACAAACCGGACGGTATTATAACAAAACCGCCTTCTTTGTCAGCCTGCACTGCCTGCACCTGTCAGCTCTCGTCCTGTTCCCTTCCTTGTCCGTGTTGCCAGTTTGCGCTCTTATGTCTTTCATGCTCAGTATAGTTCCTGCACTGCAGAAAGCCTTCTTAACCCATATACCGAGTTTACATGATTTTAAAACGAATTTCGTTCACAGACATACAGCTCTAAGATGGTAGGTGCGTTACCAACGACACGAAACCAAAACTGCTCTAAAAGACCCGCTGCATTGCAGTTGACGGTTATGAAGCTTTGCGTCAGCAGTTGGCGCGTTTTGTTTCTCATTTAAAGCGCGACTACGTCGCGTAGAAAATTATTGCCATCAGAAGAGACGAGCCTGCCTCAATATCTCAGTATAGGGCCACCCTTGGGTTTCATCTTCGTCGTGACGAGCCTACTATGGTCGGAGTTATTAAACACGCCAAGCTTCACAGCTTCATACGGACTTGGCGATCACGTTAAGTACTTAGTTGTGGATTTATTTCTCTTTTTTATCAACTGGACCTTCACGTAGGAAGAACCAAGCGTTCACGTGTATGTTGTACTAGGCGCTACAAGCTGTGTTTCCAGTATCACAAACGATCCATAGCCCCACCCATGAAGAGAATCTGCACGCGTTACGCCCACCGCCACAGTTTAATGCTCCTGGTTTTCGGCAAGACAAGCGTAGACTGATTGCTGCTTCTTACAGAGGCATTCCATCAATGAGGCTTTCCTCGCATGCTGGTAACGCTACGGCTGCGAGTTGCTGAAAGCTCGACGTCACCACGCTGCGAAGTCACGTTCCGATAGGTGCTCACTTGACCGCTCACGGTAAGGTGAACGCATCGAAGCACCGTACGTGTAGCGCCCTCATAACATAACTTTTTACGCAGCGATGATAAGCCGGCATGCTCAAGACATCCAATCCTCAAGCCTGCGGCTCACGTTGGTTTAAAAAAAAATATATCGCTGTCCATATGTTCAACATCTCCTCCCGTTCCTGCCAAATGGGATGCAGTCTATCGCACCGCAAAGCGAGACACGACATGTTTCTTTGTATGTTATTTATTGAAACTTGAGCCTTCTCGTTTTACCTGCCTTATCCCAAGGAGCGCAGGTAATCGGCCCAGTATTGGATACGTATTGGCAAAGGCCGGTTCTACGTAGGGCCAGAGTCAAACCATTACTTGCCAAATGCTGGTCCGATTACCTCTGGTGTTTAGGATGGTTCCATATTATTGTAAAAGAAATGGCGAGCGGTTTAGCATTTGAAATCACGGATTATTTTGCGAAAACAGTTTTTTGCAGGTGGACACAATCACCACGTACCTCAAAGTGCGACTGGGGTGTCCACTGTCCCAGGGAGAGAGTTAGGCACGTCTTAAACTTTTTCTTCGTCAGTGACAATTTATCCAATGTACGCCGGTGGCCTATGCTCTAGTGCCACATTTCTGCAGCATTGTTTTCAACGCCGATGCGTATTGCTCAAGTAGCGTGCTTCTGCCACAACGTTGTCCACACCAACGCATAGAACGCACATCTCTGTCACTGCCACCACACAGCTGAAAGCGCGAATATTAGTTTGGTAGTAGTATTGGTTGATGAAGATGACGATGCGCATTGCACAGCGTGATAGTGTTTAGGAAGTTTTACACGAGGCGTGATTGGTTGCGGCGATAGCCTGTAGCGCTCTCGTGCAGTGGCCAGCGAAGGCGGTCTGTTCGTACTGTCGCGGGTTCGAATGCCAGTCGCGGAAGTATTTATTTATTTATGGTGTGCTCACGGTCACCCTCATGGTCGAACATCACACAAATCGGTTTGCCGGTTTGACCTTGCGAAGTGCATTCGCACTGAAAAGTCGTGCACAATTGTTATAAGAGCGACTGAAAGAAGCTAAATGGGGAACCGACAAGACTTTTCCGCTCTTCTTCACGGGTTCTAAGGTATATGAAAGTTCAACCTCGAAACGCGCCCTTGCTACTGACGCAAGTGTTCAGTGCGTGCCCAGAACACTCACCACTTCCCACCAGAGGGCGTCGGCATAGCTGGTAAACCAAGACTTCCCTTCCCCTCCATGCCCAGAGCGGCTTTTTCGGGCAAGTACATGAAGTGGGACACGAAGGTCTGGCCTACACAGCCATGTGCAGCGTGGTGATGACCTCCTGCGCCTCACGGAAAATCAGGAGGATTGATGCCGCAAGCGTAGCCTGAATTCCCACAGATTGATTTATGTTTGTGTCGTCGCATGTGCCAGCCAGTGGATTGGCGCCTTGCACAAACTGGGCTTGGTCTCGATAAAACCGAGGTTTCTTAAAGCAGAAAACAGAAAAAAAAGGTAGCAGACTGGGTAAACATTTAATGCTAAATTTGTTAACAATATACTTTTGCTTGCGCACTCGAAATTGAAAATGTACTAAAGTATGCAGGCAAAAGTGTTATGCCTAGCGGAAGACAAGTGCAGAAAACCCACTTGCGTGCGTAATAAATTGAAAACACCGAGGCAGTCTGCAAGGAATCGGTGGATGGCCTCTACTTTGTTAGGACCATCCGCCCCTTTGTCGAAGTCCCGGCGCCTCGAAGCGGCTATTTTCTTTGTTTCTTGGCAAGAAGCGCGCAGGGCGAGGCAGGCATTGGCCAGCCAGCGCCTCGACAGAGTTAGGACGAGGCACGCTTTGCCGGAACTCCGCAATGTCCCCGTTGTGCAGAAACGATGCGGCTGCGCGGAGACACCAGCAGTGACTCCATCAACCCCCCCCCCCTCCTTCCCCCTCCTCCTGCTAGAAAAAACCGTCTAGGTTTGAAGGGTCAACACCGCCGCATGCAACGAGTTCGGCCGCTCGCGCTTGACTGGGAGCAATTAAGCGTAACGTACGCCAGCACGGACGCTTCTAGCAGGCTCTGTGACGGCGCCAACGCCCGAGGACGTTGTATGCCAACAGCTCTCGGGAAGCGGGCTGGCATAACGAAATGCAGCTGGACAAAAATGATGCTGCCGCACGTTCAAGGGCAACAAAGACATGGTTTACGTTACTTCAGAGATTTTGGAGACGTCTGTCAACAGTCGTAAAGAAGACGAGTATTTAGGAACAGAGTTTAACGCTCCCGTTCGTTACTCGCGGCGGTAGCGGCTCGGTTGAGTTAGATAACTGTCTTTGTGCTGGGAGTCGCCACGGTCACGAGTTTTAAGGAAGCCGGCGACACGTGAGATTGTTTTTAATGTATTTTCATGTGTTTTCTTTTTACTTTGTAAGGAAGAGAGTCTGAGTAATACTGTGGAATTATGGGGCGGAGCATTTACCAATAATTAGACGGTCTATTCTCTGAAACTGTTTTTTAAAGGAATTTTGGTGTTCTTTTCGTATTGTGTATTATAGGGAGAGGGTTTTGAACCTTGCAAAAACTGGAAGGCGTCCCATGCAGTTGGCAAATCAACCACGCGTTGGTGTGTTGTGATTGGGCGATGAAAAATGTGATCCAGGCTCCTAAGACTTTAAAACCAGGCTCCGGAGCCTGGGAAATTGTTCTGAGCTAGATTTAGATTCTTTACATCCTCGCCGATGCATACGAGGGACGATTTTCCCTTAGCCGGTTCTATGTAATTGTGCCCGCTGTTTATTTTGCTGTAAATATGTAAATTCATGTATAAAGTTTCAGTTTACTTTCCCTCAAGGCAACTGCTGCCTGATGTCGTCAGTTGTACTGTCTCAGACGGTGGGTCACCTTTTGTAGAGCTCGAAGAACGAACCTTAACTCAGTCCCAATGAACATCACTGAAGTGAATAACAGCTGGCTATTCCAGACGAGATCACGTAGAAGGCGACGTAAGAATTCAAGTGCTAGTTTCAATACCAGTTAAAGGCACTGAACTGGCACAAGCGGCGAAGACCTTATTCACTTGTAAAAATATGAGCACATCTTGCTTCTTAGAGAAATTTTAAGTCTGACGAAAACTCGTCTGGTCGGGTAGAAGATTCATGACTGAAGAAAAAGGAACGCCGACCAAAAGGTTGTTGTTTAAAACGAAGACGTTTCGGCTTCCATACGGAAGCCTTGATACGGAAGCCGAAACGTCTTCGTTTTAAACAACAACCTTTTGGTCGGCGTTCCTCTTGCTTCTTGGAAAGATCTCGTCAAGAGATATAGTTACCAAATAGCCCCATTCACGCACTGTTTCACACTTGCCGCTGTAACGCGGTCGCTTTCAAATTCTTTTATACAAGGCCACGAATACATACACTGTGCATATATGTTGAATTCTCAGAACTCTTGCATACAACCAACAGAAACCAAGCATGCCAAATGAAAGAATAAAACCATTTTTTAAGAAAGATCGCTCTGCGCTTTGTGATACCTCTAGTATGGACCAAAGAATTGTACAGTCGTCTATAGACGTGTATAGAGGGCTCGAACAGCATGCCGTCTGCTCTCCGCAGCGCGCAGAGCGGCGTCCAGCGGCATTGCCTGGTTCGAGACAGCCCATCTCTGAGTATGGTATAAACATCAGAGATGCGCAATCTTGAACCAGGTGCTGCCCCTAGACGTCACCTTGCATGCTGCGGAGAGCAGACGGCATGGTCTTCGAGCGCTCTAGAAAGGGAATTTCGCCCTTTTCTGGAAATGGGGAAGGGGGAAGGGGTTGAAAGTATAGACAAAAAGGCATTTTGGTAGAGTTTTAAAGAATTTTAGATGAAATTTAAGATAAAAGGTAATTTTCGCAGATTTTTAATGCATTTTACCAGCTGAAAGGTGTGAATGTTTTTCAATTGTCGAGGTTCTCAAGCTGCTGTAGAAAGAAAAGTATAAAAAAAGAATTTTCGGGCCTAAATACGGAAACTTTCGACTGGGGCCTAAACCTCACTGTTCATGAGTGTACTGAGTCAAAATTGGTATAACCGTTTGTCTAAAAACGAAAAGAAGCATTAGTAATCATCCGGAATAGCGCGAATTTTTTTTCTGCGCAATCTCGCCATTCTCCTTACAAGAACCAGAAAAGTTGAAAAGTTTGCCCGCATTCGATGTTCATTGGCGCATGAAATACATATTAAGCAGGTGGTTTAGAAGGGGAGAAAATTGCTGGATTACTATACTGATAAAAAACTACCGCCTTATGTAGGCCTCAAGGAGGGATGACCACGAAACTTAACGAATGTTGTAAGCGTAGCGTTAGGGCTACTAAATATAACTATGAGGTATAGCGAGGGCATAGTGATAATGATTGCCTGCTCTTCGAACGCGATGAAACTTAGCACACTGATTCATTTGTTGTAAACGTTCATGATGTTCCAGGAAAGGCGTTTCGGTCGGAATGACAAAGACAGCAGCGCATGAATTCTCGGCACGCAGCCCAGATATGTTTATGTAAGCATGTGGTTTATGGGGTTTTACATCCCAAAGCATTTCATGCTAAGAGGGACACCGTAGTCGAGAGCTCCCGGTAATTTCTACTACTTGAGGTTCTTTAACGGGCATTGACATTGCACAGTACACGGGCCGGCAGCAATTCGCCTCCATCCAAATGCAAATCTCCTCGGCCGGAATCGAACCTGCGTTTTTTTACGTAAATAGCCGAGCCCCGAAACAACTGAGCCAACACGGCACTTATGTGGACGTGAAGTAGAAGCCAGCCACGAGTAAAGACAGTTCACTCTGTTCTTGAACTAGACTGAACAGTTAGTTGAGTTAGGTTTTACCTTCAACACTACGGACCTACAATGTAGCGGACCGCAATTGCTGCTTATAGGGCGCGGACGAAAAATTTTATTATGCCTGACGCCGGCTTTTCCGATGCACGCAATTCTAACGACAGTGACGACGCAATATTCTTATGTGAAACTCAAGGTGATTATGATCACGAAGATTCGTTCGTGCATAGATCTCCGGCTATCCTATAACCATGCTCAATTTTCTCTATAACTGCGCTCGCCACTTGCATACTTTGAAAGAAAATTCGATACGTACACGTAGTGAGACTAATAAATTTGAGAGGGAGCGTACATGAAGATTCTGCGACATAATGTTACTTTCGATGCAAGCAAATAGTGGTTTTGCAGAACTTAAAACATTTTATATAACGGCCCAGAGATGCGTACAATGAGTGACTTGCAAAGGAGGCGAAGTGGGCCTTTTCTTTGCGTCCGCAATTTTACTATCAAAACTTGCATTATTCGGAGCATTGACTACACAGTGTCATAGGAAAGTGCAACACATGGACTAGGAAACGAGCGTGACTACCATTTTCGCCTCATGCAGGGGAAACAGGGCTCCTAAAGTTTAGTTCATAGCATGCCTCTCAGATATGAAAGCATGATCTCCTCGCAGCAAGGCTATAGCAATCACGAGGGGGGGGGGGGGGGGGGGGTGGGGGGCTTCAATTCAGGATAATTGTGTTCAGCAGTTGGTTCGGCCCTTAATTTATGAGCATTACCTAACATGGACCCCATTCGCGCGTATTTTTTTCTAGGACCCCAAGCTACCTCGCTCGCGTATGACACAGTCACACGAACAGACTTAAGCACACAATTTCTGAATACTTTTTTCCTTGATCCCGCAAAAAAAATTACAATGAGACGCAATTTAGAAAATATTAACGGACACTTATGCACCTGGCGTGGCGCACACGTGACCGCACTTGCGGATACGGTCGAATGTACCAGAACAACGCAGAGATATTCTCCGATTACAGGCAGAAAGCCCGTAGCTTTGCGCGGGGTAATTGATGTCCTCTCAATTCCTTTAGAAAGCGGAGGCGTCCGGTCGGAAAAGAAATGTCTCGCAGCTTCTGGAACTTTACTCCTCTCTTCAGTAACGGCGAAGCGTGGCCGATGAGAAGTTAACAGAAAGTTTGCACTGTCGACGTTAAATGTGTGCGCCTGAAATAACTGAATGACGCTGCGTGTCTATAAGAGGCAAACGGCCCAGGTAGACAGTTTTGGTTAAAAAAAAAAGGTTTCCGAAGAGAGGAAATGGCGCAAATACTGCATGCCATATCCAGGCGGGCACCTGAACCGCGCCTTAAGGGCAGGGAGGAAGGAGGAAGTGAAAGAAGAAAGAAGGGTCTGTGGAAAGGTCACCGGAATAAATTCGACCACCTGGGAATTTTTAACGAGCACTGACATCGCACAGCACATGGGCGCCTTTGGTCTTTCGCCTCCATCCAAACGCGGCCACCGCGGCCAGGTTCGAAACCGGGAACTCCGGATCAGTAGTCAAGCGCCCTAAGCACTGAGCCACCGCGGCGGGTCTAGTCGTTGGCTTAAGATGCCACTTCGGTTCTTTCTATGGAAGCGCTAACGCACGACTCTCGAGGTCCACAATATGCTGGCTTGGCAGCGGTCTATAGTGGAAACACGTGCGTGTATAGTGTCCTTGTCGTGTCTCCGTCCCGTGCTCGTCTCTTTTGCGCTACATCTTTTTTCAAGCATGTGCGAATCTTCGGCACGGCCACTTCCGTGAAACCCTGATCATCGGACTTACGTAGTGTCCTGTGAAAATTTTGATTTTTTGTTTTTCTGTTGTGTATTAGTGAAATGCTTCTTTAAGATTTATTTCTTTGTATTTCAGTTTGTCTCAGTTTAGCTGTTTGCAATATTTATTACGTTTGGCGTGTAACTACTCTTTATTCTCACTGGTAAGTAAGGTTCGTTGGTCTGTGGTCTTCTCACTCGACCGATGCTCCACGTGGTGACCGGCGATATATTTGATCCGGAAAAATTAAGTTTCAAATCGGCAAGAATTGAGAAGTTTTCGTGTTATATCCATTATTAAACGCACCGGAGGTAATAACCTTGCTTTTCGCAGCAATTATACTTGAAATACCATTAGCGTGAACACTGCGTCCCGTGTTTACTTTCTACGTACAAATTTCTCAAAGCCTAGTCCCTAAGCGAAAATACCACGCCTAGGTAAATGGCCATGGAGAAAAACTTAAGTGGTGGCTGTACACACTGTGCGCTTTCTTTCCAAAAACAAACCTATTCATAGAAGTGTGATTAGGATACTCTTTTCAGGTTTCGTCTCTTTTAGCACGTTTCTTTATTTGTCTCAGAATGAACCCAATGAGATCGTCGGGAAAACATTTGTTCTTTTCTCTTTTGAGCCAGTTCCTTCGTCTCAAGCTGTGCTTAAAAGTCCGTGATGGCGAGGCAATATGCAGATGTGGGCTTCGAGGCGCAAGCGGCACTGATGTAACTTAAGCCCTGTTGCTTCAGTTAAATAGACTGGCTTCACAAGCTGCTGTTCTAAATCAGGAAGCGCTTTGAATTCACGGAAGAAATTTTCCCGATGCAGTTCCCGCGCTATTTTTTTATCGTACATCTTCGAGAATGTCCGAATAAGCTGACGTCGTGAACGAACTACGTCGAAAAAAAAACGTGATGAAAAAGCACTAACTTGTTTCCCTGAATGTGAAATAATCATTCTTCTTCCGTAATGAGAAGCGCGAGGCAAAATTCTCCCTGCGCACTATTATTCGGCAAATGTACCGTTCCAAATTTGTCTTCATAATATTGTTCATTTTTGCGGCGTTACCCGACTTCACAGCACAATAGTGAATTTCAGTGTTAGGCAGAAATTTGAAAGCGCGAAAAGCGTTAGCGTTCATGGATTAAATTCTTGGTTACGACAGTTGCTTGATGACTGCATGTTTAAACGCTGCCTTCTTGTCGCCTTGTTTTTCGCGGAGCAATAGTTCTGTCCACACCAGTGGCACGTCGGTTTTTGCGAATAATGCTAGGTTAAGGTCTGTGTGATTGCAATGGGTAGTCAGCGACTGGAATGTACATTTTGATGCTTTAGGCCGAATGAGAAAGCTCGAGAAGTTTCTTAAATTTGGCTTTCTGCAACTCCTTCTCTGGGAAAACTCAGGAAATTGTAAGCCCGAGGCAGAAAGAAAAAACGATTGAAGTGCACACATTCTAAATGTCTTGCGATAATCGGTAATTTGTACGTCTTTTCTGAAGGAACGATAAAGTAGGTTTAAAAAATATTGAACGCTTTGAGAGACTCTTATTACGAAAGCTTATGCACGCTTACAACGCAAGATAAATATTGGAACCTTTTGAATATTTTGATTATTAGAAAATAAAGGGGTCTTTGTTTAAATTTGGCCACCATTTTAACACCTCGAAATAGTTATCGACCTCACAAGTTTCATTCCAGAGAGTTTTATTTGGTGCATAGGAGGAAAAAGAAACTGAAATAAAAAAATCAGTTTCTCGCATTAGGAAAAGCTAGAATTTGAGCGCGCATTTACTAATATTGATTCTTTTGTTTTGGTCTTGACAACTTTGGAAGCTGCACTCGTCAAAAGAAGTGCAGCACCTAGACTGTGTTGAACACATTAACATGAATTCCGAGAAATAAAGGAAGTCAACAGGAAGAAGAGTGGATGCGAGTCTTCAAGAAGATGCCGCGCGTCGGTAGTTTCTCGATCGATTACGATTTGGTTGGGCAACGTTAAAATTCAGGCCGTGTGGAAAAGGCTCACTAGAGTACAGACGATGCACATAAAAGGCTTGCGCATGGTTGCCTATGGACATTGCTTTAGTTCATGAGCTCCGGTTAAAAATGACAAGTGATAACAAGGCTAGTTCATTTACCACCAGTAATAAGCGGTAAAGAACTGATAACTCATTGACATCCATTCATGCACGTGCACCCATACGGATACAAAAAGAAGCTATACAGGTTTCTCAGAAACTTCGTAGCTGCAAAAAAAAATTGTCCTGGTCCGGGCTGGAACACAAGGTTCAATGGGCGTGCAGCTGCGCCTCCCAAGTTTACTGTATTCAGGCAATAATTACTATTTGATGGTCACAGTGACGGCCAGTTGCTTTTCAACGTATTTGTTCCAATTCATTTGAATTTGCAAAAATTTATGAAATGTTAATAATATGGTTTTTTTTATTATGCCAATAACAAGTCCAGATTTTTCACCTTCAAAGGCCCACTTCTTGGGAGCTTACTTAAAGGAGTCGCCAGATGCAAAGATTTGGCGGTAGAAATTGTTAACTCATATCATGGACAAGCACAGGAATAAACGACACTGCACTGTTGGCCGGAAGAGAAGTGGGTTAGTAGGGAGGCATAATACTTATTCGATCGAATAGTTACAGGTGAGAAGTATTTGGACAGGACTAAAAGTGCGATGGCTTTCTTTTCGGAATACAGCAACGTGCACTATGCCAAAAATGAAAATAGGGCTCGAAGTCAATCAAAAGGATGTCGGTTTATAAGCAGGAGATGCTAACGCCAGGCCAACAACGGGGTAGTACAGGAGACTAGACTTCATTGTTTGCAGCCCCTGAAACTCTGAGAAAAATGTTGGCTGAAGAAAGATTGATACTCACGGAAGAACGTTGTTAAGCGGCAAGGGTGAATATATACTGAAAGTTGAGGGAAAGATCTACAAAGCTGGCTGGTAAATACAAGGAAATTTGGAACTGGATAACAATAACTGTTAAAGCAGAGTGCAACAATAGAGGGCACTCACTGAAGAAATTTGATAAAAGTCGTTTACAGATGAGTATAAGGTTGGTGGCACAAAAGTCAAAAAGGAAAATTAAGGTGCCCTAGAAAGCAGTGTTGTAAAAAAATGCCCAAGATGCTTATTCCGCAGCGGTATACGGTAAATCTGTAGAAAAAAAAATGATTCCGATGCATTACCGCATTAATTACATATAATGATGCTATCGGGATAATCATGATAATGCCCTAGACATTAGATATATTTAGTTTAGCGCATACCGCTACCACTATCAGGGCCAGATGCGTATGCGCAGTGGTGGGGCATGGAACGCGGTAAACGCTAGCGGCAGCAGTACACGCTATGCTAAAATTTCTGTTAGGTATTATAAACCTAACATCAGTGTATCCGCGGTAGACTGCAATAAGAGATCAATTGTAGGATTGCGGATTGCGAATGCCGGAAAGCGATATAAATAGGGAACTGTAGGAGTCAGATTCAGTTGCAGAAAAGAGGTTAATAAAAATTATAATTAAATCAGAATGATTTTGGGCCAGTCGTCGTTAATTCGAAAAAATTCCGAACAAATTTTAATTGTTGGAGACCCAGAAGGAGTACGGTCATATCTTTCTATTAAATGACATGTAAAGAAAGCACAAGTCCAACCAGCTATGTGGTTTCCTCTTTTAATCTCAATCAGGTACAGAAGTACACTTACCAACTGTACTCATTAAATGGAAAGATTTTGCGCTTGAATAGAATTTGTTCTCTGCTTCAAGAAACTGGCAAAAAAGGATACAGTATTAATTGCCTTGTTCACTATATCCGACTACTTTAGTCTGCCAGGTGAAAGAAAAATGAATAGCAAAGATGTCAAATGCATTTTTGCATATTCCAGCCAACTTATACCCGTCAGGAAGAGGACACCAGCTTTGATGAATTCAATTATTTTTTTTCACTGACTGGTCCTCAGTAATTTGTCGACATGCACCTGACCGAGCGTACATCAAGGCTTTGTTTTAAGCGCCTGCTCTGAACAATTTCCTATGGCTTCCACAGAATCCGCTACTCTTCCACAGAATCAATGAGGTCAACAGCTGCGCTGGTCGTAGCCTGCGCGTTAGGCCCGCCAGTCGTTACACCATTCCTTCACTTTCTGCCATGTTGCCAGGCTTGCCGCCCCATTAAAATATTATTTCAGCGGCTATGAAGTTCAGCAATTGAGTCCAATTTCGAGCGTGCAGTCCTTGCCGTGGTTATCGCATAACCATGGAGCCGAAATGAAAAGGAACTTTAAGCGCGGACATGTTTATAGATTCCTCTCTAGATTCAAGAATTCATGATGTACAAAGTTCATCCGGAACTCTACGCAATGACGTCTGGAAGCCCACAAGGAAGCTTTGACAAGGAAGCGCCCATTAACATGACCGGTATTGAGTGACGATTATGAGTGAAAAGTAAGGAAACTAGAAAATTATTTCTAATGCCATGGTGCAATATGGATAAAGGTGGCTAGGAAACTATTAAAAAAGCGTTTCAAGAGCTTGTGTAGTAATTTTGGCATTGTCTTATGTCATTGTCTTGTACGAGATGCAATCTAAAGTCATATTTTTTGAGGTTAACAAGCAAGACTCCAAACCCAAAATATACACGAAAAACGGGTCGAATAAAGAAACTCCAGTTTAACCCAGTTACACTGGGTTCTCGAAGCCGGCGTTGCACATAGCGTTTCAATGCTTCCCTCTACGTTTTGCTGCTAAGGTCATGAAGGCTTTCCTCCAGTAAAGGAAAGTACCATGGCGAAAGAAACGCAGCATTAGACTGCGCAGCGACGATGCAGAGAGAGCACTGCAAGCAATGAAGTTTATTTTTAGAAAAGTGTAATCCCGCATTCACTATGCATGCCTCAAGGACGGTGCAGCAGCCGTTGCAAACTCGGTATTTCGCACTTTTGCGAGCGTGTCCGCGTGACCGTTATGCAACCACTCATACCATTCCGGCAGGGATGTTGGTTACGTAAGTTTGTCTTGGCTAGACTGACATTTTTTTCGCTCGTCTGTTCGCTTCAACCAATGATAAAGCGGGGCACGTGCCTGTTCGTGTTGGCGAATGCGCAATATTGTCGGAACGTTTTCATCATCACTCATCTTTTTGCTTACAGTCGCCAAGACATCAGAAATCCCCACACGTATGCAAGCCATCCGTCGTTACGAGCGTTGTAGACATGCATTAGTAATCTACGTGGCGAAACATGAAAAATAGCCCCGAGAGAAAAATAATCATTCCATCAGATATTATCGCGTGATGTTTGCATTGCGTGAGCATATCCATCTTTGTAGAGTGCTTCATATTTTATATGGAAATATCCCTCTGGATTGTTGCGTTCAAACACACGTGCAGCTCCTCTCTGCCATCTCTCCGAATGCTGCTCTGGGGCATTCGGCGGTGTTTTTTGAACAAAGACGGAAGTGGAAGGAGGTTTCAGCAAGCACAGGAGCATAGCGAGCGCATGGTGATTTTGCCAGCCATTGGAGGGCGCTAGGGGTGGTATAGTGTTGTGAGAATCCATAACATCACTAAAAGGAAATAGAAAAGCTGCTTCTGGTTGAATGCACGTTTCTTCGTTACACTGACACTCTTTACTTGCTGCCAAACCGTGAGCTGTAATGTCAGCCAAGCAAGAAGGTTTATGGTGGAAAATTCAAGCGCTACAAGAACAACGACACAGAGGGCGTTAGATGGCCTCCAGCCCATGGCAGTGGCGACCTTAGCGGCCCACTTGGTGGCCAAGGCTTGGATGCCCGGGTCCGAGCTTACCAGAACGACCTCCGATTGCTCAAGAGAAGGAATTTGTACTGGATCATCCGGTGAAGGTCCTTCTTTACATTTCCATAAAATGTAATCATACATGGCTGTTTCGCCACATAACCTGCGCTCGGTGTTATAGTCACCCGGGCATGTTTTTGCTAATAGATAGGGGCTGAGAAAGCACCTCGTTTCGAGCCTCCTCCAGACGGTCTCGTGCGCCTTATCCACCGTTTTGTCAGGTGTGGAAATTTGTACCTTATTAATTTGTAATGGCTCGTGAGATTGCGGAAATATACCAGCCCTGCATAGGGGGGAAAGTGCGAGTCTTCATATGAGAAACATAGAGTGCTCTCATGTGCCAACATAGGGTCAGGAAATATTTGCTGGACACTACTCAGTCAAAGTCGCCTTGCCTCTACATTCATACCTGTGCACACTGCACGCGGCAAATATTCGCTGCTAACTTTTGACTAACCCATTTGTTCCACTTGTTTATGAACTTGGAGACCATGGTGGCTCCGAGCGTGTTCTCTGAACAAGCTTTAACTGGGAGGGAACATCGGAGCTCGACTGCTCCTCAGTTTTTCAGAAAAGCCTTTGTCTCTGGGTGACGTGGGAGATACGATTTTTTGTTTCTTAATTGTGGAAGAGATGGCGAAAGTGCCGAAAATATCATTTTACGGCTTACTACTTAAACATGGCAATGTCACCGCGTCTACTCCAACCCAGATGGCGCGCTTGCTTCATCAGATAAGCTGAACTCTAACAGGGCTGCCACCTTTATTATTTTGCACGTCATTTTTGTTTGTGCATGCTGATTTTAATGGCCTGGCTGTAAAACATGAGAAATCAAAAGACAAACGAAGATTTTTAGACAACTAAAGCATCATCTCAGTTCTGCAGAAAAAAATTGAAAAGCAAAACAATTTCTCACGTAATCCGAGGCAGTGTGCGGCGAGCCGCATTTTCTCATCTCGACGTCATTTCTGCTCAGCGGCATTTCAGCATTACGCGCGGGACATGCGATCGTTTATCACGCCGCATGGCGCTTGACTATCGCATCTGCCTCCGGAGAAAGAGTGTGTGCGCGGCCACTGCGCCAGAATCAGCCCGAAAGTAACTGAAGACCGCAATAGATGGGATGGGTTGTGTAGTTAAGAATTTTAATTCTGTATTTGTTTTTTCATACAATGGTTATGAGACCAAACAGGCATGAAAACGCGAAACAACACATGTGCGTAAATGGTGCGGGAACATATATGAAACGTGCGCTGGATTTAGATGCAAGGCAGAGAAAAATGGCACAATGTTTCTAGGAGTCATAAAAAGCAGAAAACGAATGAACTGGACGACGCAAAAATAGCAGAAAATGATTATACACTACCTTCTCAAGTTTCAACCAGACAATGACAACATAGTATGATACAAGGATTTGAAAGCCCTGCTTCTGCGAAGAAGGAAAACAATGTGAACATGCGAAGGAAGCATCAAGATTGAAGTTCATTAATTAGAGCATCGTCGGAATTGTATTGTAAAAAAAGATATAGTCGGAAGCAGATTATTACAGTCGATTATTGTAGTGGGAAAGAATGGATAGTCAACAGAATAGTCCGCGCTGCGCATAAAAACTAGTTACCACACGGCGGTGTGAGGATCGACTTGACAATAATAGGTCAATTAAAGCGTGTTATTTTGAAATTGCGATCAAAGGATAAATAGTTATGAAATACCAAATGAACATCACATCGTTCTCTATTTCCAATTTGTGCTTGTCCTTAAGGTGAACGGGTCTCATAGCAAAATTCATTCTCCAGTTTTGTTAGAAAGATGTTTCCAGCGCTAGAACTCTCACTTTTGCAGTTGCATGTTGTAATGATTGTTGTGAAAATATAGGTTCGCTTGTCACAGACCCACAGGTGCTCAGAATGTATGCAGACCAGGGTAGTGTGTTGGTAACTCGAAAGCCGGTGAGCCAGTGCGGCGTGTGCGAAGATGTGTAACAGGTTTTCATGGTCATCTGTTTCAAGAAACACGAATGCGGAGAATTCTGTGTGGTAATAATAGCAACGCCGTGCCCTTGGCATTGAACGGTCCCATCGTAATTGTTTATAAGAGGTCGTTAGTAAGTGCTCATAGCCTCATGCAATGAACTAATCCCAGTCTTTCACGATTATTAACAAAACTACTGGAAATAACATTTAATACCTTCTGCTTTTTATAAACATAGCATGCGTCCTTTCCAGTGGAAGAAAAAGTTTAAGGGCCTCGCTGATAAAAAAAAAGCGCTCATTACGTGCGCCGTCCCGGGCATAATAATTGACATCGGTGCTCAATTTATCATGCACAGAAAAATAGGGTTGCGTTCACCTTATTAGTACTTGTACTCTGCACACAAGTTTTCTTTTTGGTAGCATTTTTTGACCATAATATTTTCTGTTAAAATTTTCCTTGCTCTCAGTATATTTGCTGTGCTGAGCTTAGCTGCTTTGCCTAGAAAATTACCATTATATACAATGCAATAAGCGTGCGATTGTAGGTGGCTCTTCCGTGTACCAACCGTGGCAGGCATTGGCAAATGTACACAATACTACACCAGAGAGTTCCGCAATGTTAAGTGCTTCCGGTGTCTGCCTATTCTTCCTGTAATGTGGGGAAGCGGAATACAAGTAAAGAGAGCACTCGGGGGGCGTGTTTTGGAACCAAAAGCAAATTGCGAAAACAAAACGAGAAAACGAAAAAGGAAGATTAAGAAATACGGGCGCAGAACACAGTTTTTGGAGCGTTTTCTTTTGTCGTTCCACTCTCCCGATCATGCAATATAGCGGAGCCGTTTCAAGTGGCTTCTGCTGGCCAGTTACCGGCTCCTTTTTGTTGTAGGTCGTCTCCGCTCAACCCTTTGCTTGTTATAACAACCAAGAGAATAGAACTAAAGCGCAATCATCGATACTGCTAAACAAGGATAAAACGACAACTCAAACGACAGACGCAGGACAAGTGCGCGTGTTCTGTGTTCGTCATTTCAGTCGTCGTTTTTTTCTTGTGTAGCGCGTTATTCCCATTTAAAGCATCACATTTGGCGAGTAAACGTCCAGCAAATGACATCGTCTAAAGAATCATGTAAGCATGCATGTAAAGCCTCAAGCGACAGTGAATCCAGTGTCTACATTTAGAGAGTGCCCACTAGTGTATACCTCTCAGGGACCGATAACAGATGCTTACGCTGTCCTAGAACGAAGAAAAAAAGACGGAAGTGGCACTAGAGGCCTATCTGTGCATGCTGGCTCATTATCCTCCGGAGTAATTTCTCAAAGAACCTCTGAGAAGCTACTGCAACATCGCGAACGCGCTGACGCAAATTTATTGCCGTTATTCCAAGATGATAATGCAGATGTTCATGCCAGTAAAGGCTACACCGTCACTCACTACGGTTCGCCGCCAGTCGCAATTACCATTCTTTACAGCGTTAGCTATATTAGAGTAGTTACCTCTGGTTTAATGCGTCGGTGTTGTCGGTCCGCATGTTCCTTTCCACAGTACAGAGTTTGACGAGCATATATGTATGTACAAAGCTTTCTGCTGAGGCGGGCCCACACTACTTTCACTGAACCCCGACTCCAAACTTTTCTAAAGCCCAAATTGGGCAACCAAAATCGAACCGAAAAGACTAACCATGAATGTGATGCAAAATGTACTTCCCCGCAGCCATGAATCCGTTCAATCGCTTATGGGCAGCGCGGCTATGATCAGTGGAGTTGCAGTTCAGTGGTAGCAGCAGCAACCATGCGCGGGGTCATCCATGGTCACTACCAGCTGTGTTGATCACTCGTCGTACTTTCACGAGTCAGCTGCAATGCTTTTATTGAGAGTCATCATTGTCTACTTTGGTTGAGCTCAAACTTTGAAACAGTATTTAATATTTCCTAATTTAATGACTGCAATCAAATCAATGTTATTGTGTTTGTGGAAACAATGGCAGTAGAACAACACAGAAATGGACATTTAAAGTAAAAAAACACAAGGAAAGTGCGCATACCAAGGGCTGCATGCTTTGAAAGCAAATGAGGATGTTAAAGATACAGAGACCCGGCTGAGTTCTTTACTAACCGCGCTATACCACACATTACCAATACCAGTCATTTTAATATTTATAGTTAACAGAGATGTTATAATCTACTCTAAGTGACAAGTTACTCCGCAATTCAAAAACAACACATTTAAAGCTCATTTTTACACTTAATTACAACATCGAGAGCAGAAAATCGTTACACCCGTCTTTTCTGTCTCGTTTTTCTTCTCCGCTAGAAGTTGTAAATATATTGCGAGTACTTAGCTCTCCCAGCCTTATCGACCACCGTAATTTTCTCTCTGAACGGCTTTGGGTATTCCTTGGCAAATATTCTCTCGTTTCTAGCCTGATAATATACTGGACAGAATTGCTGCGTCTAGTCTTGATCAGTAAAGACGGGTTAGAAAAAAAAACTAAAATGAAAATCAATGAGAAAAACAAACTACAGCGGATAAACGCACACCTGACGCATTGCAAAACGGTCGCTATAACATGCCACTCTTGATTTTTCTCTGCTTCGAAAGAAGTGCTTATTTTGCCTGGCATTTAACCACACTTTTAAACATTAATAAAACGAAACGGGCTGAACTACTGGACTTCCTTTCCAGTAATTGAACCTAGACTCACTCCTCAGGCACATAAATTTCCACAAACTGCGAGAGAACGGTTAAAGCCCTTAATCGATATAGAAACCATCGCACTTCTTGGTTTATGAAAGTTCGAGACAGGTTACTTGTTTTACTACAATTTCAATGCGTTGGGGACTACAAAGAAGTGTGGGGGACTTGCGGAAGCATAGGGTCTCGATGGCAAGGCATTTATTACATTTTTGTAACAGCAATTCTTAGCGGCTGCCTCATTGTTTCGTGGATACAGCGCTTAGTGCCTCGCAAGCATTTCTGCAGCTAAGCCTTGTTGTTAAGGAAAGCTTTCACCTTAGGTTGGATCTACAAACGCTTGTAAGCGCCGATGGATATAGGAAATTAAACTGCTGCTTTTTCGCAGAACAGTTTTGTAAAGACGAACGCAAGCGGAACAATGCATTTTACATAACCTATTTTTTCGGGAAAGTAGTTAGCCACTGTTTAGTCGTCTAGCGTTCCGTTTTTCCGCGCCACACATTGCGGGAAGCAGCACTTCTCGTGAAAGGAATCGTACTTAAATCCCGGAAGGGTAGTGAGTGAGAACATTTGTGTGCTTTTCTCATGGAGTATTCACAAGGTTTGCTGGGAAACCGAAACAATCTTTTGCCTGTTTTCAGCATATAGCTTAGTGTGCCACGTTGTTGCAGGAAGTTAAAACTCCAATTTATTGTACAAACTACATATACAGGTTGTTACCCGATAATTATAATACGACCACTTACAGAACGAGAGAAAGGCTATCAGGACAGCCATGGTGGCTGTTTTTCTAAGCCTCAGTGATCTATTAATTCTGGGTTTTATCAGTGAGCCTTGATTGTTAGCGTAGTTTTGGCAAACTGTATCACTGATTGTTTATTATACTCAACTAAGGACAAAATCTTTTCTGGTGTGCGTACAAAATTTTCAGAATCTACAGGTCCACGTAGAGCCCTCAGTAACTCCTCTTCGAACTATACACACGTGCCTATGGCCTTGGTGAGTGGTATATTGAGTTGTCTTGAAGACCTGTTTATTGTGGGGGTGATTTGGCGAAGCCAATTATTATCAAAGTAGAGGAAAGCCATTTATTTGATACTTATTTTTTTATACTGTCAGCCCTGTGTCGGGCTTTTACAGGAGTGGAAAAAATAATAAAAGCGAAGAACAAGTGAACAAGCGAAGAACATCATAATGCAGATATTTTTAATAATAATAAAGCAGGCTGTTAACAACGCTTGTTAAGAACACTTAAAACACTTGTCTCCTTGTTTTGGGTTTTTGCGTGATCGAATTGCGAAAGCTTACCTCGAAGACTACTCATATGCCATGCATGTTTTCATTTCATACCCTGCAGCTTATAAATTTTGCAGCATATATTTTGACATTGTAAGGGCCGACTAACAAAATCAACAAATCCAACATTAAATTTTCTCAACGCTTGTTCACTTCAGTTAAGTCAGCATTAATTTATTCAAGCAAACAAGCAAGTGCCCAAAAAACTATAGTAAATCCTGACACATAACTGCAGCCAGCGGGTTGTTCGCCTGTGCGATTTACGCTGCTACAAAACCTTCAGTAGTGATGCTATTCTTTGTTTACAGCCCTCTGCTCTACTGTCGTTGAACGTATATATACCAAGATCAAAATAATAAATGGGTCGCAGTTACGCCCAGAGTAAAGAGAACAGTGCTACTGTTGCACTGACAACAAGTACAAAAGCATCGAACACAATGGCGGGAATAAAAGAAGCTTTCCGGAGAGACTCCGGAGAAGAGACAATCGAACGGCTCGGCCGCGTCGGGTGGTACAAAATGAACGTGTAGATGCAGAATGCATGCTGTATACTCTCTCTTCGGGCTCCTAGCTCTCAGGGTATTATTAATGTACGTGAGGTGCAGGATACAGCTTTGTTGAGCGGTCAAATGCATCACAAACCTCACGCAAAAGTAACAAATTTGAAAGAAGAAATAACTTCAGATCCGGAGCAAAAGAAAAACATTTTTGCTTTTATATTCGTGGAAGCGAAGCAGAACTCTACATGAAGCAAAAGCCTACAAGCCTACATTGCTGCCATACCAGCGGTAGCAATTAAAAATGAAAGCCCGAGCAAAGAAAAGAAAAATGAATGATGCAATTAAGTTAACGGCACTGAGAACTAAGAATCGAGTAATTGTTTTCTTGTCTTTCTTCTTGCCATTCGCTATTTTTTTACGGTCCGGAGAATTTACGTTTACGATGTGGCGTGTTCGCGTTGTCCTCGTATCATCAGTATTGCTATCGGCGCAATCTGACAAAAGATTTTTCCACAGTGATTTATTGTGGCACTCTTAGCTCCGTCGAGGGAGCGATAAAAACTGCTCATCACTGAAATGTTTTAGTTCATTTCTAGGTCGGATTTCATTTCAAACAATTTCATTTATTTTGGCCTCCTTTTAGGGCAATGCGCCGCTCAAAAGAGAAATCTTGGACTCCATTACGCATTCGAAATTGGCTGGCTTCGTGCTAACTACTCGCTGCTACTTTTGGCGTCAAAGAAGTCTGTATAGAATTAATTTTCTATGCTGAACCTTATTACCGACTGCATTGCCTTCGCGTCCCGTGGCGTCGCTTCAGCCAGCAAACATCGGCGACATAGGCAAAAGTGGAATGGAATCATTATGCAACCGCTGATTATAATTCAGCCTGTGTAAGTCGCAATGATTTGCAGGACTAAACACTTTGAATGAGTGGAGGACAGCAGTCAGCTTTCTTATATATTATATTAATTATTATAATTCAAGAGCGTGCTGGAATTAGTGCGGTATGATTGATGGGGATTTGGCATTCACAAGCATGTCTACCCAGGTATAATCGGACAGCAAACGCTTCGTGTTGGATGCTCTGTTATTTGGTACTTTCTCACAGTCTTTTTGTAACTTGTTCTGTGTGAGGACCTATCGCTCCAGGCACAGTGTTTGTCAGCTGATGTTGAAAGATTTCAGTAAGTGAGTGTCAGTAACCCGATCCAGTCAAACTAGTAAATCTCAAGGTTAAAGAGCAGTCCGCTCCGTCCGGCGGCAATCACGCGTAATTGAATACACACCCATAAAAATTTCACGCGACAGTGCATGTTTTGCCTGTGCTTCCTGACTGTTTTGAGACTATTGTATAAGAAATTTAGCAAACATGCTTGCGTCTTTATTTTCTCCTTACTGGCAGCATTCCACCGTGCTGTACAAACAAGCGATACTTTGATTCAGCTGCTTAAAATAGAGCGAGAAATTTGTGAAAAAAATTGCATACCTTACCTCCTAAATTTTCACCAGCCAATTATAATTTTTTGTACTAATATACCACAAACGAAATATCAACCTTCTGTGAATGGGAGAAGGCTGGCGGGAGGCAACGTGCAATGCCGGCCATTTATGACCATTTGTTCAGTCCACTGAGCTAATCTCTTTAAAATACAATGACCTTAAATTGTGCGCAAGCGTCACTTCATTCGTACTGTACCGGGAAGAGGAAGACGAAGACGTTGTTCGATCGCCTGTCGCCTCATCTCTGTTTATTTACCTAATTTTCCCTAATTTACCTAGTTTTATTTGAATATAGCATCTTCAAGGCAGTTCTGTCCCTATGGGAAGAGTACGGCTGCTCCGGCGCTGGCAAGCCTAAAGGGACCACGCCAATCTAGGGAAGATGGCTCGGAAGAGGCGGCCTTGGCTTCCCAGGCTGTGGAGTGACTAGAACAAGGACACGACCACCCGTCCAGCGAGACCTCATCGCTTAGTGGTGATGAGTCAACGATCGTGGACGGTGACGAGTCAGTGGCCGATATGGCTGACGTGGACAACGAGGGCTTCAAGTTGGTGAGTCATCGGAAGCAACGAACGGTAAGGATCCCGGTAGTTGTTGAGCCCACAGAAAAGGGGGATGATTTAAGAGAGAAGAATTCCATCTTACTTTTCGCGGCCATTCAATCACTGCTAGGATCAGCTCCGATTCGAAGTCGGTTCACCCTGCACGGGGCTCTTCAGCTGGATGTCTCGACGGAAGAGCACGTTGAGAAGCTCCTGCAGAGCTCTCAGATTTTTGGCATCAAAGTTGACGTGCGGTTGCTTCATTCCTACATGAAGAACACCTGTGTTATTAAGGGTGTACCAAAGTGGTACTCAGAACGCGACCTACTTGATTATCTGAACCCACAAGGTGTATTGCACGTGAAACGACTTGTGCGTCGTGTGGTCTCCAGGAAGAGAATGGGCTGTGAAACCTACCAACTCTATCGTGTTGACATTCGCTCCCAAGTCAGAGCGCCCCGAAAAAATTGATCTGGGATTCATAAAACACGCAGTTGCAGATTTCAGTGAAGCCCCTCCACGGTGTTTTAGATGCCAACGGTTTGGGCATGTGGCCAAAGTTTGCACAAAGGATCGACGCTGTAAGCGGTGTGGAGGCGACCACGACTTTAAAAGCTAGATTTGGCTTGCGCCAATTGCGGTGGGGATCATCCAGCGAGTTTCGAAGGCTGCCTCTTCCGTGTGAACGCTCTGCACGTCGGATACCCTTTTTTGCTGGTTTAAAAACCCCACCGACTGAGACGCCTGTCCCAGGATTAGACGAGTCCCCAGTGTTGGAGCCTGATGTTGTTGCGTTACCCAACAATGTCCCAAAGAGACCTAAGTCCAGAAAGACGCCAAGGCTCAGTGCGCGCGAGTCGGCTGTTCGACCTGCAGCAAAAAGTTTGCATGTTCCTGAGCGGCCGGATCACAGCCAGACTCCACGGCAAGGGGGACCCTCTTATGCACAAGTCAGAAAAAAACCAGCTACTGCGGCCAAGAGTGTGCCCCTGTCGGCATCTATTGTCGATGTTGTGAGTGCGTTGCGCATAATAAGGAGCTCAAAATTCAAGGTATGTCTGACCTTCTTCATGTTTTGTTTGGGGCCCTGCGTTCCCATGTTCCAGCGATGGCGCCTGGTAACCTGAAGAACTTCCTACAGCTGGTGCTTTCTTTTGAGTCTTTAATTACCACCTTCGCAGCGAACTTCCTTGCAATCTAATATGGATGGGGTTAAACCTCGTGGATCTCATATGCACCGAAAAATGCCGTTTATATTGCAGGGGAACTGCGCTGGGGTTTTAAGTCGGTTAGCTGAACTAAAACTACTCTTGAAAGAGACTTGTGTTACAGTATTGGCCCTGTCAGAAGCTGGCCTGCCAAGCGGTAGATGTTTGACTAGATATGTCGCCCATAAAAACTGTAGCATAAAGTCATGTCCTGCAGGAAGTGCTGCGCTTTACATAAGAAGAGAAATTCCACATGTTTCTCTAAGCGTTGCCGATCTTTGCACGGATGACATTGAGGTAGCGGCTGTGAGAATACAGCTCGGCTCTCGAACCCTTTTCATTGCATCCGTGTACGTGTCTCCGCGGAAGAAGGTAGCATTGGTTTGTTTCTACAGCAGCCCTTCGACCACTGCCGAGCTCCTAGAATCATCTGCGGTGATTTCAACGCCAATCATGCCGTTTGGGGTGAAAGGAACACGGATTCCCGTGGACGCAAACTCGTAGAGGTTATATGCAGTTTGGACCTGTGTGTTGCCAATGACGGAAGCCCCACTTTCTTCCAGCCTCCAGCCTCAGCGACAGCTATAGACCTGACACTGCATTCACCTGACGTCCGCCTGAGTTGGTCAACAGCGCCTGACGTCATGGGAAGTGATCACTATCCGATTTTTGTGTTTGCTGCCGACTTTCTTATGGATGGTCCTAAAATTAGCAATGTGGTCAACTGGGACAAGTACAGAGAGCACCTAGAACGTGTTTATGGTGATGTTGCTGACAAAATGATTTCTAGTAAACTAGCAGCAACTATGGCGGTCAAGTTACGTGATCATTTTCCGGCGCCGTATTTAAAACTCACGAACATTTGCGCAGTGAGAAGAAGGGTGGAGCGCCAACTCGTGCGGAAGAAGAACGACAGGCAACTCAAGACGACTTTCAATAGGCTGAATTTTGCTATTAGACGGCACACGACCAAGCTGTACAGCTCGCAATGGGCCTCATTCTGCGCTAGTTTGACTGTGTTCTCACCGATGACGAGAATATGGCAAGTTATTGGCAGCCTTCCTGGAGACTCTCGCCCTTCGAAGCCTTTGAAGCTTTTGCAATACGCAAGGAAAAACCTATTGCGTGCTTGGCAGAGGAATTTGCAGACGCACTCGTACGCGCTGATTCTGGAATAGGTATATATACACCACCTGCTTCCTCCAGGTTTATCATGGACGTCCCGTTCACGCTTCGTGAGCTTCAGACTGCGTTCAGTGGCCTGCGGCGCCGGTGTGCACCAGGTCCCGACGGCATCACCAATCAAATGCTGAATAATTTGCCCTTGCATCTCAGAAAAGAGCTCCTCAACTTCATGAATCGAGTTTGGAATACTGGCGATGTTCCTCTGTCATGGAAGGTGGCACATGTTGTTCCAGTACTGAAGCCTGGCAAAGACATGACAGACCTTGCCTCGTATCGCCCTGAGTCACTGACCTCCTGTGTAGCTAGGTTAATGGAGAAGCTAGTAAATGAACGCTTATCGCGATGGCTTGAGGACAGCAAGGCACTGCCAACATGTATGACAGGATTCCGCTGAGGTCTTATTGCCGAAGATAGCGTCTTAGACTTGGTGAGCACATTGAACACCAGAGAGCTTTCGGCCTTTCCACCTTAGCCATTTTTCTTGACGTTGCGAAAGCATACAACAACGTGCTCCAGAGCTCAATTCTAAAGAGTTTGCAAGGCATGGGCATACAGGGCCATATGTTAAGATTCATTTACAAGTTTATAAGTGATAGCGCGGTTCGTGTACGGTTAGGGAGTACGTTAAGCACCGAAAGGGTTCTATTACGAGGTGTGCCTCAAAGAGGTGTTCTTTCCCCCCGCTCTTTAACGTCGTAATGGCTGGTCGTCCAGATTCGTTGAAAAAAGGTTGCAGACAAGTGCATATGTCACTTTATGCTGACGACATCTGTATTTGGATTACTGGCTACCAACACAAGCGATTAGCCCTGATAGCTCCACAGGCTCTACTTTCGGCACAAGCTTACCTTCAAGGTGTGGGGTTGTCTCTGTCAGTGGAAAAATCTGGCCTTGTTCTGTTTACAGATGTTGGAAGACGTCAAGCGCGGTTGAACATAGACCTCGGTCACTCTTGCATCCGTCAATGCAACCACACGCGTTTCCTGGGCGTCATTATTGACTCCCGTCTACAGTGGCGAAAAGCTGTAGACGCGGTTGTTTCACCTATATCGTCTCGTCTCAATGTGATCCGTAGAATTGCACGGGGGCAATGGGGAAACCATCCTTCTTCAATGGCCAAACTTCATGAAGCACTGGTGGTCAGTCGCATAATGTATCAATTACGTTTAATTTCCTCCTCGGCATCACAACATTAACGTCTCCAAGTTGTCCACAGAAAATGCCTAAGAAGAGCCTTTGAAGTTCCCCAGACGGCCGCGAATAAGGCAGTACTTCATGAGTCCCTATCGAAACCTGTTAGCCTTATCGCCTCTCAGAGACTACTAATGCGTATTGACTGCCTAGGATAGATGGTAGCTGGGGTATCCCTTCTCCAGCGGCTTTGCAAGAGATATGAGTCGCAGGCTTACTTGGTACTCAATACTCTTAGTTGTTTAGGCATTAATGTCCGAAGGCAAAGGAAACGGTTGAAACCCCCTGGTCTTTTCCGACCCTCGACTGTAAGGTCACAACTCGCCATGTGAGCGCAAAGCGCAGCTCCCCTTTGGCAGCAACGAGTTCGCTTGTACTTGAAGACTTGGAAACAGAGTATGCCTGCCATCTTCAAATTTTCACGGATGGTTCTGTGGACCAGGTCAAACAAGCTAGCGCAGCGGCTTTTTATATTCCTTCTTTGGAGTGTAAGTGCTCCGTACGCTTTACTGCTGTCGTATCCTCCACAACGGCTGAAAGTGTTGCTATTGAGGAGGCTTTACGGAAGTTAGGGTCTTGTCCTGCTCAACCTGTTGTCATCCTAACTGATTCAAAATCTGCCCTTCAGAGGTTAGAGCGCGGATTCCCTACTCATGCCTTGTCCATATGCTCTCCGCGCTTAGTGCAGAATCTGCACAGTAGAGGCTTTACATTTTCAATGGGTGCCCTCTCACATAGGAGTCAAAGGTAATGAGGTGGCAGATAATCTCGCCCATAAAGCTCTCTCAAGGATTCCATAAAAAATGTACCTCAAGATGGAAAAAGTCTCTACAGGAAAACGGTGCTCGATCACTTCAGTTCCCTCTGGAGTGCGTCCCACAAGCCATGTGTGACCAAGGGACTGAGGAGATTTCAGACGACCCTTTTACATCGAATTCGCACAACCTCTGCTCTCACTCCAGCATGGATGCATAAGACGGATGCATCGTCTCCGCTCTGCTCTTTATGGGGTGTGTGCGGGGATGAATGTGTGCGTAGATGGTGTTTTACAGAGTACAATGCGGAAAGGCATGTGATGTTCGCTTCCTTCAAGAAGACAGGAACTCGTCACAGTAGAGTTCTGGATATTGTCTACCCGAGTGGAAACCAGACATGGAGAAGGGAGGCTGCACGCCTTCTTTTAACATTTCTGCGGGACACGGATCTCGCTTCGAAATGGTGACAGCGGGAACGGACTATGGCCTACTGTGATTGAATGTGTGCGTAGATGATGTCTTTCGGAGTGGACTACGTTATACCGTGAGTGAATGTGTGTATGGATTGTGGCACTACATTGGCCTATGTTCTACTGTGACTGAATATGGGCATAGATGGTGACTTCTGGAGTGGACTGCAATGTGGACTGTGTGGATTGATTGTGTGCTTAGATGGTGACTGCGGGAGAGAATGTGTGCTATTATAAGAGACTGTGCGCATAGCGGGGTAGATGCGAGAGGCTTTAGGACATTGTTAATATACAAGGGACCCTACGGTGGAGCAATTGCCGGCAGATAAAGCAAGGCTAACCCCACCTGTAGCATTCAACACCTCAACTCTACTCAACTCAACAACTTCGTATTATACCGGAAAAGAGGACCAGTCATCGAAGATTATAATGCTGGTCCCTAATCCACACCAGTCTGGCCACACTGTGGTGCGCAGTGGGCGTTTGTGAAATAGTGACATTTTTTGTGTACTTTTGCCCCCTTCCCCCCACGGCATTTTATCTTCTTCATTAAAAATCTCTCTTTCATGGTGTCGCCCTCAACAGCATCTTTGCAGTAATACACAAATTATATCCTCCGCACGCGGGAACCAATTGACAGACATCTAGAGCGACTTTCTCAGTGCATCGCAAAGAAAACAGCGGAAGTTAAAGCATGTGCCAAAAGGCACACAAATAATAGTTCTTGTTGCGAAATTGCTCATTCTACCTACATCGAAATTGTTAGAGGAAGCACCTCCAAATCATGGGACGTTGCAAAAAACTGTACACTTTTGCTAGTAAGTTTGCGTTTCTTACCCTCATGTCAAGCAGAAATACACAAAAATTTGTCGTATGAAAGAACAAACATAAAGCGAACAGTAATTGACATTAAATACAAGGGCAGTAGTCAGCATTTTTGGTTCGTGGTGCTCCTTGAGGCCCAGAGAAGAAGGGTCTTCATGGAAAGGGTAAACAAGATGTCGGTGTGATCTGGTCCCAAAAGTGCGCTAGTGTGTTAGACAGCCATCAACTTGTGCTTTGCATATTTTTTTTTGTGTCCGTATGTGTTACTGTATTAAGTTTCGCTTGTTTCCTGCCATTATCAGTGAAATTTATTCGCCCGTAGTGGAAGTTTAGATAGGGAGAAAGGCAGTTAAGGTCACTTAACCCTGAACGCCTCAACTCTGTCCTTATAACGTCGACAGCTTAACGCACACTGCTCGTGAATGTCTTCTTTCTATCCTTTTGCGTTAAACATACGTGCCCAAGTTCAGCTTCACTCACATGACTACGTTGCCCCTTTGAGCTCGTGTTTATGACTCGCATCCCTCAGCCTTTGAAGCGCGTACATCATTTTATAGTTAATGCACTTGTGCAGTCATTGTAACACTAAAGAAAAAGAGCTCATTTGCCGCAGGCTGACTGGTGGGTTAAGTATTTGCTTCATTTTGAGGAATGCGCGCCTTCGTTTCTGATTAGAACTTCGCCAACATAAACAGTTTACTTTTACAGCATTCATGCTTAGTGCATTACACTGTGCACGACAGCTGTAATCTTTAGGTGGAGTCGGAAAATATATTATTGGGACACAACCAATAAAATAAAGCTAATAGTTATTGCTAATGTCACTGGATATTAGTGGCTTGGGCGATGGAAAGAAAGGGAAGGAGCTGATTTCCTAATACTAGGGCCACCAGGCCATGGTGCGCTTTGCACACTAAGACCGATTAATGGTCCAGCTAATCGCAATGAAGACGAGGACTTGAGGCGGTGTGCACATAATTTATTAGCTCGGGAGAGTTAATAACAGCGTTATAGGCATATTTTCGTTTCATTTTCAAATATTTATTTCAACATTACACCATACAGATATAATGTCGAGGATGGCAGGCAAAAAGCCTCCTGGAGGCTTGACCGGTCCTGCATCCTGGTGTACACTTGACAGAGCAGCGGTGGCAGTCAGCTCATCAGAACACAAGAAGTGAATAAAGAAAGCCCAAAACAAAACATAGAAACATTCACAAATATGTATTAAGGAGAGACAGAGATATTAAAGAAATAATAAAGACAAAAATATATTACATTTTATGCAGTATAGGAACGCATGAAGGCTTTAAAGTTTGACGGGTTCATGCTTAGAATGTCGATACCCATTTCAATTAGGGAATTCAACAACCTTGGTAAATTATTCTCAAGCTTCTGTTTGCTATAATTAGTTCTGTATCTCGAAACATTCCATATTTCTGTGCGGCGTGTAGTGTAGGCAGGTACATTCTGATGCAGGTTCGCGATTTTCACTAACGTAAAATTATGTTTCCTGCTGCTATAGTAAAAATCCCGCAGAAGTCTGTATGTGTAAATGTCGTGAATCTTTCTTATATTATACTTCTCGAAGAGTGGTTCAGTGTGTTCCGTAAAGGATACACTGGCAATAATACGTAGAGCCCTTTTCTGCATGATTAATATATTATTAAGATTTGATTGTGTCGTTGTACCCCATACTAAATGATCATAATTAATGTGCGAGGCAAACAAGGCATTATACAAAAGTATTTTAACAAAAGTAGGAAAAATGTGTCGATTGCGACTTAGCATACCAACCGTATTGCTTAGCTTCTTGAGGACTGAATCTGCATGCTCGTCCCATTGTAGGCTGCTGGAGAAGGTTACACCAAGAATTTTAATTCAGTTAACAACCTCAATTTGCATAGACTCGAACACTATATTATGGTACTGTGGGATTTCTTTTCCTTGAGTTCGGAAAATTACTGCTTTTGTTTTACTGCAATTAACCTGTAGGCAATTTTTTTTTCGACCAAATCGAAAGTCTCCCGAGAAGTTCATTTGCCATTCTTATTAAGTCTGTGTAATTGCAGGACGATAAAAAAATACTCGTGTCATCTGCGTACATTATAAATTTTGCTTCTTGATAAATCGATACTATATCATTAACATAAATGTTAAAAAGTAGCGGCCCGAGAATACTTCCCTGTGGTACACCTAAGATTATGCCCTTGGTTTGCGATTTGAATTCGCTTAATGAGACACATTGCTGCCTGTTTTTGAGGTAGGAAGATAATAAAGCGAGTGGTGTGCCCCTTACGCCGTACCATTCTAGTTTATTGAGGAGAATATTGTGGTTGATATGGTCAAACGCCTGAGTGTAATCAACAAATATGCCGAGAGTTAAAAGCTTGTTTTCAAAGTTTCTTAATATGTGCTCTTTCTGATCTAAAAGCGCTAGTTCTGTGGACTTCTTTTTCTGAAATCCATACTGTGCTTCGGTTATAAGCTGGTGTTTACTGCAAAATGAAGACAGCCTATTGAGGATAATTTTCTCAAAACCTTTAGAAAAAATGGGGAGAATCGATATTGGACGGTAATTTTTATATTCTGTTTGTCGCCTTTTTTAAAAATAGGAATTACTCTTGCGGTTTTCATTCTGTCGAGAAAAACCCCGCAAGAGATACACATGTTATAAATATACACCAGTATAGGGGCGAGTTCATGTATGGCATATTTAACAGGCCGTATCTGTAGGTCGTCTATGTCGCAGCTGCGTGAATTTTTAAGGTTGAGATAAATGGAGCACACCTCATCACTGTCAGTTGGCGCGAAAAAAATGGAATTATTGTTTCTAGGTGCAGTGAGGTCATTGCTAGGACGAGCATTCTGATCAGTATCTTTTGTTACAAAGTACTGATTAAATGCATCAGCAAGCTCGCGGTCTCTCACTAAGAGTCCATTTAACGAAATCTCTTGTGGTTGTTCTCCCTTCTGTTTCCGTCCTGTAAGAGCATTTACCTTGTTCCACAGTTTATTCGTCTGTCCGGCACAGGATACAAATTCCTGAATATAATACGCGTCTCTTGCTATTCTTAACTCTTTGGTTAACTTATTTCTGAAGGTCTTAAACAATTTGAGATGTGAGGGTTCTCGAGTTTTTAGAAATTTCGCATACAACCTGTCTCGTTTTCTAATTTTCCTTAAAAGCTCATTGGTTACCCAAGGCTTCCGAATCTTTTTATTTATTTTTTGCTCTTTAGAGACAAAGTGTTTCTTGTATACTGTCACAAAGTGACTTATGAAGGTATCATAAGCCTCCTGTGCTGTATGTTGTAAAAACACGGTATCCCAGCAAGTACCTTGTATGTCGATGCGGAAAGCCTCTAGAGAGTTTTCAGTGATGCTTTGCAAGTTTATACATGCTTTCTTCGTATTCGGTGCTCTTTCGGGTGCTTTAACGGACATACATATTGGCATATGATCACCTATACAGCAGCTTAGTACGGCACTGGACACACATGGCAGATCGTAGTTCGTGATAAAAAGGTCAAGTAAAGTAGCTGACGTGGAAGTTATCCTTGTTTCAGATTTTATAACATTCGCGTATCCATAGGATGCAAGTAGTCTTTCAAAGTCTATTGATTTGCGAGTAGCACCTTTGATATCAATGTTGAAATCGCCGCCAATTATAACTCTCTGCCTATTCTGACTTGCAAAGGCAAAAAATTTCTCAAGAAAATGGAAAAATGCACTATGGTCTCCATCAGGGGGCCGATAACATGTAGCAAAAAGTAAACAATTGGCTTCAACACAGAGCATTTCGTAGTCATCGGTCACGGAACAGAAATCAGATAACAAATCAGTTTTCATAGAGTCATCTATCAACATTGCAACACCTCCGCCACGTCTTGATGTCCTGTTCAAATAAAATGTGTTTTTATTGGGCAATCTAAATACCTCAGAATCTTCATTATACCATGTCTCACTAAACATAACAACATCACAGTGTATGTTTATGCCAGCAAAGTAGGCCTCCAACTCTGGAATTTTCTTATTGAGTGACTGGACATTCATATGAACACAGCTCAGTCGTTTTGAACCCAAGTTATGAAGAGTGAACCATTGCTCTTTTGGTATAGATTGCAAGCTGTCCATAAGGAGAGAAAGTTTCAAAAAGCTACAAAGTGGAAAGGACGTCTACGAATGTAGAGCGTCTAGGTCACTTTCACATTTGATCACTGTGGCTGTTTCACCTGGAGCCCTGCACACGAGAACCTTGCCGCCTGTGTGCCACACAAATTTGTAGTCTGCTCCTTTCGCCCATTCTTTAGCGAATGTAAGCAGCTTCTTAGACCGAGACGTCATATTTTCACAGATGTACCGCTTCTCGTCAGGTCCATTCAAAGCTTTCCTTTTAGCCATGAAAGCATTCTTAAGTTCTTGGCGAGCACAGCGCATTATAATCCCTGGCGTGTTTCCGGGTTTTGCTGGCAGTCTGTGGAGTGCTACCACGTCCTCTCTAGTTAGAACATTTAGGTTTAGTTCTTTCGCCAGGTCATTCACTTTCTCAAAAAGATCTTCGCCCTTCGTTTCAGCAACACCGTGGATCTCGATGTTGAGGCTTCTGCTACGCCACTCAAGTGCATCTATGTCTGTCTCAAGCTGCGCTAGCTGCTTAGTGGCTCCGGATTTCTCAATGCTCTCGACTTTGCGCCTAATATCTTTGAGTTCTTTTTCTTGGCGGTCCTGACGTTGCTGTATGGCATCAAAGCGGTCTGAGAGTAGCTGGATAGACTCTTCTATGCCGTTTACCTTGGTCGGTAATTCAAGCAGCGTGTTTAATTTCCGGTCCATCTCTACAAGTTTAGCCACCACTTCACTATCGGATGTCCTCGTATGTGGACTCCTGGTGTTTCCTGTTTTACAAACTTCACACTTCCAAGACTTCTTAGCAAGCCTTTTGGACTTAAACTGCTGCTCAGTGACGCCAGAGCACGTTCCTACATGAAATAAAAATTCACACTCTCCGCAGGTCAATGCAAAACCATCATCACTCACTGCACACCGACAGATGTTACACCGCTCCATCATAAGCAAACGACAATGGTAGATAAGAATACTGCCTCGGCCTAGGGCGCTCTCAAAAGTGCGTATCGCGTTTACATTGTCAGCAACCCATCACACCGGCAGCAAACGGCGGAGCGCCTATAAACAGTGCAAGCGGCACTGAACAACAATTACTAACCTGGGACAGTACAGAAAGAAGTATTCAGCAGGCTGCGTGTGATCCGCTCCGCCGCTGCTGCCAAAGTGAGAGGAACCGCCCCCGCCGTTTCCGTAGCGTAGCTTGCAGATAACAGCAGCGCTTGCGCAGAATCGTTGCAGCGATGTGGCCAGCAGCGATGTGGCGCGTGTTTCAAAACGTTGGCTCCGCCAGGCCGTCGAAGAGTGCCGGGTACAGAACTTCTGCAGCACCTCGGGAGGCTCACAGTTCCGCTGCGTATTCCGGGAGAGCGCGATAACCTGGGACAGTACAGAAAGAAGTATTCAGCAGGCTGCGTGTGATCCACTCCGCCGCTGCTGCCAAAGGACAAAGAGCCAGGAGGACATCATTTACGATGTCCCATGCATATTGATTAATTGGAGTGGACGGCGACCAAACTAATGTCCACATAGGCAACTGTGTCTGAACGTAAAGCCCCAAATGCGCACAGAACGCGAAGAGGCGAGTGCATCTGGAAAGGAATTTGATGAAAATTCCGCACAGATGCACTCACTGGCTTGGTACTCTCTATGTTGTCACCACTACGTCTCATAATTGGTTAAACGGGGGATAGCACAGCGGCAAGGATTTAAGGAAGAAGAATGCAAAGAGTACGAGTGCTACATTCATGCACCTTTCTTCTCTACGTGCTGTCCCTAGCGCTACCCTTCCTGAATATGTGAGAGAAACTAGCTCGTAATTGGGCGCTTTCAGCACCTGTTATTTCTGCGATCTAAGCCGCCATTCCTGCTTTTCTAACAAGGTTGTTAAGTGCGACATGCCCTTTTCGCACTCTTCTTATATCGCTGACACGTTCCCGAATTCAGGTGGTGCGCAGTTCTCATTATGATGGCCTAAGCGCTCCATATCCTCGAGCGTTCCGTGCATATTCTTGAAGTTTCGTGGTTCTCTTCGACTTCCGCAGGAGCCCTTTGCTGCTATAATTAGAATAAATGGGAAATAATAAAAGTAGAAATAAAACCAAAGTTATGTACCCCCCGACACTGCTAAAATAATGCCCGTATTTGCTGGCATGATTCGCGGCGTTTCGAGAGACGGAGTTTCTATTTTAAGCACTCATTAGAAGCGTGGAGGGATTGTTCAAGTCGAGCGTGCTTCCCGAACACTTTACTTGGTGAAGGACGTCGCTTTGAAGAAGCAACCTGCAAACAGACGAGTGTGTTTTG
Organism: Amblyomma americanum; assembly: GCF_052857255.1. Taxonomy (NCBI): domain Eukaryota; kingdom Metazoa; phylum Arthropoda; class Arachnida; order Ixodida; family Ixodidae; genus Amblyomma; species Amblyomma americanum. The sequence goes on from NC_135505.1 coordinate 102,414,068, forward strand.
CGAACTTTGCTCGCTCTAATCGCTTAGTCGTTTAATGATGTGCTCGGCATATGCTAAATAATAGCAAGCTTCGAGCTTCTTAAAACTTCTTACCTCTTAAAGCTCTCCTAGTCACGCAAAATTTAACGCGTATAATAATTATCTGCTTACTTTTCAAGATCCCCTGTCTCGGTGCTGGTTTTGTACTGGCGAAAAGTCTGCTCTTTCTGCGTCTCTTTATTTCGACAAGTTAGTTATCTTTCTACTTAGATACAGCAAGAAATAAGTAAAGGAAAGTGTTTCCCACCTGGCAAGCCAACTGAAGTGCGATAGTTAAGTGGTGAAGCCCATTTTATTTAATTAGTTGATTAATTGATTGATTTAGGGAGCGAAATTTAGATCGTCAGATGGATTATTTTCAAGTAGAAGCATCTGTACTAAAACGACTGGAGTGCATCATAGTAATTGCTGCGTATGCATTAACAAGTGATTTCGCCACTGTGAACGGCTAGCTAGGAGTGTCCGTTGCGCGTCGTCAGTCACATGCCAGTTGTGCTCTATGCTTACTGATTTTGTTGGAATGAAGGCACATCACCGTTATTTCTAGACCGTTGTACAGTTTGAACTAGGGCTTCTGCTGACGGCACGCTGCGGTGGCAGATAGCATGCTGTCGTTTACACGGCGTTTGGTAGTATGTAGTTTAGTAAATGCGCACTTGTGTATGTGTGCAGATTCGATCAAAAGTTCTTAGTCGATATAACCTACTTTTAGGAAATACAGGGAGGTACGTACGGCGCGTGCAATGATACGAAAGTGCCTAGAGCTGATAATGAGACTCCATTTCACCTTTCACACACTTGAAGATTCAGGGGCCTTTTAGAAGCCACACTCTGCTGACTTCTAAAGAACACTACAGTTTTATATGTGTGTGGAATGGTACTATTTAATTTCGGATTCTACCTAGAATACAAGAGAAAGCGCGACGGCTTGTGCAGCTGTAGCTCCGTAGCTTAGACGTTCTCTACATCCTAAAAGGGCGGGATTTAAAGCTGAGTGCGACGGCCGCATTTCTTTGACTGCGAAGCGCGTAAACGCTCCTATGCAGTGCATTGTAAAAGTACATTGAAGAACCCCACGTGGTCGATATTAATGCGACGCCCGCCATTATTGCGTACCCTTGCTGCTTAGCTTAAGACCAGTGATGCGCTCTGGCGACTGAATAAAGAAGTTAGTCTAGCACTTCTAACGCTTCAGATCAGAAACACTCGCTAGTGGACATCGCTAATGAGGGATGTACAGATTATAGGACAAACAAACCTTCGTGGATGAGTTTAAGCGCGCTGCTCGCAAATGACGGCTCGAGCTGACAGAAATGGAAATCTGTTCGAACGAGTGCAATGCGTGCACTTCGCGATTGTGTTATTCTCGATTGAGTTATTCTAGATTGTTTTTCTTTCTCTGAACGGCAGTCTTCTTATTTCACCGGAAATGTTGGGCTGTCCTGGAGCAATAAAAATTGATTTCTCTCCTATCCCCGACGCTTGCTAAGAGAAATTTTGTTCTTTTTCGTTGCTCTCGTCTATAGGACAAAGGGCGAGAGAAGTTAGGCCGCGTAGGGTCAAGTGACCAAAAAAGGCCCTTTCAGATTTTCGCGATAGAATTAAGGCACAAAAGGTAATGAACAGCAGGTTGATCTTCATGCCGGGATTACTGAGAAAAAATTTTGAAGTTCATTTCGAAGATTTTGAAGTTTTAAGTTCGTAATAAAGTGTCAATGACTAAAGAATTTCTGCACTGGACTTGCTTGCTCTAAGGCATTGAAGCCATTGCTTCCCATTTTACTTATGAGCAGATTTGAAAGCCGCATGTTTTACTTACATTTTTTCTGGTAAGAAGCTGAAACATTCTACTATTTATATTGCATCAGCTTTTCTGCCACCGGAAAAAAAGAGCGTATTGGAAGTCAAGTCATGGGAACATTAGTCTGGTTAATACATGTAGCCTACGAGCGAGATGTGCAGGCTGGTCTTACGATTGCAAATGCTGCCTTATAATCTGCCTCATGTTTTAAACACATATCAACATACAACGGGATATACAAAAGCTGAGCTGCGGAAGTATTTTGTTCAAATGCCATTCTATGTCTTCACTTGTGGATTTTCGAACGTTTGCTTGAGTGTTAATGTATTTTTCTTTCAACATACGTATGACCATTTCAGTGTCCTCATTTTAAAACATTATTCGAGTCAGTATATATATATATATATATATATATATATATATATATATATATATATATATATATATATATATATATATATATATATATATATATATATATATATATATATATATATATATATATATATATATATATATATATATATAGTGTTTTCTTTATTTAATCTACAACTGTTTGTGTGACTGATTTTGCAAAATGTCCTGTACCGCTCGCGTGCTACTGCTTGTAGGGGTTTCCTGGACCCAGTGAAGCTGCCCAGGCTGCTTTTAGCCAGGAAACCCTCCAGTTGAACCTGGAAAATAAACTTATTGTCTTATTGACTTGACTTATTTAATCTAGAGTGGGGGTGATGCAGCTAAATTTGTCGGCGTTTGCCAAGGCTGCGAAAACTGCAACTTCCTCGTGGTCCCTGCGGTTATTAAGCCTACTGCTTTAAGCCGGGCACCTTAGGGTAGAAAACCAGGAAATATTTTAGCTAGCGTGAGGTTTCAGACGCCCAAAGCAAACGGATTCCCAGACATTTACCTGCAGCATGGCGCACTTGCACATTTCTTTCCTCTGATTTTCTAAAAAACACGCAAGACTAAGATTGAAGCCCATGAGAGTAGCGCAGATGCTGTAAGAATGAATGCCAATTAAAGCTGTGAAAAAATTTTGCATCGCATTGAACTAAACACCGCACGCCTCAATTCATGTAAGTCACTAGTATTTTCAGACACATGCACTTTGTTGCCAAAATAGCATTTTGTGAGTGCGGACACGGTGACATAAAACTGAACAGCATCAAGAAACTCGGTCAGCGCATGCTTGTTCTCGCGATATTCGGCTTCAGGTACGCAATGCCTTACTGAAGTTTCCAATCTTCAAGGTTCTTTGCCGAGCAGTGTAAAAGGATCATTACGGTGCCTTTAAACAATCTGTCTAGCTCCTCGGAACTGTGGAAGAGGGGTATTCTTGCCACCCGGGGATTTTGAAAAAACTATACGCGACTAAATGCTGTAGTTAGATAGCTTCGCCGATAATCATTGGAAGAAGTGCTTTGAAGGGGGCATAGCGCAACTGAAACGAGGACATGAGAGGGACACGGGAGGAGAGCTCGTCCTGGGCCATGCATGTACTTGTTTCTCTCGCGCCAAGCTCCCTCCAAATCATGCTGTTACAACTAGCCCACACTTCAACTTTGCTCAAGTGCTTTGAAAAGGACGTGGCGTGAAAATGGGGCACGAGCTGGTTTGATCATCATGCTGTAGATCTGCTTCGTGTGGAATTGCTTTTTGCTTAATCCTCTTTGGCGACAGTTCGCTGTCCTGCAAACCATCAAGTGGTCATCTTTACTTGATTTCCTCGAGGATAGATCCTACATCTGTTCTAACAATCAGCAGATAATATGGTAACACACGTACAGTCATGATATCCTTTTTGGCATCACACTCTCGTTTATAGGTCAGTGGTATGTAACACTGTAAGAAATTCAGGCGAGGAAAAATGTACTGCAGGGGTCTCGAACATACGCGCCGTAACAAGTGGGCCTATGGCTATACCCACTTCCGCCTTTCTTCCGGAATTAACATGCCGGTGAAATTTATTTTTTATTTATCCGTTATGCAACTGATTATCGCTGCTCGCTTTTGAGGCGAGAACTTTCACTACGCTAGGTAAAGCAGTCGTCGCGTAGGCCGGAGAATGACCTTCAGCCCAGCCACGTTATCCGCATATGATCATATGTTGTACAGTTATGGAGTCGAACCCTTGACTCCTGACTTGACCCATGATCTTGAGTTGACCTTTGACCTCTGACTTTTAGTCACCTTTGGGTTGACTTTTTACCTTAAGAACATCCGATGGGGTGATTTGAAGCCACTTGACATCCCTAGCGGGTGTCGCAAGACCATGTTATACCACTTCATAGCCACGTGGTCGTGTGGGTATAATGGAACGGCTGTCGCGAGCGTGTAGCCGAGCTGCCACGGACGAGCCTGAGATGGTTAGCAAGCGTGCTTGCTTTTCCCTGAATTCCAGGGTCAGCCAAGTTAAGCAACTGCCAATTTTTTCTAAACCGGCTGGTTGCTCCTCGGGCCTTACTTCTATGTGTCAGCGTCTACGCATACTTTGCGTGGAAATATAAAGGTAGCAATTTGCTACTTGGCAGCTTTCGGAGGCTGTGAGTCACTGCTTGGGCTTTGATATGTGCTAGGTGGTTGAAATGGTCCCCGGAGACTTCATATGTGTGCTACTATCCTTGCTTTCGGCCTCGCGTCTTTTCGACAACTTGATTTCGTGAGAAATAAGTTTTTCAATGTAGTCCATGAGGTGAGACAACATCTAGGAACGAAAAAAAGCTGGTTGCTTGCAAAGCACAACTTCTCCTGCTATTCCCCTAGATTAAACTAGCCAACGTCTGTTTAAATTTGTACAATGACAAAAATTCATGCCGCCACCTACCCATGCAAAAAAAGAAAAACAACTCATTCTCCGACTGGAAAGAGAAGAGTGCGCAGCCTTGCTTCTCCCGTGCTCCGTGCATTTGCCTCCGGTTGACCTGCAAGCCCCCAAGTAACCAAGCGAACTTTCTTCTATGCTTCACCTGCCTGCTCATGAGCGCCGGACGGCTTGTGAACGTCGGCAGTTTTCATGGTCCGATTCCATTCTAATGTAGAAAGAGCAGAAAAGTAAATAATAAGCGGATGCTCGTGATTAGTCCCGCGCTGCGCAATAGCGCAAGGCTTCCTCTCATTGGCTAAGGATGACCATTGACTCCAAAAAAAGAAGAAGGAAGGGACGCTGCAAGAAAAAAGGAATAACTAAAAGCTCCCTGCTTGCTTCCTACCATAAAACGTACACCGGTCTAAGCACTAGTAGCCTTTATCAATAGTGCAGCCTTGGGAAGCATGCCACGACGCCCCTGTGCCATTAAGATATTTGCATGCTTCTTTCTTTATTGTTATAGGTGCTGTTCTTTGCGTTTACAGTCGTTCTTTGAACTACGCCGACATCGTCCCTTTCGTGCCAGTTTCATCTTGCCCAACTGCAGCAGAAATCGCGCACGAATCATGCAATTGCACCTCCGCTGTCAGGTCTCGTACGCCGCAGCGTCTCCTAACGACTAGTGCTCTTGACGACTGGTGGTATATGCCGTATTGATCCTTGGCTGCTCCAGTATTTCGAATGCTAAGCTGAACAGACTTTCTTTTCAGAATAGTATTGCAGGCTTGTTAGTGTGAAACAGTGCAACGGCACTAGAATAAAGGTATTGTCTTTCCTTTGTGGATTTTATGTTCCTAGCTATGCACAGCTTGTGAGAGGAGCTCTTTAATAAGTGCCTGTTCCCAGGTTTCTTTAGCACAAAGTTCCAGAGCAGCAGTGTTTTTAATCTGAGATGAAATCGCTTTGTGCAACAAACTGACATCACTCAGTAATTTTAACCACGGGGAGAGACTGCACGAATATACAAAGCGTACTTCGTTAGACGTGCGGCAGAATAGCTTGCATTTTAATCCTTTTATTTAATGCACTAAACTCCGTACGTAAATAGTGAGTTTTAAAACTTTCGAAAGCGCTGCTACGAGGGACACCAAGAGAAAGAAAACGAAGGACAAGCGCTACTATCAACTGAAGTTTATTGGAAAAAAACACATAAGGTTAAATACTCACACAAGGCTCGTTCGTTTTCTTTCTCTTGGTTGTATCAGATAGCAGCTTATCAGCCCGAGAACGGTGGGCCGCATCTTTCCCTCCCTCGTTCCCCTTCCCCTCTTTCGTTTCGTGGCCTTTAAAAAGGAGAGGAATAAACTGCCGAGGGGCTTTTTTCTTGGTCGGCACAGCACCTTGCTGCAATGTGTGCCTATTCTCTTTAGACGTACGATACATGGTGTCAGAAGTGCCGAAGCCCCGCCGATATGAATATTGTCAAGCCTCCAGAGCCGCTACAGTTCTCCGGAAACCTACGAAGAAACTGGCACACGTTCAAGCAAAAACTGGAGCTTTTCTTCACGGCTACGCCCACTACACCGCCCAGATCGGAAGCCGCCAAGACGGCAATCCTCCTCAGTGCCGCGGGTGAAGAGGCTCTCGACGTCTATAACAACTTCTCCTTCGAAGCAGGGTGAGAGCAAGGAAGACTACCAGACAGTGCTGCGCAAGTTTGAGGCGTACTGTGTGGATGAAGGAAACGAAGTTTACGAAAGACACGTTTTTCGCCTCCACGTGCAGGATGAAGGAAAGCCTTTTGAACAATATCTGCGGCAGTTAAAGAAACAGGCGAAGCTATGCAATTTCGGCACGCTCGAAGAATCTATGATAAGAGATCAGGTTGTTTTCGGCACTAACAATCCGAAGATAAGGGAGAAAATGCTACGAGAAAAGGACCTAACCTTACAGAAGGCGGAGCAGATGTGCAAAGCGGCCGAGGTCTCGGCGCGGCAAAATGCTGCTTGGTCGAATGACACCCTACAATTAGACTACGCCCACAAACGGGAGCATGACCGGAAACCTTTTCGATGTCGACAATGCAACAGGGCTCATGCGCAAGGAGACTGCCCGGCGTATGGAAAGATATGTTATGCTTGCAAGAAGCCGAATCATTTTGCGGTATGCTGCAGGCGCCGCCAGAGCAGACAGGTAGATGAAGTAAAAGAAGATAAGATGGAGGACGGGTTCGATATTTTAGATATCGGAGTGCGCGGAATCAGCGACGGGGCCGGTGCAGACTGGACGGTCAGCGGAAACATACGCGGCAAAGAAATTAGATTCAAAGTTGACACAGGCTCACAAGCAAACATAGTTCCTGTAACTCTTTACCGTCGTTTGAAAAACACCGCGAGCCTCCAGAAAAGCACTGCAGTGCTGAAGGCGTACAACGGCAGTGCTATCAAGCATGTCGGAGTGGATAGAGAGATCCTTGTTATCAACGGTGTGGCACACGTTGTGACCTTCTTCGTGGTCAAGAAGGGTCGGCAGGCCATACTAGGGCTGCAGACATGTCAGCAGTTTGGGCTAGTGCCGAAAGCTGTGGATTCGGTGGAATGGAATGAGACAGCACCGGAGAAAGCCTTTCCAGACTTGTTCCAGGGTACGGGGTGTGTTGGACGGCAGTACCGGATGGTCCTGCGGGCGGATGCTGTCCCAGTAGTGCATCCAGCACGAAGAGTACCTTTGGCCCTCCGGGACCCTCTTCGACAAGAACTGGAGCGCATGGAAAAGGCTGCCATTATCAAAAAGGTGGATGAGCCCACAGAATGGGTAAGCCCTTTGGTGATAGCGCGTAAGAAAGATGGAGCGCTTCGTGTCTGCATGGATCCAAGGGAAATCAACAAGAACATCAAACGCGAGCACTATCCAATGCCAACAAGGGAAGAGATTGAGGCAGAGCTGTCGGGTGCAAAGTTATTTCCCGGCTAGACGCAAATGCAGGTTTCCATCAAATCCCATTAGACGAAGCTACATTGCGGGTGTGTACTTTTGCGACACCATTTGGGCGTTACCGATTTTTGCGTCTTCCTTTTGGAATTTCATTAGCGAGCGAAGTTTTCCAGAAAACGCTAACTGAAATCTTCGAGGGACTGGAAGGCGTCCGCATATACATTGATGATATTCTAGTGTGGGGTGACAGTGAGAAGCAGCATAACGAGCGCCTCCATGCCGTGCTAACGCGGGCAGCACAGGCGGGCTTGACGTTTAACAGGCAGAAATGCGTGTTTGGGTTGAAAGAAATTGCGTTCTTGGGCGACGTAATAGGTGAGCAAGGCGTTCGTCCCGGTCGCAACTTAGTTGAAAGCGTCCTTTCGCTGCCGGCGCCGCAAGATAGACATTCAGTGTGCAGAATGATGGGCGTTGTTAACTACTTTCGCAAGTACGTCCCGTCACTGAGTGATAAGACAGTCTTACTGAGGACACTCTTAAAAGAAAACGTCATGTTTGAATGGACGGCGGCGCATCAGCGTGAATGGAGAGAAATTTGCGACGCACTGACAAACCCTCCATTACTCGCGCTTTTTGATGAAGCAAAGGAAACCAAGATCACTGCGGACGCTTCGGGGACTGGTTTGGGCGCTGCACTACTGCAGCGATATGGCAGTGACTGGCGACCAGTGTCGTACGCATCAAGGACCCTAACAGATAGCGAAACCCGCTATTCGCAAATTGAAAAGGAAACGCTTGCGGTAGTGTTCGCATGCGAGAAGATCCATCATTTTGTTTATGGCCGCAGGGTACTGATCGAAGCTGACCATAGGCCCTTGCTTGCAATTTCCCAAAAGAACATTGCAGACATGCCTCCGCGATTGCTGCGTTTTTTTATTAGGCTGCTACAATATGATTATACGCTGCAGTTCGTTCCTGGCAAAGACTTGCTGCTGGCGGACATGTTGTCACGTGCACCGGTGCCAACGCAGGCGTCGAGTGCCTCATCGGAAGCAGACTGCGACATCCATGCCGTACAGGTCGTCTCCAGCATCGTAAGCACGCCAATGAAAGAGCGTCTGGAAAAGGAAATCAGGAATGACCCGTACTTAAGCGAGGTGAGAAAGCGAATTTCACAAGGGGCTGCCATCGACGGTGAACTGAAGCCGTTTGCCAGAGAGCTGTCTGTGGTAGAAGGAATACTGCTCAAGGGCTCTAAAGTTGTCATACCTAAATCTATGAGAGCAGAAATTCTTCAGAGGATTCACGAGGGGCACCTTGGACTAAATAAATGCAAAGCCAGAGCGCGGAGATTGGTATTCTGGCCTGCGCTCAACAGTGCCATTGACGAGTTCGTGCGAGTGTGCAGTACTTGCCAAAAGTATGCGTACAACAAGCAGAGGGAATCCTTGCTCATGCAGCCCACCCCGGATAGGCCATGGTACCGCGTAGGAATTGACCTCTGCCAGTTTGGGGGAGCCGCTTATGTCGTAGTGTACGATGCCCACTCAAATTTCCCTGAAGTAGAGAAGCTAAGAGGCACAGCGGCAAAAGAGGTCATAGCCAAGATATTGGTCATTTTCTCACGGTACGGCATCCCGGTGCAAGTGTGGACTGACAACGGGCCCCAGTTTTCATCGCGAGAATTTCGTTTGTTTGCGCAGAAGTACGACTTCCAGCACATCACATCGAGTCCAGAATTCCCAAGGTCAAATGGGCTTGCGGAAAAGGGGGTTCAGATAATTAAGCGCATCCTTAAGAAGACGAATGAGTCACGCGGTGACTTTTGGTTGGGTCTCTTAGCCTATCGTTCTTCTCCCTTAGAAGATGGCCGCTCTCCGGGCGAACTGCTGCAAGGCCGACGCCTCCGCACTTCCCTGCCTGAATACAACGAGGATTCCAGTGTCCCAGTGCGAAAGCATTGCCAATCTTCGAGGGGAAAGGTACTGCCACCTCTTAAAGAGGGCAGTTCAGTTCGTGGGCACGGCGACAACTGGTCACGCACAGCAACAGTAATCGAGAAAGCAGCACCGAGGTCGTACGTGGTGAAGACTGAAAACCAGCGGCTCTTGAGGCGAAACAGGCAACACTTGCTGCACATTCCCGGAGGCGATGAAAGTATGCACAGAGATCAGGACGTCGACAGCCTGGGAAAACAGTGTCTCAGCGACAAAGACCAGGATATCGACCGCCCGGGAGGACACGCACATACAGACCGACAAAACATGGTGCATCCGACGCACGCGGCTCAGGAGACCGGCCGGGACGTCGACATCTCGCAAGAACAATCTCCACGGCACAGACAGAACATCGAAGATCCAAAAGCAGCTACGCATGAAAACGATCTCACCTCGTCAGGTCCGCGGAAATCAACCAGGCAACGTGCGGAACCTCGATGACTTCATTATGACTGCAGTTTCCGCCAAATATCGTAGTTTGTCTTTTTGTTTTTTTTTGTTTTTTATACAGAAGAGAAGATGTATCAGATAGCAGCTTATCAGCCCGAGAACGGCGGGCCGCATCTTTCCCTCCATCGTTCCCCTTCCCCTCTTTCGTTTCGTGGCCTTTAAAAAGGAGAGGAATAAACTGCCGAGGGGCTTTTTTCTTGGTCGGCACAGCACCTTGCTGCAATGTGTGCCTATTCCCTTTAGACGTACGATACATTGCTGTCCTCCGTAGCAGCGCTTTCGAAAGTTTTAAAATGATGTACCAACTCGCTCAGTTGCCCGTGTTATAGTGAGTTTTATATCGTAAAATTTGATCTGGTCAGTGACACTAATTGTTTTCTAAAGGGAGGCAAAAAATGTGATAACTCAAAGGGATAAAACCTGAAATGTTGAAAAAAAATCAACCCCATTTGGGCAGGATTTGCGCGCTGGAAAGTTTTCGGCGTACGAGACAACGCGATTGGGAAGAATCAGTGTCAATACGCCTAAGGCATTTCGATGGAGGTGTAGTGGAGAAAACAGATGGGCAAATAACTGCAGTTCTCTGAGAGCTTGGTGCACTTTAAAGGGCGCAGACGGTCGATAATAATCAGGAGCACTCCGCTATGGCGCCTCTTTCTCTCTTTCTCATTTCGCTCGATTCCCTCACGTCGCAGTTCAGGTATCCATCGGGAGCGGCACAGTCACCGCGAGTCAACTTCTCACAAAAGAGCTTTATTTTTCTCTTTCTTTTTGTTACTTTGTTACTGATAAATGCAGTAAGTAGCCTTCCTGCTATTCTTTCTGTGGTAGAAACTATCGAGTCACGATTATGTAGTGGGATTTTAATGAAGTGCTTCTGAGAAAGGCTGTTGTACATCATTTTAAATCTCGCAGAAAGGCTTTTTTTTTTATGATCTCGATATTTATTTATTGCAGGTTCTCATTGCTCAGGGAGTATTATGGAGGGGAGTGCGCGGTTACAAACCAGTACATTAGAACAAAGCACAACGGAATATTTACAAAAATGTCCACCGCAGCACTGGCCTAGCGCTTTCACATCGCATTCGCATGCCGAACCCTAGTGCCGCAGGGCACCCAAATTAAATACGAGTACAAGCGTTCGCCTAGCCTTATTTTCGGCTTCTTTGGAATGAAATGCTTGAAAAATGGGCCTTTAATTTCACATTGTGTAAAGAAAAACCTTGTGCCATGGGCCTTTCTAGCCAAAGCTTCCCTTGAGGAAAAAAAAATGTCGCATGAACAGCATTTACAGTAACAACTAACACCTCTAAATGGACACGTAGTTGTGCTGACAGCTCGGAGGAACTCGTTGACTGCAGAAAAAAAAGAGCGGGGAGAAACTTGGAGTGTACACTGGATTAACCTGAGCCCGAAAACGCAAAGAAATCGGCGGAAGGCTTCGCATGAAGCGTGCTCAGTGGCCATTGAAGTTAATTATCACTGCCGTTCTCGACCACAATCGAATTAAATCTGATGAAGACCATTAACAATACGGCACAGGTAGCACCTAGTGAAAACTCGAACGTCGTAGAAGCAGTTGCGTGCAGCTAAGATCTCTCCAGATAAATCTGACAGCCTATTGCGCCACGGCAAAATGGCGAGTTCGCGTGGCTGATGGCTGCCAGAGCGAGCAAACCGATATCACACTAACATCTGGCATTATGACCGTTTTTCAAGTCATACTCCGAAATTTCTGACAACCCACTTTTCCAAACGGAAATTGTTTATTAGCGTAATGTCTTGAGTATGTTCTAAGCCTTCACAATAAGAACCATTATATCTGCTGATCTCTCTTCTGCAGGCTTAGTTTTTTGCATTCCCATTTGGTTTTTGATGGCTGTATCAAATACTCAGTGCGAGTGATGGATAAAGTTGAGGAGGAAGATTTTTCTATGCTTCAGAAGGAGTGACCATTGCGGTCAATAGTTCTATGACAGTACCTTATATTATACGACAGTTTAATAATCTTAAAGAAGAAGATAGGAAGCTGTATTATCGTGAAAAACAGAGAGGTCACTCCGAGGTCACTTCGCACTAAAGGGGAGTGGAAAGGAATGAAGATAACTGCAATTCTATGGATGCCATAACCATGGCACTAAAACGTATTTCAGAACTCGCTTGCTTTCAAGTACACCCGCTCAGTGGCGTTTTGAGATGTATTAAAGTGCGAATATTACAAAATAAGTCCATATTATTGTTGTTCCTAATAAAGAGTCATATTTTCTGCTTAAAATCTTCTTTTCAATAAAAGCGTTTGACCCGAGGACGAAATCCAAGCTGCAGGGAGGAAGAAAGCACTTTCAATACTCCGTCTGCATAGCTAGCGGCGCGCCAAAAATACCGCAGGAGTAGTTACCATGACAGAGTCTCTTTGGCTGAAAAGTTCTTATTTATGCCGCATCAAAAGGCTCTTCACAGAGCGTGCGAAAGATATGCAGTTTTCCGACCAGACAGACTCTCCATCAACCATGCAGTGTCTGTCAATAAGCCTGGTGTCCCGACCTCTCTATCTTGCCTGCGAGACGAAGGAAGAACATAGAACGATTCAGCCGGTGAGAACATCTGGCCACGAAAGAAAATGGCGTATTTCTCGCCCAAGGAGTTAGACGACACAAGGATCAGTCGTTGCCAGAGATCCGTGGTAACTGCGGTCGACGGCTCTCGCTTGTACCGTTGCGCATGTCCAGGGCGAAATTGGTTTCGTGAAAGGCTGAACGCGCACATATTTTAAAGCTTAGTGTTCCTTGAACGTCTGTTCACTAATGCTAAAGAAGAGACGAGAAAAAAAATGTCGAAGAAGGGAAACAATGTTAGTTTGTTTCCGAAACGCAGAATATGACAATCGTAGAGCTTCGCCTTCATGTGCTCTATCATAAAGGAAATTGTCGATGGCGAAACGCTTTCCTAGGAGCCGATATTCAATTGCATAAAGGTTCCTGCAGTTTGACTGACGCGTACAGCAAGCCGTTCATAGCTGTGAATGCACACACCACGTCCTATCAAAGACTGGTTCTATGGTGCTTTTATGATACTTGGTTAACCCTTAAGGAAAGCTGCTACTACTTATCTTACTACGTGCAATAAAATGACTGTAGAGAACTATTGAATATTGAAGGATAAATGCCAACTACATTTCTGTGAATAGAGCTTTTAAAATGAGCCCGAGACCATTCAACCACAAGCCCCCGAAGCTTCCAGAAGTACAGCATAAAACAAATGCCATCCGGCCTGTGCTATTTCATTTAGCAGTGTACACTCTAGCACTGGTGACAAATATCATTGATGTTATCAGAAATGCGACACGCCCCGTTCCTAACGAGCAGTAACTTGAATTCCCAGATTATCTCATTTGACATGAGTATTAAACATCTGGAGCCTTGGTTAAAAAATTTATAAAATATTTTTGAAGCCAGATTTGAGCAGTTAGATATAATGCAAGTTAAGACAACTAAGAAATGTGGCTGTAAACAGTGATCGGGAAAAGTGAAATACTATCCTCAACTGCCCAGCTAATGTTAAGTTTGTTGTAGATTTGGATTTTATTTTCTTCCTCAATTCTTATCATCAACGTTGTAAGAAATGCCTGCAAATAAACCCATTCCAAAATAAAACCGGCCATAATCCTGGAACTTCGTCACCATTGTGGTCTGAGCGCAAAACTTGAACGGATTCTGAACCAGCGGGATACTTGAGCCCTTTGGCTCTTCAGCGCACAACCTCCATTACTTTTCCACCATTTATGACTTTGATACGAATATTAGTCGTCGATGCTTTTTACGCTTCTTATTTTTTCCCCCTCGCCATATTTATTTCGCTCACATTTTCAATTTTCTTGAGTTTTTTATCGTTTGTTTCCCACTTTGCCCAAATAAGAGGCCTATAATGTTTCCGTCCAATCCTATAGCAGCACTTTCCTCTATTTTTCGCTTATTGTTTTCATGATACTACTATTTTTTGCGGAGGCAACCAATTACTTCCGGTGGCTTCCCAAGCAAGCTGACGAGGAAAGCATCCAGTCACAGGCGGATCAACTCTGAGCTTCCACGTTTGGCGAATTGTGAAAGTTATGATATCCTATTATAGCGCATCCTTTTTTGCAAGCGGCTGGGAATATTTTCTGGGTCACTAAGAACGAATTCTATACCAAAGAGGCTTAGTGCAAAGAGTGTCATGGGCAGACGCGAGCGCAAGTAATCCTGAACGGACGACGCCGCCACGCCTAAGAAGATTCGGTCTGAAAGATGGTTCACAGAGCACAGCGTCTCGTATGGCTTTGATGCCGGGTGCCCCAGAGCGCATTTCACGGTGAATCTTGGTTCCTTCGGTCTCGAAAAAAAAAACTACTCACCAAAGATGGGCTATTCTTTACATCGGTATAGCCTCTTGCGAAAACGTCTCTAGGACGTGGAGAATCGAAGCAAAGCGTTTGCGACCTTTCATCCGCTTCTTTCAAAGAAGTTGCGCCAAAACTGATATATTTTTACGTCAGAACTGCTTCCGAGCAAAACATATTAAAATTCGGACTACGGCAACAAATTATCGTTTGTTATGAACCCGAAAGAAAGGGCACACTTGGCAAAACAAAGCAGGCAGGAAGCTGGAACGCGCAAGCTTAGTGCTTCGTCGTCGGGAAAGGAGTGAGAAGAAGAAGCCCGTGGCTCAGAGCGCGAACTTTTTGACATCAGGGTGCCATCCTCTTGCCGTCGTGTTTATCGTTTATCTACCCGCAGGAAGAACTTTTTGGCTGGGGTCGCAGAGGAGGCCTTTTGGTTTATGGGGTTTAACGTCCCCAAGCGACTCAGGCTAAGAACGACGCCGTAGTGAAGGGCTCCGGAAATTTCTACCACCTGGGATTCTTTAACGTGCACTGACGTCGCACAGTACACGTGCCTCTGGTATTTCACCTTCATCGAAATTCGAACGCCGTGGTAGAGACCGAACCCGCGTCTTTCGTGTCAGCAGCCGTGCGCCATAGCCAATGAGCAACCGCGGCGGTTCTTAGGAGGCCTCTTGGCCGTAGGCAGTTTGTGCAACGGTGATATTGAAGAAGGCGTGCGTTTATTGCCTTTACTGCTTCAACGAACTGTTAAATGCGCACTGTTATATACGTACTTTTAAACCTTCAGGATGGGGCCGCCGCGGGGGCTGAGTGGCTATAGCGCTCGCTGCTGGCCCGAAAGACGCGGGTTCGATCCCGGCCGCGGCGGTCGAATTTTGATGGAGGCGAAATTCTAGAGGCCCGTGTACTGTGCGATATCAGTGCACGTTAAAGAACCCCAGGTGGTCGAAATTTCCGGAGCCCTTCACTACGGTGTCTCTCATAGCCTCAGTCGCTTTGGGACGTTAAACCCCTATAAACCATAAACCAAACCAAACCTTCAGGACGCTTTAGACACAATTATCTACTTTGGAAATGTAGCGGTTATTTTTTCCGGGAGTGTACAGCAACTAGGAGCGATTTCTTTGGGTCAGGAGAACTTAGCATCTTTTATATTCTAAATATCGTGCTTTTTAAGTGAACTAGCGAACGCAGCAAATATTGAAACAATCGTTGCGGTAGCTTGTTCTCCGCTATTTTCATGGAGAAAGTTTTCGTCTCCCTGTGTTAGAACCCTTTATAACATCATTTCTAATGCCTTTCTAGCGTCATTTACGTACATCTTCGAAATTAAGAATTGATACTCTGGTTCCGTTTCTGGGTGTGTCGCATTTTTTCTCCACTTTGGAATTTGTTTCAAAGCTAGACACCGATCACACAATTGCTTTGTGATATATAGGGCTTCCCAAAACATAATATGCTCCGACCTTGGTTCAGAATAGCGAAGGCGAAATGGTACAAAAAATAGAAGGACATTTAGAAAAGTACCCACATATTTGTAGCCTATAACAGGAAGGTGGAATACTTGGAATTCGCAAAGAAGGCCTGAAGGATAAGCGAAAAATATCAGTGCTCATACGTTTCTCACGGAGGAAACAAAAATATACTAGTAAAATATATGTCTAGGTTGTTTGCGCATTGTTCATTTCGTTTAGACTAAATTTAAAGTAGCATTCCTCGTGAAGAGAAATTAGGTTCCGAACGGCAAAGTTCTGATCAAGATGTTTCTATATATTAAAGGGGGAAAACAAAACCACGACTGGAACCGGACGTACGAACAGAAGTGAACAGGCCGAGCCGTAACTAGCACCTGATAGTTACCGCTCGTCCTGCCCTCTTCTCTTCCCACATCCTGTTACAGACGCGGTTATTTTCACTCTTTAACATATCATGAAGAAACGTTTTTACAAAATGGAACTTTGATATAATGGGTACCGGCGAAAGTCAGAGAAGCCTGACGTGCGCGCGATGAAGCAGTGCGTAACGTTGCTTGCTTCCCACTTCCCTGCTTTCTTTGCTGACTGACAATTCCACCCCCTCTCTTAAACCATGATCACCAATAGTGTTTAAGCTCTGACCGCCTGGTTGCTTGCTATTTCGCTCTTAAATATAGAACGCACAAGTACGTGGAAATATGAGCGGCAAAGAAATGCGAGCACCAGATTAATCGAAATTTTTTTTTTGGTTTGCCAGAATGAATTCAGACCCTCAGCCCTTGAAGACAGGAACTCGTTTTGGAGAAAGCATGTCTACGCCATGCACCATTTATTTATCTCTGTGGACGGACTGGCAATTACTTAAGTCGGTGTGTCTCTGAACCTAGATTTCAGAAAGCAACGCGATCACCAAAAGGAGTGCGTACAGTCGAGAGCACTGAATTTTCTTCATGACTACCAGAATTCTGGGGTCGTAATTTCTAACCTTTTTTTGGTTTCAGTATCACATCGCCTGAACATCACTCGTGACGAAAGCAGAAGCCAGTAGGGAAGCAAGGGACCAAACATCGACACGGCCGATCTGTTCGGGGCACCAATGGCAACTAGCTCTCTGCCGTCGCATCCAGCCAGCATGAGTCTTACGGACCACGCTGCCCTCTGTAGGTGGACAACCGTTCCTCTCTTTTTTGTTTGTGTACTGGATTAGCGCCTACAAAGCTTCTCAGGCGGGTAAACACATTGTGCTCCGTCATTAGTCGGCGTCGGCGCCGGTCGGGCGGTGTGACATTGGCTACAGACGCGTTCATAGAAATAGCATCATGGACGTGTTTCTGTCAGGATTAGCGTCTGGTGGACTACGTCAGTGGAAACAGCGATAATTGGAAGCCGACGAAATCAAATGGAAGTAAGGCACAACATTAGATAAAACGGGCCCTGATCTGCTAAGGTGGTCAAATATTTCTTTTAATTATTTTATGGTCATGGAAAGTGAGTCGGTGTTACTACTACCACCTTCGATGGCCTCATAAAACAGTATTTAAGCATTACTTCGGGAGGATGACAACACATCGTTCTGTACCAAGCATGATTCTAAGGGCAACGACAAGAAGCAAAGACAAAGCATCTTGAGTTAGGCACTCATTAAAAATCTTGTGTTTCTTCTTGAATTTTACATTCACATTTTACTTAAATAAGAGGGGCGCGAGGTATTTACTGCAGCAAAATGCGAAAAGGTCATTCATACTGTGCCGAAGAAACACTGTGAATGTTAAAGAGAATTATAGGAAATAAAGATGATCGTCAGTTGGCGAGATATAGTTGTCTTGCTTGATTGATACCAGCTTCTGGTTTTTTGATTAGGTTTCAGTGGTGCGATAATTCAGAACTATTCATTATTCTTCAGAAGTTAATAGGCTCGGGCATGTTGGTAATACAGCGTGAGTAAAGAAATATAGCGCGGGAACAAAACGACTACGATGACGAGGAGTCAGCAACTGTTTGTCAGCAAGTTCTACGTGCTTTGTTGTTGTTTTTCCCTTCCGCTGATTCAGAAAGGTGTAAATCTTCTTTTGTGCAATAAACGCTGTGTTGAAATTTGGCGCTTGTCCTGTCTCGCGGTCATCGTTGTCTCTTGTGGCTCTTGGGAAATTAAAGCTGCGATAATCGTCTTCCTTCTTTGTGGACACATCAGCGCGCCGTGAGCGAAAGGAGGCAGGTGGGGGTGAAAGAACAGCGAATGGCAGAGGTGCCATAGGGAAAGGCGCCGGAATAATAGCGACCACCTGGGTAACTGACATCGCGCAGCACATGTGCGCCTTTTTCATTTTGCTTCAGTCGAGGAGCGGCCGCCGCGGCCGCTCAGCAAACATATCAATCGCACTTTAGAGGGGAACACAACAGAGGCTAACAACGAGATTGCATCGCAACGCCACCAATTAGCAAAATACCAGGGGAAAAAAGAATAAGAGAAACCGCCGCTCTCGCGTATCAGCGTGACGTTGCTGTCCATGGATCCGAAAACGCTGCTGCCTTTTTCGACCTTTTCTAATCTAGGCGGTAAGTCCTTTCCAATGTGGCCAACCTTGTGTGACAATATCACGTTGATTTTTCCTCCGCACATCTATGCACTGAGCACGTTTATTCTGAAACCGATGCTTGGTAAACTAAAGTCAACATTTGTGTCTTTTATTTTTATGTAGTATAACTCCTAACTCCGCTAATTCATTTGGTAGAGAGGTGATGTCCATGCAGGCCCTTGAAGCCCGTTGTTACTAGATGCTGCGCGCAGGTTTTCAGGACGTCAAGAGTAGCGCAACAAAAAATATATATTTAGTGCCCATTTAACTGAAGGTGTACTAGCTGTAGAGAACTGTTTGTTCTTACATGACAAATCCAGTTTGACATGTCTTGTTGTGCTTAACTAGAGTGCACAATTTTCAAATCTTGTCTGGATGACGATAAATATCTTGACTGTCGTGACCTTAGCTTAAAATTTACGAAGCAAGACTTCCAATCTGCAAGTAAGCCATGTATACTTAGCAGAAAATGAATGGGGAAGAAGCCGAGGTGATCAGGTATTGATTTTTTACGTGAAGCTATATAAAGGCACTAAGCCTAGTTTTCGTTTACTGAATAATTATTCCTAAGTATATTGAAGCATGTGGCCAGACAGCGCTCAACAAATATTAATTTTCTTGTAAACAAAGATAAAGTGGTACAAAGTTGCAGAAAAAAGTAAAAGAAACAAGGAAATGCCTGAAATATATGCAGATACACTCTGCAATGATGAACCAACTCGCCCTCCAGAATGCCATGCTGCAGTTGCACCAGGATGCCACAAACGTGAAGGTACACGATAGAAATCACTGCACAAGAATTTTGGTGTAACCTTTAGGATGAAGAGCAGGATAAATTTTGTGTCCAATACTATAAATCCTTTTAAACATAAAAATGTGTGGTAATGACCAGCTACTTTGTTATTCGTGCTTATGTCTGAAATGGGACGCTCGAAAATGCGTCTAAAAAGTTCAGTTCACTAAAGTGACGTAGCAAATACGCAACTTCTAGGTAAGAATTGTATCAGTGCCAAAATTTCGCCCGTTCCGCAGTGCGTCGGAACGTACTTGAGATGTTTAACGGTACGTATTAGATTCAAATTTTTTTCATAAACTACGAGAGATCGAGTAAAGCCTGAAAAAGAAGAAGAGGAATCCTACTCGGCAGTCTGGCGCTTTTTTAAAGCAAATGAGCAACATTCTTAAAATCCTGGTGATCTGTAATTACAGCGCACGAATTTTGAGGTTCGACTTGAGGTGTCGAAAACCAACATTGTGCGCGTTAGGTGACCTGCTGCTCCCTGTTTTATTTGTTACCAGGAATGCTGACTCGTAATATTTTAACTGAAGGTTGGAGTCGACGTTGTTTTCTCCAACCTATTAGCCAAACTGGTTACATACACGACATGAACGTATCCCTTTTCAGCAAAAAAACAAACTATTTTTTGATTTTTAGGATCAAGAAGCTTGATGTCATGCGCAGTTACCCCAGTTCTGCTCAATAACAGTTAGGGTAAATCTAACGTAAATCTAACTCGTATCTAGGATTGCAAGCATTTCGATTCGCAACCGTCCTTTCAAACTTTTTAGTGCGATAGCATTAGAATTCTATATCGGGAAAAACTGTCTGAGATACGGTGTTATTTGAAGCCACCCAGAACCACACGCCACCTGTCACGGTTTGAAGGTGGCAATGTGGAGAGAGGGAAATCTCTGTGTATACTTGAGAGTTTAGAAGGTGGCTAATGGCAAGAACCTAGAGGTGGCTTTAGTGCACAGTGGAGGTTGTCACGTGTGCTGAGAAATACGAACCTCATGGCGGTTCCTTTTAGAACATTCCGACCGGCGGCCACTGTTGAAGGTGGGCGACAAGTAGGAAGATTAGCTGAGAAGAGGAGCGGTGATAGCAGAGTGACGCGCTCGCGTACCGGATGCCACACTGCTTCTGAAGTTTATGATTTATGGCGTTTAACGCCCTAAAGCGACTCATGGTGTGAGAGACGGCGTAGTGGAACTGTAAGACTGCGGGTAATTTCGACCACCTGGGGTTCTTTAAGGTGCGCTGACATTGCACGGTTCACGGGCTGCTAGCATTTCGCCTCCATTGAAATGCGACCTCTTCTTTCTCACGAGTGGTTGTGCGCGAGCAAACTGCAGGATCGACTGTTGATCAATACTGCGCATCAGACATTGAATAGAAGACCAAGAGAAGAGTATAAAGGAGTCAAGTGTAAAGAAGTACAAAAAAATTGTGTCCAATAAAGGCGGATGTGAAGAAATGTGTGTGATCGATCGTTTCATGTGGAGGCTTATGGTTTATGTGGTTTAACGTCCCAAAGCGACTCAGGCAATGAGGGACGCCGTAGTGAAGGGCTCCGGAAATTTCGACCACCTGGGGTTTTTTAACGTGCACTGACATAGCACAGTACATGGGCCTTCAGCATTTTGCCTCCATCGAAATGTGACCGCCATGGCTGGAGTCGAACCCACGTCTTTCGTGTCAGCAGCCGAGCATCATAACCACTGAAGAACTGCGGCGGCAGCTGCAGGTAAGCGAAATCAGGGTCCAATGCTACGAATTTACGTCAGATCAGCACGTCGATAACCTCTAAGATTTTTTCGTTTGCATTCGGTAATGACACGTCGTGAGAATTTCGGGAACCGGCGGCATTGCGCCAGCCAGGCAGTGAAATGTAAAATTACTGCTTGACAACCACATATTAGAAGAGCTGCCATAGTTAGCAAGCATTCAGGAGGATTGCTTGTGCGAAAATTAAGCGCACCACGCTGAAGAGAAGCCAGAAGCACGCATCTTAACAATAGAATTGCAGAAATTCAACAGTCAGTAACAATGGAAACAGTGTAGGTATGTACAACATATTGCATGCATTTGATATTAAATAAGCTCTATTTCACTGAGATCAGGCGGGAAACCGCATTTACAGCAAGCAAGAACCATTAGATCACGTAAAACAAAAATAAACCTCTGGCATAAATCCCGGCACCATAGAAACCACCAAATTCAAAAAACACTGCTGTCGACAAGAGCCTTCCGTTCCGGATGCTCCCTAATCCTGATTGAAGTTCCGAACGTGCTACACATTATAGGCTCCTAAACATTCTTACTCGATTTGGATCGGTGGTATGCCTGCTATATACCATGTAGCCCTGCATTCCTACGCCTTTATAGAAATGGTTGGAAAAGAATCGAATCGTAATGAACGAAATTTAAACAGCACAGTTCTGATAAAAAATAATAAGCCCGTGAGTTGGCTGTAGTAGATTTTGTCACAAAAGCACATAAAAAAAAATATAGCTGGCTCGTGCACACAGGTACAAGTAATAGTGTATTGTCGAGGCAGGCCCGCGGTGTTGAAAGTATGAATACGGTTCTGAAAATCAAGCCCCCCCCCCCCCTCCCACAAAAAAAAAAAAAAATAGACCCCACCGCGGGGGCTCAGTGGTTAGGGCGCTCGGCTACTGATCCAGTGTTTCCTGGTTCGAACCCGAGAGCGGCGGCTGCGTTTCGATGGAGGCGAAACGCTAAGACGCCCGTGTGCTGTGCGATGTCAGCGCACGTTAAAGATCCCCATGCGGTCGAAATTATTCCGGAGCTCTCCACTACGGCACCTATTCTTCCTTTCTTCTTTCACTCCCTCCTTTATCCCTTCCCTTTCGGCGCGGTTCAGGTGTCCGCCGATACGTGCGACAGATACTGCGCCGTTTCCTTTCCCCAAGAGCAAATTTTCATTTTTTTTAAATGGAAAGAGGGATTTTAAATTATTACAGCTTACACAGAGAACCGTTTTGCATGCACCTTATTTTGCATTCGAATGTTTCCTGAACGCGATGAGTAGTCTCGATGGTTCTTCAAGAACCAGTTGCAGATCGAGCAGGATCGGCCTCAATTAAGAGTGAATTGGGCTTGTAGAAACGTTACATCTGCACTGAGTTCAATTCCCGTCGTCTCGATCACGATGGAAATTATGCGTCTGACTGTATTATTAGTAATCTTGAGTGCGCCTTTTGTTAATAACCATCGGGTCGGTGTGAAAGGGTATCAGTACTGTTAGACCTGACACACCTTTTCTACATATATTGAGTTTGCCAGTTGAACTGCCCGATGTACAAAGCAGTCAAGCCCTTGAAACGCGTTCCACTGAACTTGATTATTTTGGGGGAAAGTATTCAGACGCCATACGTGCTACACGATGAAGTCTAGAAATTTAAGTTTTCTTTCCGTTTTCGAACCTAGGTGTACTTTGAAAAGAGCATTGTGAAAGAGCTTTGAGACGTGATGAAAAGTCAGGAGAAATACATTGGTGATAAATGTACTTAGTACTTTTCGTAGGCCGTCCAGTTTTCGGGCAATTTAACCTGATTTCCGATCCGCTCAGTTGTGCTAGGAGTGGAATGACTACTTCAGATAAGTTAACCTGAAGGAAGGACAAAGCAAGTCGAAAGCAAACGTCCTTTTAGTTTACCAATTTTTTAGTTTACGTAAAGCATTGTCTATAAAGAGATCTCAAATTTTGATTTTTCCTTGTTTGCACAACGTGATATCCCAGCAAAACTTTGTAATGTATATTTGTTCATGCTCAAAGCTCTCAGGACACGGACTGGGTTTATTTTGAAAACCTCAGGCAGGCACAACGGTTCCTACATTGTAGGAGACTGCTGTAGTCGGTTTTGGCGCCTTTGCTTGAAGCTTCTGTGTCAGCTTTATATTGAACGCGGCCGAGAGGGCAAAGGGTTCAGTTATTCGGTGATCAACGGTGCCGCCGACGCCGCCGAGTTGCTCATGTCTTTGCGGGCACATATGGGCCGTATAAGGGGTTTATTTCAGTGCTTCATCAGATTACTTCTCTGTTGTCAAAATGTTTAAGGCATCACGTTACATTTGATGGAGGTGCTGGATGTGCCGTCAACATTTCCTACAACAGCCGTAGCAGAAGACAAGGCCGCTAAAGGCACCGAGACGGAAAAGACCAGTGATGACACTCAAAGTAGCCGCCGTTTCCTACGGCTGCCGGCTGAGCTAGCAACCCTACAGGAGCGCACATTTCAGCGGAATGAAGCTTCGATGTCTACCATGGCTGCCACCGACGTCGATCCCATCATGCTGCCCCAGCAGCGGTTGCTCCCAACTTTCAAGGGCTCCCCAGGCGAGGGTCCCGAGGAACGGTTTGGAACAATTTCAGGTCTTAGAATCACCCAACAGTTTCGAAGACGCCACGAAAATCAGACGTCTTCTTCTCCCTGGAGGACTAAGCGCGTACGGGGTATGAAAACCACGGGTCTTTCCAAAAGACTTGTGAGCAAGTCAAAAATTAGCTATTAAAGATATTCACAAGCGTCGTGTGAAGAGAAAGAGCCGAACGACTCCTCAGGTCGCAGCTACAGCTCGACAACGAGGCCATCCTGAATTACGTCGAGGAAAGGAAGCGTCTTTCTCGCCACGCTGACCCCAACACATCCGAAGAAAAGAAAGTCATATTTTTTTATGTGCAGCATCAAGGACCAACTATTTGCCGACACCCTACGCCAGCCAGCCAAAACCGTCGAGGAGTTCTCCCAAGAATCCTCGACGATCGATAAGACCCTCGACGTCCGGACTCGATAGTTCAACCACAGGATCAAGTCTGCAACTGACCCAAACACGACGACTAACAACAGCGACAACTTTCGGGGAATTATGCCTGAAATCTTCCGCGATGAACTGCGAAGACTACTGCCATCTTTTCCGGAGCCTCAAGCAGCGTCTCCCATATACCTTGTACTGAAAGAAGTGCAACAAGGACTTAGACCATGACACTGACGGCCACGGAGGTTCATGCCATGACTTAGCTTCCAGGGTGCGCAGCTAAAGGCATCGTGTCAGTTCCTGCAAGGAGCCGCATGCACCGCCTTAAAGACACCAGTCGCCGGCGCGCCCATTTAAGTTGCAAGTACAGGGAAAAAAGCTCTGGTCAGGGGAAGACCCCTAACCAGCGGCTCCCGTTCTTCTACACTGCGGTAAGCCCGGCCACTACTTCCGTCACTGCCCATACAAAAGAATGGGACTGAGGAGTTTGTCCAATGACGCAACGCGACCACAACCCGACAGCCTGCCACGCGACAAAGGAATGCACTTGCTCCGCACGAACTACCCGAAAAGACGTTCTCGAAGTCCCCGTCGCTGTCATCTACGCGATTTGCATCGCCGCATCGTAGCTACGCAGCCGCCGTTCGATCAGGTTCCCGAACCTGCGTAGGGGAAACTAAAGACACTGAAAGACACCGGATCTGCGACGACAAATTTAAGGCTCACCTCGGCGATTTCTTCCAAGAAGGCAAATGGTCGTGCCTTTGAGGAGGTGTCGCTGAAGGTTTTACTAACACGGATGTTTGTCGGTTTCTGTTCTTGGCGGTGCCTCTTGCGATGCTGATGCCTCGGTCTTACAGTAGTGCCATTTTTCCTTCAATGAGGCCATCGAAGTTTACGACAGACGAGTTGGTTATGGTGACCGAAATGCTGAGAGAAATAGTGACGCTTAATTCAACGAGCACGCTGAGCGCAGCCCGATGCTTCAGCGTCAAGTTTGAGGGTAGGGAGCCGGCAATCGATAGCATGGTGAGACTTCAGAGGTATGATCATTGGGTATCGTTTCAAGAAATCTATCTCTAGCATCCCGTCACGGCGCGACTGTTGTAGCACTTGAAAAGTGTTTGTGTTTCTGGTGCCATTCACCCTTTCAGTTCACCACACCGATGGGCTGATAGGCTAGCCTCAAGATGTGCGCATTCGCATGATGTTCGCAGTGGTTTTAACCTTTTTGAGCGAAGCAGCGAAGGGCTCATTTATCGCATAGCAGTTTGCTGCTGTGTGAACTAGAGAAGTATATTTGCGGCTATCGAAAACTTCTTCCTTGCAGAGGTTCTTGCGCTCGAGTTGCTCGTTGAAGACTATGTCGGTCAGGGCTTCGTTAGGTGCTGCGATCGTGGCTTGGGCCCGCCGCTGTCGTTTTTATTAGTGGCGGCGTCATTTTATTGTTGGATCGGTCTGCCTTAGAGCTTATCTACTTGTGCAGCGTATACGGCATTGCCTTTTGTCGTCGGCGATGGATCTGCATCGGTTCGCCGTAGAGCAAACGCACCTCCAGAGATAGTTTGCTCTCCTCGGTTTCTCCTGAATGACTATGTTATCATTGCTACTTTGACATTTGCGTTGTGTTGCCTGCCACCGTAGCTGTGTAGTCGTCGTGCCTTTGCTGCTTATTCTCGTAAAGAATCATTTGGAACATGTGTCATAGAGGGTCGAGAATTTTTGAATTTCGATATATTTAATGCGAGGAGAAAACTGAAGCCTAACAATTATTTGCAATTCTGATCGTTTATTTAGAGTTGTAATACTGGAGCCCCCATTGAAGGGAGAAATTGAAAAATAATTATACGAAGAGAAGGCTATCGGATGCTGTGCTTGAAATTGCAGTGTTGTAGTTGTAATACATGTGGCGCGATTCAAAATTTTTTTTTTTCGCTCAATAAAGTTCCTCGGAACATTTAATTTCAGCTTTTCTTCCTTTCAACATTTTGTTTGGCGCTTTCTTTTTTTCTTCGGTTCTGGCAGGACCTGTCGTATGGGAAATAAGTTTTGCTGTTCTTACAATTGGTTTTGAACCACTCTGTACAGCCTTGAGCTCGTTTCTTCCAGTCATCTTTATTTCGGATATAGATTTGACAACCTGGAAAAGGTCGAGGTATGTCGTTAGAATTCGGGCAGAATGTTTGCTCATTTCATGCGTAACCTGCATTCCTGCAATATGGGTGCTTTATTCAGAGCTTGAACCTAGAGTTTCTTGCTTCGAGAGTGTAGCAGACAAGTCACTTTCTGAGTGTCTTACTGTTCATGAGCATTCAGTAGATAGCCCTTGGTGCTGTTAACACTGCGCGCCTACTCTCCTCAGCGCTGAAGGGGAAAGCAGACAAAAATAAACGGAGACTCCCTGCGCACACCTTGTTCTCAAGAAAAAAAAACCATGAAGGTTTGCGCTCCCTGCGTTATAAAATATTTTTTCTATTTGTATTGCGCTAGAGGTAGGGTATTATGCAGGATAATTTCGTAGAGCTATTGTGCGGCCAAAAAAGCGCACATGTAGGAGGAACAATAAAAAAACAAGGTAAAAGGTCAAATACTTTTTTTCTTGTGCCTGCTTGTTATTTGTCCTCTGTCATGTATCTGAACACGAGCAATAAGTAGGTTGCCCGCATTCCGCCAATGGAATATAGGAATAAAGTGCGACACTGGATGGCGTCGCTCACGGGATGTCTCCTGAAGGTCCGCAAACGAAGATGCGGAAATAGCAATGTCCTTTTGGGAATTTTAACAGGACACTTGCGTTTTAGAAGATATATTCTGTTCACGCTGTGTGAGACAGTTAGGCCGATTGCAGCATGTTGCATTTAAGAGTATGAGCGTCTCATTATGAGCATCGCGACGACCTGTACTCAGCCTGAAGTCTTTTGCCAGTCAAAATCTGTCTCGTGACAAGGTGCCCGCTGCCTGAGCTAGGTTTATTGCTTGGTTTGGTTTATGACGGTTTAAAGTCCCAAAGCCACTAAGGCTATGAAGGAAAGCGTAGTGATTTGGAAATTTCGAGCACCTGGGGCTCTTCAAAGTGCACTGACATCGCCCAGTACACGGGCCACTAGAATTTCGCCTCCATTGAAATTCGACCACCACGGCCGGGATTGAACCGGCGTTTTTCGGGCCAGCAGCCGAGCGCCATAACCACTGAGCCACCATTGTGGCTGCAATTGAGAAGAGAAGACTGGTATAATTTTCCTAACTGCAGATTCTTTTCTTGAAACTATTTTCCCTTACTTGCTAAATTAAATCCTTAATTACACTGATACCAGCGTGCCGTAGGGTCCAAAGGCAGACAATGCACCACGGGCACTTTTGGGGCGGTAAAGTACAAATTTCACTAAGAATTTACCATCATAGCTGCAGATGAGAGCATGGGGTGGATGACGCTGTACTTCCCGGATACGAGGGAAGCAATACCCACGGTGGTCTAAGCGGTTTCGATTCATAGTGCCCACTTGGCTCTCAGGCACCTCAAAAGGCCGCCACAACCTTACACGTGTCATTAGCGGACAGTGCATAATGAAACTGTACTTGAATAAATGAAACTGCACTGACTGCACTGAAACTGCACTGCACTGCATGACTCATTCATTTTTTTACATTGAGAACCTACAGACAGAATGCTTCTCATGTATTTTTGCTTCTCTCTTACATGGAAGTTTGGTTTGGTTTATGGGGGTTTAACGTTCAAAGCCACGACGGCCATGAGGGATGCCGTATTAAAGGGCTCCGGAAATTTCGACTACTTATGGTTCTTTAACGTGCACTGACATCGACAGTACACTGGCCTCTAGAATTTCGCCTCCATCGAAATTCTACAGCCGCGGCCGGGATCGAACCCGCGTCTTTCGGGTCAGTAGCCGAGCGCCATAACCTCTGAGCCACCGCGGCGGCTCTTAAATGGGAGTAACATTCTTGTATAAAGATTTAGAAAACTTTAATGGTTTGTTTCTCGAGGTTTCACAAAGTTTGGAGAAAGCCAAGAAAATTCTGATGACATAAAAACTTCTCTTTGGTCATCAGCTAAAATGCATTCAGTATACACGATCATTATAATGTTTATCTACCTTCCTAATTTGTCCATTATTTTAGTTTGTTTCATGTCTAGGTTTCTGCACAGACTCGACGCGGACTGTAGGCTGCAGATTAAAGCGCTCGACTTCTTGCGGTTTGCATTCTTTTCTTCGCAGGGGCTTGTAAGGTTCATTTTAGGAGGCTTATGAAAGCCTCCTGGAATGCTGGAAAGGCAACAAACATGAGGGAACACTTCTGAAGTGGCTAGCCACTGCAGACACAAATCCAACACTCTAAGAAGCTCCGCCGATCCAGTTGGGGGCAAGTATATAGCGTCATAATCGGAAACTTCTCTGACACCTGATTGACTCCACGGACACAAAATCAGCAACATGCCTTACACCTCAACACAATAACAATTCCGACGGCCTTCAGAAACTCTTCAAAACACATGCACCTCTTCCGGCAGCCCTACACCTCTACCCCGCTGCACAGAAAAGCCCAATCTCACAGTCCACATAGACATCACGGAGACTGAAGTCAGAGCACTCCTCCTGACTCTCCGTACCAACTTCCCATTTGGTACAGACAATACCACAAACACCATCTCCTTAATCTACATGACCAATATGCAATCTGCATGACAGAAAAAACGTCAATAGCAAAAATATGCAAGCCTGCCGACCGGATATCGGTGTATATGCAGCGCCACCTCACATGGCACTGTGTGGAAGACGAGTAAGCGGAGAGCGCTTCAAGTAAACGTGAATGGCTGATTCGGATTGCTATCAAGGCTGAGGTTATTATAAGGATCATCATCATCATCATCATCGCAGAGCTGAAGCATCCGTCAGGTGGCCGGCGCTTCCTACACCACGCATTATGAGGCAAAATCAATAAACGTGGAAACTCTCCACAACTGGTGGCCGCGTACTTTCGGAAATTCGACGCAAATAACCACACCGACTTTACTTCCACAGCCACGTCTTCACTATCTACGGCGCCGTGACAAGCCACAGCGGGCCCCATCCAGCCAAGACGAGTCGGTTCTAATGCCGTGCAGTCAGTCTGATTTCCCAGAGCTGCATGGATTAGCCCCCTTTTAAAGTGAAAGCCTTTGATGGTTCATCGTTCTCAATCTGTCCGTCTGCGAAATCTGCCACACTATAGCTGTCAATCAAATGACTCGATAAAATAAAACTTAACTGATAAGAAAAAAATCCTGGTCCATGGCGGGATTCAAACCACCGCCCCTTCGTTTCTCAGCCGAGCATGTTAATGACTAAGCTATTTTCTGCCAACGCATATGTAGTTCTCCGTGCCCATTGTGCCTTAGGCGGTGCGGGCTGGACAACATTATTTGCCTTCCTTTTTTCTCGGCCCACATTAGTGTATGACTAGCGTAAGAGGGGCAGGCAGGGCCTTATTATTTTTCAATCCTTCTAGGTTGTCCCAACCTAATATATGCCTAGCGTAAGAAAGCCCGCTTTACTGAGTGACACGGGCAGGCACACTTCATTTTTCGTTCTTTTCTATAGTCCCACAATGATTTTTGTCTGGCGCAAGGGGCACGGGCAGGGACATTTTGTTTTTCATTTATTTTAACAGTTCCACAATAAATATTGTCTAGTTTAAGGACGCTGGAGAGTGTTTGCGGATTGGCGTCGAATCAGACGGATGCCTTCGAAGCGCCCTCGAGTGTCTCCAGCATTTAATATTCACAACAATTGTGTACTTGATAAACACCTTAACCACACATCACTGACACAAGCAGCAACACCGCGCTAAATACTTTAGCCTCACCGCACTTTAGGTCAACAAAGTGCCCTCCTGAATTTTTTTCGTCAACGACCCCCCACTGAGGCTCGCGATGCTCGAGTCGTGTTTTTACACTCACGGCGTCGCAAGCCAAGCCATCCGGTATTTCCTCGCCAAGAAGCGTCTTCCAGCAGGCCTGTTCTAGCGCCTTACCTTGCCACCTGTTCAAGTCACTATATACGATCACCTCAAGGCTGCCGTAATCAGGCACTACAGTTTCGCGCTCGCACGACAGCCGCAATTTGAGCTTGCCGGGACAGAACAAATTGTGGCACTGCTGCCTCGTGCGAAATATTTTTACCCCTCGACGCATTTGATTCGTAATATCATCGCGGACACTTAGCCATATGCGTCTGAAGACCTGGCGTGACCGGATTCGCACCACTCTCCTGGCCCCTCCGATACCCTCGTGTCTCAACCGCTGAGGTTCTCCCGCACAACGGTGACACGCCCATGTGCTCCTGTATCCCACTGTATACTGCCTCCAACCATAGCTGCGATGTCGAATCTTAACAACCACCAGGGGATCGCACTGCACCTGCCCTGGCAGCTCCAGACGCTAGTTCCGCCATGCAGGTGTCTTCACAGCAACGCCAGAAGCCTGAGTCTAGTTCTATTAATATGTGCTTTATTCTATTATTATGTATTATCTACATCCTGCAGCACCCTACGTCACGGCCAACCCCATCGACTGTGTCACCACGGCGTATGCGTGCGGTGCCGGACCGCACCCTACACCTTCCTAGACCACAGCTTATAAAAGGCACATAGGATTCGCAGCCACGCACATGTCGTGCACATTGCTCTGCTTCAAGGACCTCTATTGCCCTGACACTCCCAACATTTCACCACCAACGCAGAGTGATTGCCACCGGGAAAGGAGACGTGTACCGTCTCGCCGGCCTTTTTCCGCAACACTTTGCGAAAGACGCAAAGGCTCGCGCATGCCCAATTGACAGACAGAATGCATACCACGCCAGTGATTACCATCACCACCACCACCACTGTATCTTCTTTTTCGAAGTTATTCAGCTGCGAGCCCGCTCCCACAACGGCTTCTGCTTTAACGCTTCCCAGCCCAGCGGTACGCACTGCCGTCCTCTACGTCTTAATCGCGACGTCCGGAACTGCGATTTTACTTTTCTCTGATTAACCATCGGACTACGACCTTCATCGACCTTCATCGGACTACTCCTAATCTATGTGCTCTTCTCTACCCCTTACCTGCGGCTATCCAAACACGACATAAACACCTTGGATGACTTGGCCCGCAAGGCATACAAGGTCGCACTTCACCTTCCATCAACATGTCCACATAAGCCTGGGCCTTCACGATACCATCGGAGAACTCGTGGAGGCCCATCGATAGGCCGAATATATCAGAATCACACAAGCGTCCACAAACCGGTTTAACCTGGGATTCCTCGTAATAGGATTAACGGCCAAAGACCCAACATTCCTCTCCATGCCTCGACCCCTTCATCGGGAGATGCTCATGAGCAGCGCCGCAGAGCGGTGCAAAGGCACTCCACCGCGATTACGGCTCCGGGCCGGATGCCGTATAGGTGGCCGCTGCTTGCACAAGTGATTAAGCGACCGCCACCGTGTTGAGCTCCTCTTCATCCTCC
Source organism: Amblyomma americanum (assembly GCF_052857255.1). Taxonomy (NCBI): domain Eukaryota; kingdom Metazoa; phylum Arthropoda; class Arachnida; order Ixodida; family Ixodidae; genus Amblyomma; species Amblyomma americanum. Next base: position 102,445,595 of record NC_135505.1, read on the forward strand.
CCCCTGACACTACCTCTCCCCCCAGACACGTCCCCAGAGCCTGCAGAGGAAGCCGCCATTGCATTTGCCACCACCCACAAGGCAGCCCAGTGCAACTTAACACTATATAACTGCGATTCTAAATTTTTCTCGGTGCAGAGTCTATATCCCTGCTTTAGCGTACTGGGCTCGCCTGTTGCACCTCCACCCCGCCAAGTGGAGCAGATATGAGCACTTGAATACCCAGGAAATTCAAGAAACAAGGCCGCCAACATTTTATCTCCAGGTTCTCTAAACTGGGCTAAGGAGGCCTCTGATCGGAGCTTCACGAAAAAGCACATGCACTAGCTCATTCAGCGAGCTGACGCAGGCCTGCAGAGCCTCACGCGAGGTCTACCTCTCCCCCCCCCCCCCTAACGTTCCGTAGATTACGAACACGCAACACTATGGCGCAGCCTACAGGCACACACTCCCCTCACCCCTTACCCTATCCTACTACCATAGATCCTTCCCCAATCCTGCCTGGACCCTATGCCTAGAACACTTCGCCGCTTCCCTTCACATCCTGTCCCTTGTGTCCGGCGGACCCTCTGCGGTGACTAAAGTGCCTTAAGACCTGAGAGTACTGGGGGACCCTGATGCGCCCGGAGGACTCAGCAGAACAAACCATCGTCACTGGTCCGGCCGACTGTTTTATGGACCTTAGGAATATAAATACTTGATTGCATTGGCGCTGTGCGAGGACCCTGGAGCCTGCTTGCCCAGAATTTCTTCTTTAGAATAGCTTTTTCTTTGTCTGACCGTGTACATACAAAAAGCAGGAAACAAGAAGGGTTTCCGTGCTTTATAGGACATAGTTAGCCTGCGTCCTTGCACTGAGTGGCAAGACTGCTATGTAAAAGGCAGTAAACAATGCGCCTCTGCTATTATTGGTATTCTGTCCCAGTATTTGATTTTTACGAATGAACCGCACTCTCATATTCTCTTGCGGTAACTGATGCTCGATCAGGATATCTTGGAACTATCATGGTCTTACTTCTGACATAATAAAGCAATCAATTCAGTCTTTGGATTCCACGAAATAATTGTGAATTCAAATCTCTAAGAAAGAAATCCAGGCGATGAAAAGAATGCCGCTGGCGTCCCGGAGCGTGAAGGGCGTGTTACGGCGAAAAGAGAGGGCAGGGGCTCTGGAAATGTGAAAGAGATATTTGTCCTGAATTGGACGTAGTTAGGCTGTTGACGAGGATGCCATCAGAAGTGGCTGCTACGATAGAATTGAATTGCGAGATATATAACTATTACTCTGCATTCTAGTTATCACAGCCTCTTAGAACCATGGGGTGTCCTGCTGGAATTGGGCTATGCGTAGTAGATCGCACGACACATGCAAGAGACAGCGGTTTTCAAACTGTCTGCAGTGGTTTTAGAGTGTCCTCGACTAACCCAGTACCAGGCGCCTGCCATTGTAGCGCCAGTTACTTCGGGATGAATTAGTAAGAGCAAGATGAAAGGTCGCGCATGTCCCTGGAGTGGCCAATAGTGCATAATATAATTGTTTTTCAATAGAGTAAGTACTGTTCTTACTGTGTGCTGATGGACTTTGCCTGCTCTACTTGATTTCTATGTGTGCCTCTCAGAAGTAATTTCCAAAGAGCAACCATGTGCCTCCGCAGCCAATTGTTTCAATGGAACTTTATTGGTACTTTTGGTACAGTAATACATAAATACTACACCTCCGTTATGAAGGACTTACCTTCTTCAACATCCTGTTTGAAATTCGTGATTGAAAACACACTGCAACTGTACTTTTCCTCTGCGTATTTCAGTGTCATGCGCATATAAGGAGGTGCAGGCTCGTCTGAAAATAAACCTTTTAAAGTAGATCATACAAATCCAGTGAAAGCCTTAATCTAGAGCTAAAGCTCAGCCTATTCAAAGTTCTGACAAAAAGTGTCTGCAGGTAATTGAGTGGAATAAAACTCAGCCTTCTCAGAACGAGGGCAGGTAAACTACATTTACTCAGCCGCTCGAAGTCTGTTTCCATAGGAAACAAATGCAGTAGCCATGTTCTCGCTTTGGAAAAACCTAATCACGCACATGAATCAAAATCTTTAAGAGGCGCTTTTGTAGTACACAGTGTTACATATCAGATTACATCTTTTGCATCACTGTAAACAAATAATGTCAACAGGCTTAGAGCCAATTAGCACGAAGAAATTATTTTTTCTAAGAGGTTCTGTACGTGGATGTGCTTTCCGTTCCAGTTGAGGGTCTCTTTGTAAGAAGCCGCGCAATTTGAAAAAAACTGGTTTTGAACAATTTAGGTTTTGTGTTCGAATACAAAACATTTTATTTCTAAAAAATATCACAAAGACAAATGACGAAAGAATGGCGTCATTAGCATAAAAAAGTTCACAGATAATAAATAAAAAATTTGAATCTACCAAGTGCATAGCGTACCAGTCTTGAAATTCTTTTTCTTTGTTGCAATATTCCAACTATTTCGGCTGTAGTACAGGCTTCTCTCGCGCACCTCTCCCACTAACCTTGTGGTGTGCCAGCTGCGGCTGTCGGTGCTTAGCAGCATTTAGAAACGACGTGTGTTCTATTATAGCTGAGTTCCCGTATTTAGTACATAACTGTAACTTCCATTCCACCACAATATTGATGTTGACATAGTTGGGAGACCCATATTGATTAAAATACATGAGCGTTCAATTACACTACCGCTGGAGATGATGTTTTCACACATTATTGCAATATCATCAGAGTTGTCAGACCACAACAGCGCCGATGTCCGAGACGAAGTTCGCTAATTTGTCGAGAGGTCACGTGAGGTACGAGAGCGTCACAACTGGCCACGATGGGCCACGTTGATTGGTCGACAGAGGCCATGTGACCTTTTGACGTTATCACAAGCTGACCACCGGGATATGAGCAATCTAGTTTCTAGACAGCAACCTAGATAGAGAATCGCAACAAAAAATTCAGAAAAAGTGTAATAGACGCAAATGTAGGTATCGTCAATGCAAAACGGATACCTGCTACTGTTGTTAGCAGTCCGAATGCTAGAAAGAAATTCGGATAAACATACACAGGAGTTACAGCAGAGGCTGCTACAAATGTGAAATCTATCACTTGAAATCGCAGTCTACTGTTAAGATGGCGTAAGCACCAGATAGCTTCTCGTTTTTTCCGAATTCACTGATCGTCCTACAGTTGTCGTTGCGACTGAAGGAAGGATGAAATGGAACGTTCGCGGGGCCTGCCCACTGGCTCGAGCTCAGCCGCAATCGCTGCCACGTGCAGGCAGTAGGAGAGGTGAAATGTTTATGGTATATGGAGGTTCAACGTCCCGAAGCAACTCATACGATGACGAGCGCCGTAAAGTGGTGGGCTCCGGATAATTTCAACCACCTGGGATTCCTTTACGTGCACTGGCATCACACAGCACACGGACTTCTGCAATTTCGCCTCCATCGAAATTCGACCATCGCGGCCGCAATCGAACCCGCGCCTTTCGCGTCAGCAGCCGAGTGCCATAACCACTGAGCCCTGGATACAGCCGGCGTCGTCGCTTCGGCGGACGAGGTTCTTGTGACGCGCGTCTGATTTTTGCATCCTTCCTCTCACATCTTTCACCTCTCTCTCTCCGATTCTTGTTTGAACAGCTGTGCACCGCGCGGCGGCGGCAATCCTTGGAGCCGGAGCGCACGCGCCAGAAACTCTCTCAGGCTACCAGTCTTGTGCAATCGCAATGTAATTATTGTTGGTAATAATTAAAAACCATTCACAGTTAGTACTGCTCCATTTGAAGATATTTGAAGTATTACAACAACAGCACACGAGAATTTTTTGACCTTCTCTTAGCCTCACTAGGGCACGTATGGATGTCCTGTAGCATTGGTGGGTGGAGCACACGCATGCTTAAAAGTTTCCTCAAAAATTGTACTTTCTTTGTGGCAACAAACCTTTGGTCAACGCACACGCATTCCTGCAGTAGAATACCTTAAGCGTAGCACTGATTAGACCACAATTTTTTTACTCCGGAAGTCTCCTGCCAGTGTTGACCGGCTGCGTCGTGTTCTCAGATACAAAAGTAAAAGACATTTCGAAAGGAAGCTCATATGCCGAATAGCGCACTTGCTGTCGTGAAAACGTTGCTTCCTTGTTAGCTATGTGCACCTGGCGACTCGCTGGTGGTTCCTGCGCACAATCACAGCTACCTTATTTCTTCTGCTACTTCGTTCAAACATACCATGTTTTTTGTGTTATTACAAACACGACAAATGCTTCATTCAGAAGGCTGTTAGCGGTGGAGACTCATTTATCTTCGATTGAGTCGAATCCACTGAACAAAGCGCTCGAAGTTGGAGGTGTCAGTGGGAGGAGCACAGGAACTCTAAACAGAAAAGAGTAAAAAGAGAGTAAGCTGCCCTCTAGCGCACATCCTTTTATTAAAGGGAGACATAACTGCAGACATAACCTATACCAGTACTGCGCCCTTCACCCACTGGGAGCTTTCTGCAGTACTCAGCCGCTCCAGGCGACGCACAGGCCCGGGCATAGACGGCATCACATACCAGATGCTGCGTAACCTCAGCAAGGACCACCTGGCTACCCTGCTGTCCTCCTTCAACGAGGTGTGGCGGACAGGGATCCTCCCCGATGCGTGGAAAATAGCCCTGGTCGTTCCCGTTCTGAAAACAGGCAACCCGCCATCGGCCATCAGCTCCTACCGGCCTGTCTCCCTCACTTCCGTTCCTGGAAAGATCATGGAGGCCATGGCCCTGGAACGCCTGTCATGGGTGGGCAACGTCACCAGCACACTTCCCAGAACAGCAATCTGGTTTCCGTTACCATCGCTGCACCGCGGACCCCATAGCAGACCTGGTGTCGACCCTGGAGGATGCGAAGCTCAACCGCCACATTGTGTGCCTGGCTCTCCTCGACATACGAGGCGCCTTCGATAACATCCGGCACGAGGCCATACTGGAGGCTCTCAACATCATGAGCATCTCCGACAACTTCCTTCAGTATGTCCGGGGGTTCCTCGCTGGCCGCCGGGGGTGTGTCCGCCTGGGCAATGTCACCAGATCTCTGCGGCACATCTGGCGTGGTGTACCTCAGGGGAGCGTCCTTAGCCCCCTACTCTTCAACGCCGTCTTGGCCCTCCTGCCCAACTTCCTTCCTAAGGACCTCCGGCTACCCATCCACGTGGCTATCTACGCGGATGACATCGCCATCTGGTGCCGTGGGCCCCTCAGATACAGGGTCCACACCATCAGGTACGTGCAGCGGGCCATCGATGCTGTCGTCGCCTTCCTGGAGCGTGCAGGCCTCAGCACCTCCCCCACCAAAACCCAGGCGATGCTCCTTAACACCAGGGTTGGTGCCCGCCCTGGCCGCACCTTCCTCTACGTTGGTGGCCGTGACCTCACCTGGAGCCGCCAAGTGAAGTACCTTGGTCTGCTCATCGACGTTCGGCTCACTTGGAGCCCGGCAGTGCGCCACTTCCTGGGCCAGTCCTTCAGGATCCAGGAGGCCATACGTTCCCTGTTAGCTAAGGGCAACGGCATCACCCCCATACTGGGACTCCAGCTTTACCAAGGCATGGCCGTCCCGCAGTTCACCTTCGCTTTACCTCTCGTCCGGCTCACTGTGGCCCAACACTTGGCCATCGAGCGCAAACTGCGGGCGGCCATACGACTATGCCTGGGGCTCCCTCGCTCCTCTCCGTTGGCTGCCACCCTGGCAGAAGCAGGTTCATGGCCCTTGGAGCTCCTCTCCAGGCGCACCTCCCTCCGCCACATAGAGCGCCTTCACAACGCGCCCGATGGGCGCCCCCTCTTGGACCGCCTTCTCACGAGGCCCAACTCAAAAATGGGTCAGGTGGCCCAGTACTTCGAAAATATTGTTGGAGGACCTCCCGAGACCTTCTCCCTCTCTCCTCGTCTTGACCTTGCACACCTCTACGAGGTCCACGTCTCCCTACCTGCCTCCCGGACGAGGCGGAACACTGCTGCTGTGTGCCTACGGCAGGAGGTCGCTGCGGTTCTCCAGGCCGAACCCTCTGGCACTGTCCCTATTTTCACGGATGGCTCCGTGCTCCCAGGACCCTGCCCATCTGCGGCTGCAGCCTGCACTGCCACATCGCTGCTTGTGAGCAGGCAGGCCAGACTTCCATTTGTGGCCTCGTCCACAACCGCCGAACTGGCCGCCATTCACTTGGCTGCTGACATCTTGAGCGAACGCCCTGGGATCAAGGAGGCAGCCATCTATACTGACTCCAGGGCAGCCCTCCAGCAGCTCCTGAGGCCCTTCAAGGGCCCACCCGTCGCCCGCAGGCTGTCTTGGCGGCTTGACGCATTGTGCACCAGGGAAACCCGCATCCGTCTGACCTGGGTCCCGGCCCATGTCGGAGTCCTGGGCAACGAGGAGGCAGACTCCCTGGCCAAAGCGGCACACTCGCCTGGAACTCCTCTCTCCTGGAACTTCTGCCTCCTGGACCTGGCAAGGAGCTTAGTGGATCGCCACCCCCTCCTCGATCACCCAGATCCCAGGGTGGCTAGCGGCCATCCCCACACCCTCTCCCATCTGTTGGCCTGGACTGCAAAGAGCGCAGCCTCCTCCTGAGGCTCAGGGTAGGCTGCGCCAACACCGGCTCCCGCCTCTTCCGCATTGGCCTCGCCGCCTCCCCTGGGTGCACCCTCTGCAATTACCCAGAGGAGGCAGCCCAGCATCCCCTGTGTGGGTGCCCTGCTTTTGTGCACGCAAGGACAATCATGGCGGCGGGCTACCGTTCCTTGGGCCTCCCCTACAGCTCAGCGGACCACCTTCTCTTCCCCGGCGGCCACCATCCGCCAAGGCCTTCCGGCACCTCCTCTCCTTCCTGGAGGCAACCGGCCTCTCTGGCCGCCTATAGGTCGCAGGGGACAGAACATGTCATCTGACATGATCACTGCGGCTGCGCGCCTACCCTCTCCTTTCAATCTGTTTTTGCCCTCTCCCTCCTCCTTCTACGACACGCCGGCAGTGGGCGTGGAGGCTAGCCCTCCAGTAGACAAGCCCGTGTCTTCCCACTTTTCATCCTTCCTTCATCCACAGAAAAAGAACAACTTACTTTTTTTTCTATATAGGCGTATTCTTGTTTAGAGTGCGCATTCAAATTTGAAAACTAAACATTTCGACAGATTTGCCTGTCTGGTTGGGTTTGAATGGTTATAATAATCTGCACATCTCCAACCAAAAAACTTTAATTTCAAACCCAACGTTTCGAAGCCGGCTCGGCTCCTTCCACAATGGTGACTGGGGGCAGTAGCTAGCGATTTTAAGTATGGAGGGGAGGAGGTGGTCAAAGGAACGAAAGCTGTGATGCGAAAGGAGTGGGGGGGGGGGGAGTTAAGACTGTGAGTCACGCTGTGTCACTGTGGGGAGGCCGTCAAAGGCGACTTTTCTTTCGTTGAGTTGAAGAGCGAAGTTCCTGGGCATATACTGATGGGAGGTTTCCTTTTCTGCGATTGATGTTGTTCGTGGTGGTTTGGACGTGCCAGGATTCGAGAAGCAGCCTTCTTGGAGCGCAATCCTACAGGACAGGATTGCGCTCCGTTGCGAAGTTGCGGATGTCGTGTTTATGTTGCCGAATTCTTTCTTTCAGATTTTTGGTTTCGCCGATGTAGCTTGCGTCGCAGTCGGCGCAAAGAATTTTGTAGACAATGCCTTGGGTTCTTTCTCTCCGCGGGCGGTCTTTGGGAACAGGTAGGAAAAGCGCAACAGTTTTTGTGGGCTTGTGCGCAACCTGGAGACCCCCTTTTTCAGGATTAGGGCGATGGTTTCGCTGATACCTCCGAGATAATGTAGAGTGGCGTATGTTGGTAGTGGCGTTGGTCTTTTACGTTGATTTCATGGCGCATGTTGTGTTTTTTGTATAAAGTTTTTTTGGATAGCCGTTCATGTTGAATATCGTGCGTTGTTCATTTTTCTCTCAAGTTCTGTGCTGCAGTGTGTCTCAACTCTTCTGAACAACGTCTTCATCACTGATGCTTTATGGACTGTCGGGTTATTCATAGAGAAGTGGAGATATTGGCCTGAGTGAGTTGGTTTGCGGTATACGGAGAATTGAAAGGTACTGTGGTTTCGGGACACGAGGGCGTCCAAAAACGGCAGAGAGTTTTCTTGTTCCACTTCTAGCGTGAACTGAATATCAGGTTCTACGAAGTTCAAATGAGAAAGGAAATTTTGAATCTCAGATCTTTTGATAATAATAATAATAATTGGTTTTCTGGGGGAAAGGAAATGGCGCAGTATCTGTCTCACTGTATCGGCGGACACCTGAACTGCGCCGTAAGTGCAGGGATAAAGAAGGGAGTGAAAGAAGAAAGAGACTGCGAAGTAGTCGTCGACATACCTGAGGAAAATATTTGCCTTCAGATGGAATGAGTTGAGGGCTCATTGTTCGATGTGTTCCATGGTTAAATTGGCCATGACGACAGAGATGGATGCTCCCTTTGGCGTTCCTTTCACTTGTCTATATAATTCCCCATTTGATGACAAGTATGCGTTTGATAGGCACAACTCCAGTAGGTGGCGCACATCATTCACACTTAGCGGGGTTCGTGCGCTGAGTGTGTAGCCGAGTTGTTGTAGGGCGTCTCGGGTAGCGGTCACCGCAAGCTTCACGGGGATGTTTGTGAAAAGGGACACCACGTCGACGGAGACACGGCATTCATGGGCCTGAAGGGTGACTTGGGACACCAGTTCGAAGAAGTGACTGGAATGACGGATATGGGTCGCTGTTTTTCCTGCGATTGGGGATATGAGTTTGTGAAAGTATTCTGACAACGAGCGAAGAGGAGAACACCGGAAGTCGACAATCGGGCGCAAAGGGATCCCCGGTTCATGGACTTTGGGCAGGCCGTAGAATGCTGGAGCCGATCCGTTGGTGCTTAGTAATTTGAGGTAGATGCTTCGGAAACTGGGGTGCTTCTGGAAGATTTATTTCAATGCTTTGTTTAGCCTTACTTGGGCAGAAATTGTTGTGGGGTCCACCTTCAATTTCTCATACTCTACACTGCTGAGTAAAGTGGATATTTTCTCTTCGTAGTCTCGTCTCTCTAGAACGATGTTTGAGTTGCCCTTGTCCGCTTGAAGGATAACTAAGTTGGGGTCTTTCTTGAGTTCTTCCAGGGCTTTCCTTTCATCTGCTGGTAGGTTCACTTCTTTTCGCTGTGCTTGCATTGATTTAAGTACACCCGTTGTTTTGAGCCTGACCTCTTCTAGTGCACCAGGTTCCAGTTGCCGGATGCCGGCTTCAAGCGCAGATACGATTACTGGAAGGGGAAGTCTTTTCACCTCGAGGTTGAATTTGTGCCTCTTGGCTAGTATTGACGTTTCGGCGGTTGTGCGCTTTCTGGAGAAGAAGTTGGCGAACTTGTCGACATCGGCGAAACCAAAAATATAAAAGAAACAATTCGGCAACATAAAAACAATGTTCGCTACTTCACAGGAGAGCGCAATCCTGTAGCCGAACATTCCGAAGACTCAGACCACAGAATCAACTTCGACGAAACCAGCATCGTCGGAACAGAAAGAAATTACCACAAAAGGCTCCTTCTGGAAACCTGGCACATCCAAACCACCCCGAACAACATCAACCGCACAAAAGGAAACCTCCCCCCCAGTATATGCCCAGGAACTGCACTCTTCAACTCAACGAAAAAAAATCGCCTTTGACCGCCTCCCCACAGTGCCATAACGTGACTCACAGCCTTAACTCCCCATCCTCCCCCTACCCCACGCCTTTTGCATCACAGCTTTCGTTCCTTTGACCCCCTCCTCCCCTCCATACTTAAAAGACCCTAGCTACTGCCCTCAGTCACCCCTGATGAAGGAGCCGAGTGGGCTTCGAAACGTTGGGTTTGAAATTAAACTTTTTGGTTTGGAGATGTGCACTTTATAATAAGCATTCAAACTTACTCGCTGGCATGCTGAGAACTATAGAAGTGGGCCCTTATTTAGGGACTTCGTCTAGAGAAAACGATTATGAGCTTCAATTTTGTTACTTAAAAGGTTTTTCACTTCCGGGATCAATTTACCCAAAGTTCAGTACAGACTATCCGAAATGTGCGCCCATAGCGAGTACATTAGGACAATTCGTGTTTTGCATAGGTATTCATTTTCTGAAAAAAAAAGCACTGACAGAGCTGCCATTTTGGAGCGCGCTTTCAAGATAAGCGCTAATGAAAGTACAGAAACTTCCAAAACACCATGTACCATGCACTGACCCTGGATAATAGTCCTAACACTGGAATTAATGGTTTGATAGTCCGCCTCGGAAGTGGTAGTTGCGGGGCTCTATGCCCATTTTCCAAACATCTATCTGTAATAGAGCTAGGCAACAGGCTGAGACAATCTTGTACCCTTCAGAACATCGGTGGGTATTCGACACTTCCGCAAATGGGGCGCATTATTTTAGGACTGCATAATTATAATGCTGTCTAAAACACGGAAAGAACCTCTTTGAGAGAGATTATGGCATATTGTGGGGTTTCTGTCAATATTTAAATCCGCTTGGCGCGGTTGATGACTATTCTGTTTTGCATGGGCAAGGCAGAAATCTCAAATTAGCACTTGGAACGTTCATCTCTATTGAGAGTGACCCAAACAGATTAAAGTGACTTTAATCAGGCTTACCTTTAAGTTCTGAAACATTCATAGATATCGGTTTTTCCCCACCGTCATATTCGAAAGTACCCACCAAACGGCTGAAAACTCTGGAAGCAGCAATATAATTGAGCATAATATCTTTGTACAGAAACATTACATGTAGTACTTGAGGTTATCAAAGTGTAGAACTATTGTCAGTTAAAACTAATAACGCAGCAGTATTTACCCGATAAAGGACCCCCTTCCAGCCAATGGCGTCGGCCAATCCTGATGACTCTGCTAGCGTGACAATGCAGAGAGCGCCTCCACAATGGAGGTAGGAGTCTATCCCCTACCATGTAGGGAGGGGACTATCCTCTTTCATCTGCCACTCCCTGGTTTTTCACACCAGCAGGGTCATGTGAACCGGCCGACGTCACTGGCTGAATCCACAGGCCTACGCAGATAACTTGCATTCTTAAGGAAAACAAGTTAATTGCATTATTTCTGTCTGGTACCTTTTAAAGAATACGTTGCATTTTGGCGAGAGTTTCTCGTGGCTATGGACAGATACAGGATAGCAGAAATTCATTAATCTTGTAAAATGACAGCTCTTGAAAATATGTAATATAAATTATTGCGACCTTTACGCTTACAGCTTGAAGCTGTATATTTTCTGGCGCTCTAAGTTTAAAAGAAGCTAAAAAAATGTTGTTGCAACCAAGAAACAATTTTCCCCCGTGTTTGTCTCAAAATGCGTTCCAAGCATGTTTCGCTACCATATATCCACAAATTCTCGCTAAGGCATGTAAAATACGCGCTAACCACTGAAGAATGGCACATGCCCGAACTCAAGCACGAGTACAGCACTTATTCTAGAAGGCTGAACGAAACTTCCGTTATTGGCCTTGCAGTGCTAGGTGATAAAACTTTTAGATGAGACGTAGCGGGAAGGGGATTGAAAATTCCACGAGGAACTCTTACAAGAATTGACGTAGTCGCTGATCTATTTGCACGTCAAGCAATGCGCGCTAGTGTGGTCTAGAATAATACAAGTCTAATGATTGAGGTGCTTACTTGTTATATGGTGCTCAAAAAAGAATATGTGAGAGTGTGATTTTGACAAAAATTTTAAAAAGACCAATAGGCATGCAATAGCTAAAAATCAATTCTGTGAACTTGAAATGCATTTCTGAACACCGTGGGGTAATTTGTTTTGTTTGCAAAGTGGAATATAGAGTACGATAAAATTGAACCAGGAAGTATCAATACTTACTGATAGCCGTTCATTTGCGCTTTGCGCCAGAAGTGGTATTCTGACGCTGATATGCTTATTTTCTCGAAAAATATGCATTTCTCGAGCAGTGTTATTGGCGAACTATCGCCTCCGACCTTGAATACATTTGGATCCGTCTGCTCATAGACCCAAAGTTTTTGGCTAGTGTTGAAAACCTGGGTGCATTAGGAAAACGAACTTGTGAGTGCGATGATATACATTTACTGCCAAGCAAGTGCAATGCTCTTTTTTATATCTCTTGTAGTTAGTGAGTGGCATATGCGTTTGGAAATCTCACACCCTGTACCTCTCTGCGTGCCAGGGTTAGGCGCAGTTGCAGGCATAAGAATTGTTTCGGCCCACGTCACTGTTGACAGCTGGTAGTCGGCACTATAGTATGTCTTTTGTTTGGTGATTCTGCATTAGGTCGCGCAGGCGTTAATCACAGAGTGAACCACCTCTACTGTTAGAAGCGGGATGCATTTAAAAGGGGGCTACTAAAGAAGGGAGTTGGTTATCTGTCGCCAGAGCTCATGAGCGAATGTTGCCAAGTGAGAAGGAGAGAAGGGATGAACACCATACGCCTAAATATCTGTAATATACACCAAATAAACATATGCGACACGAATTCAGCAGCCTCTTTTTCGAATAAGGTACCAGCTTTGTTCGGACAACAGCGCGAGTGTGTTTTTAAAAATCTCGGGTGCCTCCAAGAAAGCGGCGCATTGCTCTCCGACAGCACAAACGTTTTGGCAAGCGCACTTTTCAGAGCGAGGTTTTGATCATGGGCCGCGGGCAGAAAATTCTCTCAGAGTTCAGCCTGGCAGCAAAAGTAGTCAGTGATTCATTGTGATCCTCATTGCTAACTTAGTAAAATGAGTGCGTAGCTTCCATGAGGCCAACATGTTCATCGAGGTTTCCGCGGCCATAGAGAGAGAGTGACAGAGAGAGAGTGAGAGTGAGAGAAGCTCTTGAATAAAAAACAGATAATTTAGCCAGCGTTTAGACGCTGGCATGCTACCCTACGTGGGGAAGGAAGGGGGACATAAGGGTGGAAGGAGAGCGGTGCGGAAGAAGTAAAATAAACAAATAAAAATCTGAGAAGATAAAATGCAGTCATGAAATGCTTTCTAAAGTGCATCGGCGAATACCTAAGCTAGAGCGAGCGTGGCAGAACATTTTAATCTCGATTTAGGCTCAAATTTTTGGGAAAAGAAGACCCAATGGCCGTCGAACTATTGCGCTCAGTGCTCGTTCGAAAGGTAGTTTCTAAATGTTTTAGTGCGAAAGCACTCATATGATCATCAGAGCTCAGCAAAAGTCTTCCTTGGGCATCGTTCGTTGTCATAGCAACTGGGACGCCAAGTGGCAAGAATTTTGCCCCGGCCATCTCTGACATTTGACCTTGACCGATTTTGACCAAAATTGATGCCCAAGCATAATTGGACATACTCTAGTGTCACAAATTTGGGGGCATTTTCGAAAAAAACCGGCGCTGCGCCTAAGCAATCGCGCCCGCGCGCGGTAAAATAAAACAAAAACAGCGGGGAAGGACCCCCGGAGAGTGCGTAGCTTTGCGTACTTCTGCAACTCAGCTCGCCGGCGCGGCGCCGAAGGGGGCATGGCCGCGCACGGCGTCGATTTTTTTTGCAGGTCAGAGAAGTTTTTACTCGTTGTCGACGGAAAGGGGGTAACCTTCACCGCGCCAAAGATATACGCTCTCTCTTCGCTCCTGCGTCGATGACTCAGCGTGCCGCGAATGACCTAGATTGTTCTAGAAGGTGGTTTCCGCGCTCGACCAATGGGTCGCGCGCCCGGCGCAAGAAGGAGAAGGAGTTTGTGCAGTTGAAGCTGCGTGTATGTGCGCGGCTGCCCTGGCGCAAAGAACAAACAGACGCGGACTGCGCCTATAAATGAGGGGCATCAACCCCTGTCCGTTAGCCCGAGCCGCCGTTTAAGCTCCCGAGAAGCGCGCCCGCTCGACTCCCGGGAGAACACCACTCGCCCAGCCCGAACCAGCGAGGCAACGTGCGCCAACCAGCGGGGCGGCCCCGTCGAGCTCCTCAGGCCGTCGGATTGTCGCAGTGTTTTCTTTGATTGTATCTCTGCATTTGTGCACTTTAGGGGCAAAGATTTTGTTGAATTGTTCTCTCTCTCTATTGTTACTTTGCTCGAGTGCATTCTATTTGTAAATCACTTTTTATCTGCTCGTACGAGTGATAGTGAAATCCTTTGTATCGTCTCTTCATTGTATAAACTTTGTTTTGCTATCTGAACCTTTGGCTCCGACCCATTCTCTGGCTTGCCACCGGCGAAAGCTGGGCACCAAACGACCAACCCCCTTGTCACTTGGTAGCTGGTCTCCGGCTGGTACTTGCCACGCTGAGTCGAGGGCATCTTCTTTGTGACCGAGACCGCTACCTCCACACGCTCTAAGGGTGTCTGGGAGGGCACGCAAAATTGCGCGAAGTGGTGACACCTACACGACGGCGACCTCAAAATGTGACCCAAGTCCTTTCCAAAAATTTGGTCCTGGCCATGGTCGGCAAAAATGCAAGGGGCGTTCAAGGTCCGCCCTAAGAGTATGACGCGATACCGTGACGGGTTAATTCCCATATATGCAGGTCATTCTCTACTTTACATTCATAGACCCCTGGGAGTCCTCATACGCCTCTTGTCGGGGTGGTGCAGCGCTTTAGCGATGTGCCAGTATACCTTCAGATAGCAGGTGCTCGCAGCTGTTGGAAATGTGCGACCCAGGTTGCTCTTCCCGTGTGACCAATAAATAATTTAAATGCCATGTACCACGGTAGACAGTTTTTTCACTACCCAGCGGGCAGGTTGTGATGACGCCCCAAGGCCACGCGACTTAAAGGGCCACCTGCCTCGAGGTTGCCCTGTGGGTGCCACCTGCCCGAGTCAGAATCGTGATTCTTCGCTGCCGACGCTGACGATGCCGACGCCGGATTTTCTGGGTAACGGGGCCTTTAACGCTGTCGCGTTAAAGGTTGTACACAGCTTTGAGAGTTGCGTCATGCGTAAAGAGTTGCGTAAAGAGCTGCTTTATTGCTTTGCGTTCTGTAAAAATTGCAGTGTTAGGCGGTCGAGCTGCCCTCCACGCGCGACCTGTGCCTGGTTCTCTCTGCCGCTGGTTCGACTCACTCTCTGATAAGTGCTTTTGGTCAGGGCGAGCGGATAATCCTCCAGACATATTACAAATGTGTTGCAAGGGGTGGGTAACAGCGACTAGTAATGGGGCCTACTCGGGCATTTTTATTTTCGCCTCTGGTGCGTGTATATCATCAGAACTATACAAAACAAACACAGATCCTTTCCATATAAGTACGTTTTAACAGGGTATCCTCTGGAGTATGCTTAATGGGATATATCTGCGACCACATTTAACCACCTGGCTGCAGAGCATGCAAATGCATCTGATACTATGTGAATTAAATTTTGAGGACTTTATATTCATTGCCTGTAAAGGTTGTTAAATGTAGTTTTGGTTGGCTGTTGTAAAGATCAATAGGGTTCCTTCACCGCAACCTGCAAAGCACCATCCCTCACGTATGTAAACAAGACTACACAACTTTTGACTTACCGCAGCTAAAGAATGCTTCATCCGTGTGGCCTCATCATCAGAAATACACAATAAACAACGTCCTGGAAGCTATCCAGAAAAGGACTTGTCTAATTCATTTCGCGAAGTAATGGTTGTCTAACTTAGCTTTAAATTTACTAAAACCAGGCGTTGAAAATTCGTCGACACATTACCATTTTATCTCTCTTTCAGAAATAAATTCATGCCACTGATTCGCCACTAACCCACCTACAACGTCCCTCCTACATTTAGTATATCTTGTTATCTAAACTCACTTCTATTTCATCTGTTTTCCTACTCGTTTATAATGCGTTTGATTTATAACCTTCACGAATGTTTGCTTCGAAGCGAACGCTTCACTACGCAAGGTTTTCAAGAGGGCAGTGTCAGTGCAGTTTATCATTTAACCTCCCTGCTTGGTTGACAGAGGTCGTGCGACCTACTGACGTCATCACAATCTGCCCACCGTGTCAGGTGGGAACTGCCCCATCTGACTGTGAGCAACTTCTCTACCGTAGCAGGTGGAGATTAAATCGATGATTGCCCGAGAGGTCACGTGACCTTTTAACTTCGTCTGCTGATTGAGCCATGTGATCCCAAAGCGTTCCGTCTAACCAGCGACGCTTCGACTTCGGCACTGGACGCGGAGATGATTTCAAGTGAGAAATAGCGCCGGAAGACTAACTTTGTGATCAGACTCAGCAAGTCTGACTCGGCTACACGTGCATTTCATCGGCGCTTAACAGAGAATCCATTCGGCAGTGTGTGTGGGGCGTTTGTGAACGTAGCCATGCAAAGGAAGCTTTCGCTTCTCGCCAGGGTTAATCAAAGTTTAAACCACAGCTAATTTTTTTGACCCCCTCCTTACGCAATGCCTCTCAAGAGGCCTATAGAATATATGTGAATAAAAATAAATAAATAAATACATTAGGTGCACATACAGCAGCCGGCAAACATACGTAATATTTATGTTTCTAGAATTTACTTTTTTACCGTACCGAAACTTCCGCTCGAATTTGGTGGGAAGACAGTGTGAAATATTTTTACACTGTACAAATAAATATTTTCACATAATCACTAACTGTTTGTTTCTACAGAAATTTTCATAACGCGCTGCTGTCTGCGCTCCGTGGAGGTTTACGATATATTATTTGTTTTTATTACATATTGGGGCTACAATTTCAAGAGTGCCTTTCAAAATAACCTAACCGTCAGTGCATCAGGACGAGAGCCTTTTCCGTCGATCAGTGCTTGAATCAGCCGCAGCTTTGGCCCAGCAAACTGTCAGTGAACGTCTAGTCTGTGTTCCCCACTCCTGAACCAGCTGGTAGAGTTTCTGCGCAACTCTACTGGCGCTATTTTCACTGATTACAAAGCTGCCCTCCAAGGCTTACAAGCTTTTCTTCGCCGTTGAGCCCATGAATAACTGGTTGCGGAAATCCGACAAGTACATCACTGTGCCATAAATAAAGGGCACGACATTATCTACCAGTGGCTACCGGGCCACAGCGGAATAGCAGGCAATCACCGCGCAGATGAGGCCGCGGGAACTGCTCACCACGACGGCGATTTTGTGTCGATCCCCGTCTCGAGAGCCGACGCAGCGGCCAGGCTTCGCGCTCTTGAGCGGGACATCTCGCTTGCCGCGTGAAATTCTAGCGAATTTTCCAATTTACGTTTAAAAGCATTGGACCCAGATCTGAAGCTCCGGCTTCCATCAGGCCTACCACGACATGAAGAAACTTGCTGTGTCGCCGGTGGCTTGGTGCAGCTTTCACCAACCGTTACTCGTTCTTAATCGGAATGGCTGATAGCCCTGCATGTGCCATCGGCGGGTATGACGAGAATATATCCCACATTCTTTGTGACTGCCCGGCCTATAGCGCCATAAAGGCAGTCGCTCTGCCGTGCGCTGGAGCCTCTAGATGGTTTATGGGCGTTTATCGTCCCAAAGCGACTCAGGCTATAAGGAACGCCGTAGTGAAGGGCTCCGGAAATTTCGACCACCTAGGGTTCTTCTATGTGCACTGACAATGCACAGCACACGGGCCTCTAGAACTTCGCCTCCATCGAAATTCGACCGCCGCGGCCGGGATCGAACCCGCATCTTTTGGGCCGGCAGCCGAGCGCCATAACCACTCAGCCACCGCGGTGCCTGGAGGCTCTATATCCACGCCCACTGACAGAAATCAAGATTCTCGGCCACTGGCCGCGGCGATCGTCGGTGGTAAAGCCTTCCAAGGCACTGCACCGCTTCATACGAACTTCTGGCCTGCACGATAGGCTTTGACTTTTACTTAATTTTCATACTGACTCTTCTTTCTCTTTCATTTTTATCCCCTCAGCCCCTTCCCCCTGTGTAAGGTACAAACCGATTATTCTTCCGGTTAACCTCCCTGCCTTTACTCTTCTTCCCCCTCCTCCTCGTGCTCCTACTGGCTTTTTCGCCCTACTGGCAAGTTGGCCTACTGGTTCAGCAAGCCAACGTGACTGCTCCATATTGTCCACCGTCCTCTTTTTCAAGCAGTTTTTATCAAGCGTAGAACAGTGCTTCGGGTCGCATTTCCATTGAAACACATATCCAAATCCCAGATCCTTGCATTTCTATGGAAGCTTAACCTTTCCAAAATTCCTCTCATACACCTCCTCGCTCATGGTACTTTCAATTCAATCAAAGATACAAACTCCACGAGCGAAGAATCATCCCCGTACTGTTACGCTGCTGGTTAAAGGACGGTTTAAAACCAGGTACATAGTAAGTTTGGGGTAGCGTATGCAACGAGTCCTATTTATCTAACACAAAAAGAAACTCATTTATCTAATAAAATCACTTTTCTATTGGTCACCTATCCACACGAGGTGTTCTTTTACCTACGCCATCCTGGAAACGCAATTGTTTTCAGAGATCTAAGGGTTTTGAGCTGGGTCCTGTTATCTAGCTGAGCACAGTGCACACGGAACCTCCCAGTGGAGTCACAGCAGAGCCTGACAACAGGGCGAAATCTTTCGAAATGTCAATAACACACAGTCAAGAGTTAGGTTAGGCTCACCCTAGCATTGTCTTTCTGGACAATTTGGTTGGTCATTCTGGCGTGTCTCCTTGGAATATAGAGAAGTCAAGTCTTATCTGAATGTGAAGGCGTGGAATGTGCTGCTCTAAGAACTAGTGAAAGCTGATGTTGTTTCCTTCCGTATTTGTGGCCGTAGAATTTTGCCATTTGAGCTGTTTTGATGACGTCAACTCGACACGCAGCCTATTACTTATGAAAGTTTGCAGTAATGCGTGTAACCACTTAATATGTCTTTGAAAACAGCAGCAAGTTAGAAATAATCTAGAACAGAGGGAGTACGGACGCAAAGGGAAGTGCCCTTGAAAGCACGAAAATGAAAAACGAGCTGAAGGCACAGTTGCCCTGCTAGCAACTGTTGATGGAAGAAGAGGCTATTAGTGCAATATACATATTATACTAAGGACCAGCAGATATGCATTTTATATTCATGACAATTTAAATTTTAGAAAGAGGTTGAAAAATAGAACTTTTTCTTCGCTTTGTGAGGATAAGGGAAGTGTGTGGGACATTTCGTGAACTAACACAAACCATTCTATCGAAGCATATGACAGGTTACTGTCTACCGTCGCAGTGCCAGTGCGACAATCATCCGATGCCCGCACAATATGCTGATGCACATGGAAAACTCTTGGCAATGTGTCGCAGTGGTAGATGAAGGGCAAGCACTTGCTGCAGGCGGAGATGTAACGACTCTATTTGAACGTGAGCCAAGTAAAAAAAAGTGATCGCGTAAATCGATTTATGTGCCAGGATTATTTGCAAAGCCTGAACATTTGACATGTGATTATAATCTTGGTATGTTCACAATGCAGACGCTAATTTTGTTATAAGGTAACCATGTGGTTTGGTTGGCTAATTTTGTTACGCGCTAGCGCATTGACCTATATCGGTAGGGAAGAAAGGTTCCTATCTTTACAATCGCACCATATTGTACAGCTCTCGCCAAGAGTATTGCCATTTGAAGCATTTCATTTTGCATAGTTTGCACATTGCATTTTGAAGCATTTTTGAAGCAATTTTTCAAGCATTTTATAGGACTTGGAATGCGCACATTGAAAAGGAACACAAGGCTTAGCATGCGAGCAAGAGGGGCACATGTCAGAAACCTGTGTTTGTTTTAAGATGGCATGTCTGTTTCAGACAACTCAGCTATCTAAGATCAGCTCACCAAACGATCGCTTTATGACGGAAAAGGACGACGCTGAAACATGAGACAAAGCTACGTCACTGAAAGCCGCGATGGACACTGCATGAACTACACTGTCCATCCATTTTTTTCGGGAAGAGTAGAAGAAATGGGAAGTAGCGGGATGCACACAGAAAAGAGAATTCCGGGGTCAAAGAAACAAACAAGGAAAGAAAACACAAGGGGCGGAAAACGGTTTTTGAGTCACACTGTGCCAGTGAGACGTTTGAGACTGACTCCGAGTTATATGCTCTTACTTCAGCGTTAGCTTCCACAATACTAGGGCTGGTCAATGAAGAAGCGACCGTCTCCGGACGGAACAGGCGAGATCTATGACTACGGATATCTGACGTGTGCGTTTGCTGCGTGTGCGACAATTTGAAAGGAAAAGGCCTTTTATTTTTCATATGAAGTGCCGTTGGCTGCTGATTTACGCGACGGCACGACATAAAAACGCCACAATTCGAGTGCATAAATGTCTGCTTATTAGCAGCGCTGGGTGTATATGCATTGAAACAAAGATAGAGGTGTTTATTTAAGACAGAGACGAAAAGTCTGCCTGAATGATATTTTTCTAGCCTAACACTGCACTGCGGAATGGAAAGAGCAGCAGGAGGGTTTTGATGAGTAAAGGTGTAGGTACAAGGCAGATGGGAATAAATTTAGCCTCCACAGGAGAGCGCCTTATCAGAAACTGGCGTCCACACCCACGATGTGCAACAAAACAAATATCCGCCAGAGATGCGTTGTATTGTCAGCTCTACGTCCAGGCAACCAGTCCAGGAAATCTAGAATGTCCTGAACTCGCAATGCGCCAAGGATGTGGCCAACGTGAGTCTTCTGGGGTGAGATAGACGGCAAGAAAATACGCCGCAGCACTCCTGGAGTTGGCGGTCTAGGGGTGGCATGAACTCGAGTGATCTTCTTAAATATTCAGAGGAGTGTCATAGCCGCAGGGCAGATTCACGTTGGTGTGGACTTCTCCCTTATAGTCCAATTTTACTGTCACCTTAACAAGCTACTTCTAAGATATGAAATGTACGATGCCGCCAAATATGTGAAATACGATGGGCATGATATTTACAATATTAATGCGTTCCTTGAGGCTAGCACAGTGCCAATTTCGGTCTGCGTTTCTACAGAAAAATGAGGAATTTATATTCAACTCCTTCTGTAGAAATACTTGAGTGTTGTTACTTACCTCTATGATATTGAGGTTGTTGCTGAGGGCGGCCTTTTTCTGTTTCGCAGTGCGGACTTCGTTGGCCTCTAAGGAATACAGGCAAATTGAGCTAATTAATATAAAGTTGTAGGTTAGGTTCATCATAAGAAACTTAATTTTGGTTATTTTATCTATATTAGCTGGACAAAAATTCGCGAAAACGTTGTTGGGACACAGAAGTAAATTCCATGGCAGTGCGCGAATAAAACGGCTCTTTATACGATTTGAAGAGGTAATTTGCACTCTGCATGTTATCTTTTAAATGCACGGGTACATCTACCGGCATAAGTCATAAAAGGCTGGTGACCTGTAAAGTATGCACTTTAGGCTGCCTTGTGGCTTGCTTGTGAGTTTTTTTCATAATGGAGGTGAACTTCTCACAATAGAGGTATGCGCTTTTTGTCGTTACATTGTGTTGGCGCTGGAATATTTCTTCACTGTTGAAATCACGTAGAAATGACGCGTGCTATCTGATGTTTCTCAAGAGGAATTATTTTAGGTTTTAGGAAAGTGGAGCGAAAAGTCCGTCAATGCACACGGCTTTTGAAACAGACAAGCTAGCCTCCATACATCGCATATTTTTTCAGCGATGTTCATGAAGGTTCAAAACGAACATAATAGAGTGATATGTAATTTTGGTTGATATTTTTGACGCCTTTACCTTTTGTGTGCATAAAATCAACTATGTAGTCAACTTTTTCTGGTCATAAAATTCTACGAACTTCATTATTCGGATAAGATTTCCCTTGCTCCTTTCAAGTAACCTTTAGTGAGATCTGCTCGTGTCTGCTCAGAGATTTTATGGCCTCCATATGTCCACCAATTTTTCTCCGTCAGCACAACTGTGTGCATACCGCGAGAACAGTAACAAACCTATCTGTATAACCAATCTCAAAAGCGCTCCATCACATATGGCAGGCATTGTGCATACACGACCCCGCCGGCAAGAAGCGAAATATTCATGCTATACTCATACAATTGGAAGAAATCAAAGTTGGATAAGCAGGACATGATACTTTGAATAAAAAAAGTTACAGCCGTAAGATCAAAGATGCTGAAAAATAGGCGCTACGAGCCGCCATTTTCTCTGTAACAGTAATGAGTAAGTGACCTAGCAGTCACGGGATACTGTGCGGTAGAATTTGCGCAAGATCAGGAGATGGCACAAGCCATACGGAGGCTGAAAGCTCTGGCCATCTCTAATGTTCACCTTCGCGGCACCCGAACGTAGCACAGTGTTCGTTCTATTCTATCTATGTTGCTTTATGATGTTCGGGTTTTGATAGTGCTTTAAATTTTACAATCTATTGTAAATAGTAAATTGCGGGGTTGAACGTCTCGAAGCGACATAAGGGCTACGAAGGCCGTAGTCGAGGGCTCCGGTTTAATTTTTATTCACCTGGGGTTGTTGGACATGCGCTCAAATTGCGCAGCACATGGGCATTTGTGCACTTGGCCTTCGTCGAAATACTGCCGCCTCGGTAGGCGCCGAATTCGCGACATTAGTGAGAAAAGCCGAACGCCAATGCCACTGAACCACCGCGGCGGGTAATTTTGCGGTTTGCGGTATATCTCGTATATTCTATATTCTTTTATATTCTATTGCATATTCGTGTATATTCTATTTTGCCTGTTTGTATGCGTTGCCCCCCCCCCCCCCCCCCCCCCTGCCACCGGATACGGGCCGGTGTAGTTTCGGCTACTAGGCTTTGTTCCGGTTCAACGCCAGCGGTGGGGATGGGCTTGCCGGGGCCCATCCTCTGGGGATGCAAAACCCCATGGGAGTGGCAGCGACTCCCAAGCGACTGAGTGGGCCAGTCGCGCACGTGAGGTCCGATGCCTGTGCGGAGGCAGGCCTGGTTTCATAATCAGGTTGGACTCACGGAACTGGGCTCAAAAAGTGCTCGAAAATCAAAAGGCCTCTGCACGCGGGGGCGTGCGTGGCTACCGGCTGGCGCGTCGGTTTCTGGCCACGGAGAGGCCAGGTCCGCGCGGGGGTTTCCAGCAGAAGGGCTCCTTGGAAGCGATGTCCTCGGGGAAGCAGCCAGGGATGGCTGACCGCGTGGCCGTGAGGCTAGAGCGCGGGACGCCGAGGTAAGGGGGACCTTAGTAGGACCGATGCAAAAACCGTCGATGTTGGGGAGTAGCGGTGGAGTAGGCCCGGGTTATCTCACCCTCGGCCAGGTTCTTGGTTTGTGGCCCGGTCAGCCCGGCCCTGAACACTCCCTCCTCAGTAGGTGTGGAGCAAGCCAGGGGAAAAAATAAGTGCAAGGTTGGTTGGTTGAAAGCACAGGTGGGTCCCTGGGAGTCAAATTCCATTGGCTGGATCCACCACACATACTTCCGGAGTCTGAAAAGCCGCGAAAAACACTTGACGGTTAGTAGCTGGGCAGCGTTACGCAAGTCCGAACCGGACCCCTGAAAGTCGTGGAGGAGCCCGAGGCAGCTGCCCCGGGTTAGGATTCCCTGTCTCCGAGTCGGAGCTATTGCGTCGTTGGGTGGTCGGGCATCCCGTGAGTGGAGCCGCACCATTGGACAACATCGACGCCCTCCCTGTCCTGGCCAGACAGGAGTCGAGCGATGATAAAATGAGGGTCAATATCTCGCTGTCCCCATTCCCATCACATTACCCATAACCCTTCCCTCAGTCCCATTCCCACAACCTATGTCCCACCCCCTCCGCTACGTCCCAGGGGAGATCAGGGGAGTCTCCCCGGGCCCGCTCTCCCGGCTGTGGGTCGCTTAGTAGCATTACCCCATTTTTTTATTTTCCCACCTACGGGTGGCAAAAGCACAACATTGCCTTCGGGCCTTTTCATTTATATTACGATTGGGTTAAGCCTGTGATACTTTAGTGGTACAGGCAGGAGCTTATTGGTTTACGTTTTTTTATGGCAGCTCCACCATACTCTTTGTTTGTATGCGTAAGCTGTTAACAAAGTTACGCAGCTCAAAGTCAAATAGTGTCGCGCGCACAAACAGACGTGAAGCCCGTGCTGCGGGGTTTGAGTGCCTTTTATAACTGCGTGTAACCGGGAGATTGGCGCCTGAGCGTCGGAGCAGCATGTGTGGCAAGCGGTCGAAAATAGGCATTAGAAGCCTGAGGAGAAATTGAAGACGAGGTCTGCCTATGTCTGATGTGCGGTGGTGAGCTCATAGTTCTGGACCTGACGTACCTGCATGCTTGAGGGTGGCCATCGCCGCGGGCATCCTACGAACTTCGACTTCGCCTGCCAGCAGTCCGAATCATGTAATAATAGGGTAAGCACTACTTTGTGATATGCTTTAAATCATTTGGAATATGTTATGATTTCATGTTCTGGGCATGTAATAGAAGTATTCTTGATTCCTTGCTGTGCTGATAGGTAGGGCTTGGTGTTTTTTTCTATTGATTCACTGTTCTCAAGGAGGAAGTACATTGGGCCCACAGAAATAAAAGACGGACGACTTAGTGTGCATGGGCCAATTGCGAAATAGGTCCGTGTGCACTTAGGTTGTTGCTTCAATTTCGGTTTCAATTCGAGGCTTGGTTTTGGGACCGCAATGCATTAGCGGTGTGTTCAGGGTCTATTGTTCACGGATATAAGTCGATGAAGACGACGACATCCAGAGCGCAGCACGAGAGACTGGCAGTTCAACACATGGAGTGATCTTCTGGAGAAATACGAAGGCGGCGGCCAGAAAGGTCGCGTTGATGATGTTCTGCACAGGAAAGGATAAATCGGCCCTAGACCGAAGCAATGTTTCTGTGTTTTACCTTACTGTTCTGCCCCGTGCGCCTGCTTGTAAGCTGGTTAGCTGCTTTTCAACTCCATATTTCTGTATGCAGACTTTGTTGGCCGTCCGTATCGTGCCCAGGAATTTAGAGATGTCTTGCGTGGTGTCATATACTCAAGTGAAATCAGATCCATTGGACTGGTCTTTCTAGCCGACGCATGTTTTTTAGTGGCACAGGCAGGGGCTTAATTCTTTACATTCTTTTTATGCTGCCTCACCATAATTTTGTCCCACGTCTGGAAGCCCGTTATACCTAATGACACGGGCTGGGGCATTTTATTTTTCAATCTTTTTTCTTGCCCCACTCTAAATTTTATCCCACGTGCGGATCATAGCGGGTGAAACAGCGTCAGCTAAAGCTTATCTTGTGAGCTCCGGAGAGTTACGGGTAAAAAAACCGTTGTTATCTTGCATATTGACCCCGAACCGAAGACTGTCAGCTCAAGCTTCTTTGGCTCGCAGCATGCCTGAAAGATTTTCCCAATAGGGGCGCTTTCCGAGCTTGCGTAAAGGTTACTCCCATCACAGTGGAGCACTGGAGAGTTTTGGAAGTGGAGGAGAGGCGTTCTCTGAATGGAGACGTTGCCTTGACTTTAGCTGATTTCGTCACTGTCAACGACGTGCCTCATCTTTTGGCAGATTTTGGTCTACAGTGCCTGGTTCTAGTTCCAGGAAGGCCACCCTTGTGTCTCCATTGCCTAAAGGTTGGGCATGTACGCTGTTACTGCCGTACTGCTCTTTGCAATTACTGTCGGCGTTTTGGTCATACTACACAGGAGTTGGCAATGTCGTACGTTGATAAGCTCCGCAGCGGCTCGATGCCATGGGCAAAACTTTGGACGAGCATTTTGGATGCTGACGGTGTCATGTCAGCCGTTGCACCCACTGAATCAGCAGCTACTGGCCCAGTTCCTGGTGCCATTCCTGATGTGCAGAGTGAGCTTACCCAGCCCTCTTCACAATCGAATAAACTGTCTGCAGATCTTGGCCGTCAGTGCCTGGCGGAACACACACCAAAAATAAGCAGTCGGTTATTGCAGTTTTGGTGCTCGCTCCTGCTCTGTTTATGAGACGGAGTAAGAAAAGGGTGATGGTGCGGCTGCGGCACCGAGCCCCGGCACTTCTGGGATCATGTCACGAAGGCAACAACAACAACTTCTGAGATTCCTGGCGCCCCTGTCGAATGTGCCATAAAGGCAGCTGACTGCCAGCGTGAGAGTTCATTCCCAGACGGCAACTCCCTGACGACACCAGGTTTCCATAGAATGGGACACGATGTGTTGCAACTTTCGGCTGCATGGCTAATCGTGGAGGTTCATTAACCTGTATGCTTCCAATATTCGTGAGGAGCGAGCATTTTCATTTCTAGATATTGCAAGTATTCAACACTGTGGTCGGTATGTGGTATTCATGGGCGACTTTAATCACGTGTGCGACCCACACGGCCGCACAGGGCCTTGCGACGACGCTGATAAGAGCTCTGGTATTTTGTCAGCTATCACTGAAAGCGGGGGCTTAATTGGTGCCAGATTGTCATGCACTTTCACATATATTAGACGAGCCTTACATACACGCCTGGATCGGAATTGCCTTTGGGCAGATCTCCTTAAAAGGCGCACTTTAATGGCGTAATGGTCTAATGCAGTTGGTAAAAAAGTTGAGCTTTTCGCGCCGCCACGGGTTAGAAACGCAGTTGCGGCCATTGATTGTTCTGCCATAAAGTGGTTTGCGTAATTGACCAGAAAGCCCGCTGGCAAATAGTTGCGTCAGAGTTTGCATCCGGGGTAGGGTGAAGCCTCTATTAGTACTCTTATTGTGGAAGACAGATATCTGCTATAAGTCAGCTCACAAACATATTTTGCCAAAGGGAACTCTTAGCCATGCCAGATAACAAAATATACACGTTGGTAGAAGCTGAAGAGAGAAGGCACGCCAGAAGGGACACATAGAAGAGCATTATTGGTTATTGAGTTGATAGGCTGTCGTATATTTAGGCTGATGAAAAGCATCGTGACATGACACGGCTCTCAAAAGAACGCAGAGAAATATTAGCGTCAGTCAGTCAACTATGGTGAGTTTCAAACCCGGCCGCGGTGGCTGCGTTTTTATGGAGGAAAAACGCTAAGGCGCCCTTGTGTTGTGCGATGTCAGTGCACGTTAAAGATCCCCAGGTGGTCGAAATTATTCCGGAGCCCTCGACTACGGCACCCCTTTCTTCCTTTCTTCTTTCACTCCCTCCCTTATCCCTTCCCTTACGGCGCGGTTCAGGTGTCCAACGATATATGAGACAGATACTGCGCCATTTCCTTTCCCCAAAAACCAATTATTATCATTATTAAAAGCGGTGAGCATACGTGTTTCAGGTAGGTCAAGCTGCTGATTCATCACATAACAAAGAGCAGTTGAGTTAGGAGAAAGAGCGGTTTCGTATCATCTTCGATGGCGAAACGCAAAGCGCAACCTCCCGTCAGGGTTTCCCTTGCACTGAAGTGAGCATCTGGGATGTTCTCATCAGTTGTGATCAAAACCGCTTTTTATGTTCGCGGAGCATGTTGCGTCGGAAAAAACGGTGAATTCGAGTCAGATAAGGTGCTATCTTTGTCTTGCGGGTACCCATGCGTGCATGCCTAGCATTACGCAATTATTGAGCGTAATGACCGGCGAGTTTGAAAGATTCTTGACTACAATCACGCTGGCGCAAGCAAATGAAGTACATGCAATACCACAGTCCTCATTGGTGTAATTTTCCTTCAAAACCAGCACGGTCTAGGGCTGTCTTCTAAAGCGGATTTATATCAATCTATTCAACCTTGGGCATAGTGCAGAGTACCAGCCTTCGATCCTCTGGCGGACGTGAATCAATCTGGTCAGAACTCTAGCAGCAGTAGCACGTACTTTGACGTTCTGATGGAACTATTCCTGGAATTTTCTTCTCTATTCATGAATATATTCACGGGTCATTCAGATACTGATATACAAAATCCTTCCGCGATGGCTAGTCATGGATAAAAAATACGCAATACCAATATTGGCTTCCCGATTCGAAACTTACAACATACAACGTTTTTCTTCACAACAGTACTGTGCAAAGCATGAATGAAACCAAATTCTTTGGAGTTGTAATTGAGATCAGTTAACGTGGGGCTCAATCGTGCATCAAATTTTGTAAACGACGCACAGCAATGTCCCTGTATTTAATTCATCATTAGCTCTTTCTGCGTCAAAAGTAATATTGATGCTTAAAGCTCTTTCGTACGTTCACATATTATTTATGCACTTCCTATGCAGGGCTTAAAACATCTAACCACTTTAAATTGATTACAAGTTGCCCATATTACTGCTTTGCACATCGTACTTATTTTGTGCAAAGGAGATTCTATTGCATTTTGCCTGTGGGCTGCTTACACTCAAAACGTCAATAAAAAACTGTGCTATTAAGTTAATAATTTAATGTTTGAAACTGAGAGGAATGTAATTATTTGTCCTACTGTAACACTTGCACTACATAAAACTACATTCGCTGGAAGCTCATTCAGCACTGTCATACATTCCCGGCATAAGTAACTGTGCATTTTTATCTATTCAGAATCAAACTATCTTGTGATCTACAATGTGCTTGTATGTGAAGGTTAAACGCAATGCCTGGAACACACATTTTAGGCGCGAGAAATAAACTTCTCGCGATGTATATGTCAGGCGTTCTAATGCAATGAAAGTAAACCCAAGATGAAACACCAGGAATTCAACGCTTTTTCTAAAAGTAAAATGCAATGAAAACAAAAATTCCTCGCGTGGCTGATATTTTCTTTTTGTCAAATGACGGCGTATTGCTTCATATTTTTGTTGAAGCTAAACAATGCCTGCGCGCCCCTATTCGTGCTGTTGACGTCAGCGAAGAGCTAAGCAAGTTGCGTGATATTTTCAGGTCCATGAACTTAAATTTTTGTTGCGTTCAGTAGCAATATATGTGGTTGTTTGCTCGGCGTGCTCTCTCTGCCTTCTCATTATTTTTCTGGGATGCGCTCAGTGACCCCCTTTAAAAGGATCCTTTCCTGAACATTTATGTAAGGCGATGTGAAACATGACAATATCTTTAGAGACAAAATAACGGAAGTCACTGCACTTCTCTAAAGGTCGCCGGTAGAGGCCTCGTGCGCTTGCATTTCGATAACGTGGCGGTACCTCATGCGTGGCGTTCGTGAAACCCGGTTGTCCCCTTTTCAATGAAAGCCGGAGGAAGAAAATACCTGCTTTCAGACAACTAGGGCTCTTCCTTTTACCACCCACAGACACAAGTCTTGCCCGAAAGACGCGGCTTCGATCCCGGCCGCGGCGGTGGAATCTCGAGGGAGGCAAAATTCTAGAGGCCCGTGTAATGTGCGATGTCAGTGCACGTTAAAAAAACCCCAGGTGGTCGAAATTCCCGGAGCCCTTCACTACGGCGTCTCTCATAGCCTTAGTCGCTTTTGGACGTTAAACCCCTATACTAAACTAAACTAAACGGACACAAGCGCGTATACATACGCCGTTCACGATTTGCTGATTCACCTCCGACGAGAATAGTGCGATTGGTCCAACAATGTTGCTGGTGTGCTTCTGAGTAGCTGCGCCACCCGTTACTATTTCTCTCGTCAAGTGGTTTTCCCCCATGCGACTCTATTTTACGCCCTCTGGCCAACATGCATTTCCCAGGCTGTGAAGGGTCGGGAAAACAAGTCAATTGAAAAACTACTGCCAGAAAACTTTCTTCATAGCAGACGGGCATCGCTGCTTTTTTAT
Organism: Amblyomma americanum; assembly: GCF_052857255.1. Lineage (NCBI taxonomy): Eukaryota > Metazoa > Arthropoda > Arachnida > Ixodida > Ixodidae > Amblyomma > Amblyomma americanum. The sequence goes on from NC_135505.1 coordinate 102,475,133, forward strand.
TTACGTGAACGTTAAAGGAAGGTACCCGCCGCGGTGGCTCAGTGGTTAGGGCGCTCGACTACTGATCCGGAGTTCCCGGGTTCGAACCCGACCGCGGCGGCTGCGTTTTTATGGAGGAAAAACGCTAAGGCGCCCGTGTGCTGTGCGATGTCAGTGCACGTTAAAGATCCCCAGGTGGTCGAAATTATTCCGGAGCCTTCCACTACGGCACCTCCATCTTCCTTTCTTCTTTCACTTCTCCTTTATTCCTTCCCTTGAGGCGCGGTTCAGGTGTCCAACGATATATGAGACAGATACTGCGCCATTTCCTTTTCCCAAAAACCAATGATTATTATTATTATAACGTTAAAGGAGAGGTTGGTGCCGCATAGCGGCTTCAGCTAATCCTCTTCTCCAGTTCATAGAAACCACTTGGTCTGTCGATATACAGTTCAACATAACATAACGCGAACATAAACAGTACACAACATATAAAACGAAGTAGAAGCATCAGGAGAAGTAACATTAATGAACGAATATAAACGCTGCGACTGTTAACAGAACACTAAAATATAATATAGATACGAAATTTGAAAAACAAAAAGAGAACGAAGAAATAAGTTTATTAGCAGTAAATACCAACGATATTGAAGCACTCACTCACAAAAAAACAAAAACAAAAACAAAAGGTGTGTGCATCAAACAGAACAAAAGCAAATAACAAAGATATTGAAGCACTCACTCTCAAAGAGGTAAGAGCTGTACACTGACTATTCCAGTTCTACTAAACTAGTATTTCCCAAGGATGCCGCTGTTATTAAGGAATGATATCAACGTCACAAGTGCTCACTTTTGCAGTGCACACGTCCGCCATGGGCCTAAGACCTATTGTAGACTTAAGGGTCTTTTGTAAAGAGCGCTCAAGCCTCTCAACATTCACGACCTGAAGTTGTCACGCACTCGGCAATCCAATAATATGTGAATCACATCCTCATTTTCTTGGCCACACGCACACCGTGGGCTGCCTGCGGGGCCAATTCTGTGAAGAAAGTGCTTCGTGTAAGCCGTTCCTAAACGCAAGCGGTGAAGAAGCGTTTCTAGACTTCTGCTGATAGATAAGGGATGATTAAACTGAAGCAACGAATCGGGGATATGCAGATCAGCGGTTCTATGGTTTGGCTCAAATCACACCTTTTCTTTCATTTTATTACGCATGGACTTCAAGAAACGGCGCAATGCGCCTCTCGATAACGGAAGGACAGAGGTGAGGGCATTGGAGTGTTTTTGCCTAGCCGCTGCATCCGCCTCGATGTTTCCAAGATTAAAAAAAGAAAGTCCGGGTATCCATTGGAAAACTATAATATGCTTCTTCCGGTGGCCTTGAAAAAGCAATCGTTGAGTCTGTGGCATGAGCCAGTTTATACGCCCGTCGGTAATTCTTGTGCGGAATCACAAATGCGGACGCTGATGGATTTTGAAGACTGGAACCGTCAGTATAGACATGAACGTGACCTGGATACCTCACGTGTATCTGGCAAAGTGTTAACTGCTGAGTGGCGAATATCATCATGTCACGCTTCATAATTACACATTCGACAGACAACTGTACTGTAGGGGTAACTAAAAGCCCTCTGGGTGCTGTCTGTGTCACCTTTCCAAATTTCATAACTTGGAAGAGATGGCGGCGGTGTTCAAACACATGATGCATATGACTTCCTACTCAGATCCATCGCGTTCATCAAGCGCGGAAGCTAATGGGCGCCTTTCATACTTGGTTATCAGGAGGAAAACGTGCCTGCAGGTCTCTGTTGGCCGTAACAATGCAAACGAAGGGTGTCGCGCTTCAGCAATTGCCTGAGCGCTGGAAATTGTTTCATGAACTCCCAAACACATACGGAGGCCCCTAGCTAAGTCTTTGCAGACGTTCTTCCGAGGTTCGCGACAGACCGTAAATAATCAGCAAGGAGTACGCATTTTTTTATATATGAGTCCAGTGTGAATTGTGAGCAGAGATGATGAAGAACCGTCCCAAGGCGTACCTGCAAGCCTGCGAAGCACGTTCACGACAGTGTTCGCCCAAAAAACGGTGCTGCTTAACGGAAGCTAAAGGTTGCCCATTGAGGCAGAGTCAGAAATCTTTCAGGTTCTTTTGAGTAAAAGGCAGAACGGTTGTTTTTTGTGTGAGAGAGCAGCATCACTCTCTGTTTTAAAAAGCAGTCAACGGTATCTAGGCCTGCTTACAAGGTAGAATGTTTTGCCAGAAACCCTAGTGCTGGCATCATCTGCGTATAACACTGTACACCAGAGGGAAGCTTTCGCAGCTGATCCGCCATCATGCAGTTAAAAGAAAAGGGCTTAGCAAGCTGCCTTGCGGCGCTCCTTGCATTAGGCTATGTTCCGCGATTTTTACTTCCTTCGTCTGCATGAATATTTTCCTGCTATCTAAAAAGTGGGAAGTCCAACGTAGCAGTTTTCAACTGACACCGAGGTATACCAAACTTGAGAGGACATGAATGTGAATTACAATGTCGAATGCACGCTTGATGTCCAAAAATATTGCAATGGTGATTTTGCCTTTGCTGCGCTCATGCTATGCAGATGTTCCTATGTTCATAATTGCATCCATAGTGGATCTAAGTTTACAAAATTCAGTCATGAACTCAGGAAACACTCCTGTTGCCTTGCACCACCACTGAAGCTTGGCGTCTATCAGCTCCTGCATCATTTTTCATAAGCAGCTCGTTAGGCTCACTGTGCAAAGAGTCGAGAAGCAAATGGAATTTACACGGCTTTAAACACGAAATAACACGCATAATCTTCCACGACTGGAGAACAAACCCATTGACCCACACATTGGTAAATATCCCTAAAAGTACTGCGGTGTCCTTTGACCCAAGATTTTGAAGCATTCCATAAGAAATGGCATAAGGCCCAGCAGTAGTCGTTGAACGGCCCAACGCAAGAGCACTTTTAAGTTCACTGATTGTTAATACAGAATCGAAATAGGCATGTTGCGCTTTGAAAGAAGCACTAACTTTTTGATGCGAATATGCAGCTGAGTTTCTATATTGCTCGCGGTCTAAGAAAACACCAGGATGAGAAACAGGCTGACAAACAAATCAGCCAGGTCTTTTTCTAAAGTTTCCCTTGCCATTGCAAGAGCTCTGAAAGGGTTATTTTTAGGAACGGGCCTGCTTAAGGAGCGGACCATCATTGACATCCTATGTACTGGAGTGTGAGGGATCAATGTACTGCAGAAGTCACGCCATTTTTTTCATTCCTTATTGCTGCAGATGTTTACGCATTGACGAATGAATTATTTTAGCCTCACGATAGGAAGCTGAACCAGCAGTGGCTGCACCGAAAGCAAAGCCTTCATTTTGGGAGGTTGTTTGCTCGCGGAATGACTGTCAGGAAATCTCAAACTGCATAAAACGGCATAGGTAGAATGAGCTGCACCACTCAGATTGAAGAGTTCACCCCAGCAGCAGGGGCTGGTTCAGGTACCACTTGCGATGGCTGAGGAGAAGAACGCTGAAATGAGGCAGCTGACTGATTGAATTTTGTCGAGCTTACTTCTTCATTGCGGACTCATACGATTCAGGTTTCGAAGCTTCGTGTTTGTCATACTATTCACTACTTCCAGATTTGCAGGAGGTACATTTTTGCGAGGCGACCTGCCATAAAGTATTTCGTGATACCGGAGGTTTGCAGCAGCGATGTTTTTGGGGACAATCTGAGATAGAAGCGGCATAATTTCCACCCCAATTCGTGCACTGTGTTTGCAGGCACGATTTGCAATGGGTGTGATCATGGATCTCGAACAGATCTTGCATCAGCGCGAAGCGCGGTAGTTCTTTGCCATGTGGCCGAATCGCTGACAGTTGAAGCAGCGGAGTGATCGTCTAAGGTACTCTTGCACAGGATGACTAGTGAAGACCAAGAACAACCTCTCTGGCATTGGGCGGTCTTCTCTGATTGTGAGAATCACTGAGTATATGGGACAGGATTCCCCTGCTCCATCCTCTTGATTCCAGTACATAATTTGGCGGCGTGCCGAGATCCTTTCGGCATCCCTCAGAAATTCTAAAAGTTGCTCACCGCTGTACTGGAGAGGAACGTGGCAGATTTTACCACTATTTATTGTGTACGACTCGAGAATGGAAGGATTGACACCTAATCTAGTCACTTCAAATAGCAATAGCAGAAGCTTATCTGATGCTAAGGAAGCAACACGTAGATAGAAGCCGCTTTCTCTATTTACCCTGGATGACGTAAATCTCTCCTTCGCGGCGGAAACAATTTTTGGCGAAACACGGATTGGGTTCACTTGTCAAAAGGTTCGGCCTTCTTCAGACGGACGGAACACTACACGAATCCCTTCCGGACGCTTTTTCTTGTAGGAGTCAAGCGTAATCGGTGTTTCATCGCACTCTATATATATCCTCCGGCTCGCTGTGCACATCGTACAAGATGCTCTCACTATAATTGGCACTTTCCTGGAGGCGAGGTTTTTTGTTCTCCACTTCCTCTTTTTCATCCTCTGCTGGAGAATGCGTTGTCATAGATCCCGCTTCGTCAAGCACCAGTAACGCTGGATTTAGTATGCTGTTCACCACATTATTGCCAACCGGCACTTGACTGCACCCAGGAATGGCATTCACTATTGTTGAGGCAGGACAAGACTTAAGGATTTTGCGCATAGCCAGAGGCCGGAAGTTAGGGTCTGAATGTCTCGCCATTTAATTTCGGTAATTGGGAAATCATTTAGCAACATTCATTTTAGAAACTTTCGTCCATCACAAAAGTACACCACAGCTACAGTTTTTTATAAGTATAGCATGCCCCCTGACACCCCTATTTGTTTATTTTCCCTAGATGTACGCAACTTACCCTTCCTGAAAAGGAGACGTCAAGCTCATTTTTGTGTTTTAGCAGGAGCAGTTGAATAACAGAAGTGTGCTATGACCATCGCTGACTTGAGGCTATTTATTTGCTTCCAAATGAAAGCTACTTGCACTTGACTGAACAAGTACACAGTTGGCGGCCGCTTGTTGGCGCTGTCCAAAATCAACTTCCCTTCTGGACAAAGAGCCGGCAGGTAGAGGAAAAATAAAAAGATGTAAGATCTACTCCTTTGGAAAAGAGATATTGAAACCAGGTTCCCGTTCAAGAGTCCGGTGTGGGAGACGAGCTTGTGCTCTGTGTTCATAGTCCCATCGTTCACATCACTTACTTCCATCTCAGAGAAGAGGCGTGATGAGTGCCGAAAATTGTTTCGGCGGAGTTGTGTCCGTAGTTTAAGCAGAGGCACTAGCCTTTGCATGTTGTGCATTTTGGCCGTCGGAGAGTTGCTCCCTTTGCAGAGATGTCCCAACAAGAAGGCATAATAGGGGTGCTTGCTTAGCTAGGGGTCGTTCGTGGTGGCGCCTTCAAAATACAAGGCTACTTTAATTTCAAACAGGAAGCCCTCTCTTCTATTTTTACCTGCTAGGATCTCTTCTCAATGCACCCGACTGTTGTAACTAGGACCCATGCCTTTTTTCATGAAATTGGTGGGCGAGGACGCTTTGTACCTTGTGTAGTCAGCGGCAGCGTCGGTACCTGTCTCCTTGCTGGGTGGTTTCAGGGGAGGGCTCTGAAAGAACTGCTCTGAGATGGGTTCTCAGCTCGCGTGAAAATATAAGCTGGCCGCGCTGTGGCCTGTTCTGCGGCGCTCTTTGTAAAAAGGGCGGGCATCGCATGGTTGAAATGACCCAGCTGGCTCTTTTAAAAGCACGTTCGAGATGTTTTGAGCAAATTTCAGCGTGGCCGTTTTTTGTTGCATTGTACGACGTGACTGCTCAGATGTCGTTTTGCATATAGAACTGTTTTATTTCTGCCAATGAGAAAACGGTGCGCTTGTTGGAAATGATCATCAGTGGCAGTCCAATCTCATGAAAAAAAATCCCAGAACATCAGTAACAGCAGCTGACGCTGTCTTGCATGTCTGCTTGACCTTGAACAATTTAGTATACGTCGGGGCAGCAATCATAAAATTGCATCTCTTGACTGGGCTTACAAAAATGAATAGTCAGGGAATGCGAGGGCTTCATTGTTTTGGCCCATTATGAAGCTAGGGCCTTTTATGGAGCTTTTTTGTTCTATATTGTCATGAAGTTATCAGCACGTGCTTCGATGGTATTATCAATTTCTGTCAGCAACGTGTGGCTTCGCGTGCACTGCTTCACAAAAAGAAGCCCCTGGTGGCCTCTATGAAGTAACGAGATGGATTACGCGCGTAGAGCTGCTGGAGTCGTACCACCCGCACGTGCTGCAAACATGCTGCATGATGAATTGCGTAGCTCTAGAGCCATATGCCTCGAAATTTTCTTCCTTAAATTGGTTTACGTTGACGTCTTGAATAATATTGTATAGATCTGTAGAGCTGAGTCGTCTTGCGTTTAATCAGGAAACGTCTCAGCTGTTAGCAGCAGCCTTAGCAAGGCTCCGCACATAAAACTTGTCTTGGGTTAGACGGTTCTTTATGTGCAGCGCTGAGCATTAGTCGTCTAAACTCGTGAGGGTGTTGTGCTTCTTCCCCGGTTGGTGTGCGACCTCGTAGACATGAGCATTCAGTTTGATGCAAACCCGGGCCACGCATGACGACAGCATCTGAAGTATTCGCTGTTACTGTAGGCTTCTACCGCATGAAGAGGATTTAAGGTTGCTTGATGGCGGAACGAATCACTTGCCCGTAAACGCAACGGTTTGGTCCAGGACCCTTTTCCCAAACATCTCAGTCCAGAAGAGTCGAGTACCAGGCCGGGTGAAATCTTCTGCCCATTAGCAATCCCAGCGGCACTGAGGATCGAACCCAGCAGTTCCTAAATAAGAGGCGGATGCTCTACCACAAGGCTACCACTTCGATAATAAAAAGGGCCACAGGTGGGCCTTTACCGCACGAGGTGGATTTAGGCTTGGTTGACGGCGGAACAAATCATTGGTCCGTCATCTGAACGGTTTGGTCCAAGACCACTTTCCCAAGCATTTCACCCTAAAAAAGCCGAACAATAGGCCGGGAGAAATCTTGTACCCATTTATCTATTTATTTACTTTTATTGTACCCTCAGGGCCCGAAGGCATTACAGAGGGGAATGGGGATACCTAAAAATTCAGCAAAAAGAGCAACAACTAGGAGGAGAAAAAGCAAAATGAACCAGGAATTCATAATGAGCGCAAGCACAGCAAGGCAATGACACTAGAATTGCAGTGGGGATGCATTAAAACTGTGTCTAAAGAGTGAAAGGCAAATTTTGTGAAGTAATAAACCAACACATACTCAAAGAGAACCATTAATTACGTTTCAAAATGTAATAGTATCAGAAATATCTGCGATGTCGGGGGGAAGGTGGTTCCAGCTGACACAAGTTCGGGATTTGAACGAGTCATAAAAACGTTTTGTGTGACAAGATGGGATTCAAGCTTTATGACGGTGATCAGTGCGGGCTGATATGTAACATGGTCTTGGTAGCAACTTTTCTTTGAGAAAGTTGCTGTGGTAAATTGTATGAAAAAGACGAAATAAAGCTATTGATCTGCGGTGGGAAAGGAGTGGTGGGGACAAACTTGATTTCATGGCGGTTACGATGCTTGTTCGGTGATAATTGTGATAACGGTGATAAAAAACAGAAGGGTCCCCGGCGGTGGTAGTGGCATACGCGTTGTTATGAATCTTACTTTTCGACCCGCAGTTTGGTGGCTTATGTGTTCGGCTGTACAGACCGCGGCAAGCTGCTTTAGACTGAGGTGAAAGTAGTTGCAGTCTGCTGCTCATAGAGCGCATGACACAGACGCAATCGGTGTCTCTCTCCCTTGATCGCTAGATTGATAAAGAACTGCATCTACGATGTGGGGCAATGCTTTCCATGCTGTCAGCAAGGTCTTGGTTCCATCGTAAAGCCTAAGGACTGTGCACTGCTGAACACGCCGTTTAAGGGCGTCGAATGTCTTCGGACGGCGGGGAGACAGTCCATAATGCGCCTTTAGGTTTAGTTTGCACAGGTTCTTGACTGTATTTGCTCCCTAGTCTAGGCGAAAGGACTTCTTTTCTTCCTATTTAATTGGTGCTCGTCATCAGTTGGATGAATGCTCTGACCGTCAAATAGCTTCCGAGGAATTTCACCTTTGTAATTTTGCGTTCGCTAGCATTTCGAGTACTTGCTCAAAGCATGCAGTATGCTCTTCATTTGATGCTGCAGTGCTGATTACATTATCCGGATATACGCACGCTGGAAGGAATTCTGCGAATTGCTGCCTCTGTATACGTCTGGAATATTGCAATACGGAATTTCGAAAGCTTTGCTTAATGTGATGCGACTTTCTTTTTCAAGGTGAACAATGAAAATAGAGGCGACAACCGTTTGTCGCCTCTTTTCTGTACTGCGAAAGCCAAGACGTGTCCTATGAAATGGGCCAATATTGTTTTCGAGAAACTCAGAGCACCCAACTCACGCTCATGATTGAGTGACTGCATCCTTACCATGACATGGTTGCCTCCCATCGCGATAGAACGACAGCCTTTATCACTGACACCTTTGGGTATATGTTTTTTTTTATCCGCCAGCTTACTGGACACCGCTGTCAGCGAAACATGATAATGCTTCTAGATAAAGGGCAACGCGTGTGGAAGGAGCGATGGGATTGAGAAGGCATCGTTAGTTCAGTAACAGGACTTTCAATATTAGCGGCAGAATTCTTTCACCAGTGCAATCAGATGGGACAATTCATTTCCAGAAGCGAAATAATAAGGTTGGAGGCTACGCAGAGAAATGAAGAAGCATATTATTTCTAGAAATTATATCAATAATATTTCTTTCAATAAAATGCTCTGGTGCTCCGTCCCCAAGGTATTTCGAGCCCTTAATGGGTCGAACTTTAATAAAGCGCTTTTTTTCTCTCTCTCTCTGTCAATAAAAGTACATAACCGTTAAGAACTTCACTCGTATAGCACAGAAACGGAGTTAAGTTTCTGGGCATAAATTGTAGAACGGGCTCTTAGATGTATATCGCTGGAGGGAGAAAAATTTACGAGGGTGTTGTTGGGGGCTGGTTGGTTCAACATGGTTGAAAGGGAACAGCAAACACAGCGTTTCTGCCGTAAAACAGCGCCTGTGTTGTACGCTGCTCTCTTTGTCCTGTGTTTGCGCTGTTTCCTTTCAAACATGAAGAAAAATTACTTCACGCAGCGGTTAATCTGTTGAGGCAAACTGCAATGCACTAATTTTATTTGGCATTAAAGGTGAAGCCCGTGCCCCGACGCCAACCTACGCCATATTTCGCACCTGGTGGGTCGACTAATGAGCGCCGCTTCCCTTAATGACTGCAGAACAGCCGCGTTCCGAAAGAGGAAATCTAAAGCGACGCATTCTTCGCTGCCTCATTATACATGGGCAGTGGACTGCTTGAAAACTATCTCATTATGTTGACGTTTTCTGGCATTATTTGTTTTAGTAGTGATTCTATGAGTAGAAAATTTTAAGTACTTTGGGATTACTGAAGGAGTTAAATATCCAAGGTAGATATTTAAAGACAGCTGAGGGTGGATGAAGGCTATAAGACATTAGAGTGAGTGATTCTATGAGTAGAAAATTTTAAGTACTTTGGGATTACTGAAGGAGTTAAATATCCAAGGTAGATATTTAAAGACAGCTGAGGGTGGATGAAGGCTATAAGACATTAGAGTGAGTGATGTATATCTGGATATTACTCCACGCAAAGTACAAGCAGGGGTTCTAGGGGTGCTGCCGTAAGAATGTTCGCGTTTGCCTTTTAGCAAATAATATTAAGCCTAATATTTCCTTCGGCCCATTATATAAACATCCACTACCGGATAAACGATTAGATTGACCCATCTGGGCTAAATATGGCTTCACTACACGCTGTACTGGGCTCACGTTTTTGCTTTAAAGGCGATATTCCGCTTGCTGCGCTCGTTCTATATCCCTTCCAGCTCTCACGCGCGTAGCGTTCTGTACAGCACAGCGAGAAGGCGACAAGTGTTAGATCGCTTCAAGATCACAGGCTGCAGTTGCCAAAGATGTTAAGTGCTTGCAAAAACGGACTGAGCAAACACCCTTGGGGAGATAACAACAAAATGGCAAAACAGCGTGGTGGCTCCTGCGACTTATTCTAATCATCATCATCATCAACCTGACTATGCCCACTGCAGGGCAACGGGTTCTCCCATGTCTCTCCAATTAACCCTGTCTTTTACCAACAGCGGGGACCGTCTCCCAGCAAACTTCCTAATCTCATCCGCCCACCTAACTTTCTGCCGCCCCCTGTTACGCTTACTTTCTCATGGAATCCACTGAGTTACCCTTAAGGACCACCGGTTATGTTGCCTTCGCATTACATGCCCTGCCCAAGCCCGTTTCTTCCTCCTGATTCGGACTAGGATGTCATTAACCAGCGTTTGTTCTCTCACCCACTCCGCGCACTTCCGGTCTCTTAACCTTACACTCATCATTTTTCTTTCCATAGCTCACTGCGCTGTCGTTAACTTAAGGTGAACCCTTTTCGTTAGCCTCCACGTTTTTGTCCTATAGGTGACTTCCGGTAAGACACAGCTGTTGTATAATTTTCTCCTGAGGAATATTGGTAAACTCCCTTTCGTGATCTGAGAGAACCTGTCACTTACGAGCGTGCTGTTGCGTGCTAATTGATTTAACATGGTTGAAAGGGAACAGCGCAAACACAGGACGAGGAGAGCGCCTGTATTGTACGTTCCTCTCTTCGTCCTCTGTTTGCGCAGTTCCCTTATAACCTGCCATACCTGTAATGCCTGTCTAATACCTCTTGACTCTTGCCTCTAATAGGTCTTGTAATGTCATTATGGAGAGTTCAGCGTTTTGTCTCCCTTTTCGCTCTCCAAAACTTCACGATTTACGTTTGAAAGTCACTCGCCTCACCGGCAGAAGCCGTTGCTTGGCGGAGAATCAGCAGTATCCATGGATACTATTTCTCATCGAACTTACTAAGTTTTGGCTATTGAACTGGTGTAAGTGTAGACAAAATGTTTCTGCAGATACTGCGCAGTGCTTTATTTTGCTAGTCAGCAAAATTCTACAGAGGCCTATTCTGTCGAAATTCTTGCCTTCCGATTTCGGTGCCGCCACATACATAAGGCGATCTGTCTTTTCGGCACTAAAAGGAAACTTTCAATAATAATGGGTTGTTTGAAACATACAAATTAAGTTCTACTGCAACTGCGCACTGTGACAAAAAACTAAACATGAGCGCGGTAAGGAGACCCATTCCCCCACCTTTCGTGACCATTTGGTATTTTACCAGTGTCATGAGCGCTGCACTGTATGGCATGGGAGGAAATCCTGTTGCCTGATTCTTTTATGCGAAATCATAACGTGAAAAGTATGCCCTTCACTGGAAGATCATACGCTGGATCAATATAACAGGACTGAACGAGCTGTTCACGTAAGGAGGTCGGTGTGACGCTTTTGGGGCGCAGTAAGCTTACTTGAGAACCGCTGTTCCGGCAAACGTAGCCGGCCGTCGAAACTATTCTGCACCATGTCCTGGACGGCGACGTTCTTCCAGGCCGTACTGGCGCCACGCGTCATCAAGTTGGTAGTGATATCTGGCCTTAGTGGCTGTGGCATAGGAGCCCGGTCACTTGTAGCGAGCCAAGCTAGAATTCGCCAAAAACTCCTTTGTTGAAGCGTGCTATGTAGCAGTGAACTGTACGCACAACGAGGTCATTTTTTGTCACACCTTTGCGCTAGGTGGATCGCTGTAGTATATTCCCAATACTTCTATTGCAGTGTATGTGTAGTCGCGGCAGGGCCACTAGTGTGTCGGTTGTTTATTTGAAGCAAAATGAACTGACGGCGCACTTGCTGAAACGTGTGCGAGTAGTGGTTGTGCTATGAACCTTATTGTTTTGCCTAACATGTCATGTTGATGGATTCTAGCAAGGAGCTGCTATTTCTCTTTCGTGGCGTGCCTAAGACACGAATGGCATGCTATAAGTGTGAGGCTGGAAAAAAAACAAGACAATCTCAGTGCCCTGAAAAAAATTCTTGGAGCGAGGCTGATGGTGAAGTTCTGTGCGCGGAACAAGTCGATTTGGCTGAGTGTTGGTAAATACATGAACCAACTGGCGAGAGGTGGTGGTGGTGGTAAAAACATTTATTAATTATAGAGAGAGGTGTCGGGGTCCGTGACCTGAAGGGTCACGCCCTTACAACCACTAGGTGGGGATGCCTAGTCAGGCACCCCATTGGCGGTTGCCGCAGCCCGGGCACGCTGCGTTAAGGCCCTTTGGGCCTGGAGGGTGCAGCAGCCGGACAGGGTCGCCTCCCAGTCCTCTCGGGTGGGGTTTGGGATAGGGGGTAGGGATGGGTTCTGCTGGCAGGCCCACACCATGTGGTAGGTGTCCGACACCTGGTAACCTCAGATTTAAAAAGCAGTTTCAGGGAAGGGGAGGAGCTTTAAGTACCTTTTATGACGCGTATTTACGAATCGCAAAATGTAGCATTTTGGGCACTGCTACCGGAATAAGGAGTACGTGCCAAAAAAAATCGTCCACAGTTAACAGGAAGACTAAGATTCACTGAGCGCGCTTTGCTTCCTGGGGAGGGGGATGAAAGGTGTGCGGAAGCTACGCGCGATTCAGAATCACAGGCAACTTGGCAGGGCTTGCCTAGCTCATTAGAGGAGGGGGTTTGAGCGCTGTCACTTGGTGTGCTATTTTAATTGCTGACTGTGCACGCCTCTCAAGGTAAAGTCCAGGTCGTCATATGCCGCGCAAGTCGGTACAGTTGAGCTTCAGCCACAGGCACCATAAACATGCTGCTGTAGCAGCCCCGCATCCGCATAACTGGCGCCCTGTCCCTGCTTCTTGTGGTACGCGCGTTTCGCCAGCTTGTAGAACAGCACGTCGTGCAGAATAAAGACAATTAGAACACAGGTCCTGGGAAGCTTGCATCGTTTGCTGACGCAACTTGTAGCTTCTATGAAATAGCACGGTCCCATGTCCTACTGCGTGGTTGCCCGGAGTTTGTTGTGATGCTGAAATTGCACCGCTGTTTCCGGCACAATATGGCGCAAATTATACCCGTTTTTTTGTTCATCCCGTAAAGTCTACAAAGGTTTCATTCTCTCTTATGGAGTAAACAGCAGCCTCCGAAACGGGCTACCAGGTCGCTAACAGCGCCGTCGCTTAATGCTGCTTTGCCTGTACAACCGCTGCCCAACGCCCCTATGCAGGTCATCGCTGACGCCTCCGGTACAGCTGTCGGCGCCGTTCTGTACCTGCTCCAGCACGTCTCCTGGTGGCCGCTGGGTGTCCTCTCCCAGAAACTCAAGCCCGCAAGACCCCCCCCCCCCCCCATCCTAATTGCGGCCCGTGCTGCTCTGCATAGGCACGCCACCTTACAAAACACTTCTGGTGTGGAGACCGGCGTTGTAGGCCCATTTCAACACCAGAAGTGATTTGTCACGTGGCGCCCTTACGGAGAGTGGCACAGGTCGGAACTTAGAGAGGAGGTCTGTTACTTTTTCTTTCCATGGTGTGATCGGACGCGAGCTGCTCATCGTGTACCTCAGCTTTCGGGGCTTCCGTTGCTTCTTGGAAAGAAGTATTTTTGATGTGCGCACAGATCACAAGACCATTCCATTTTTCATATTAGGGCACGCACAGCACATGCGCCACATTGGACATACGAGTCCTCAATTTCGTTTACCTGCTTACAGTTAATCTGAAGTAACTAAAGTTGCTGTAATCATTGCCGCCGACTCGCTTTCTTCTATCCACGCCGTCAAGGCAGGCCTGCTTAATTTAGAAGTCATTTCCCCTGCTCAAGAATCAGACAGCATGCTCCTAGAGCTACAAACCTCATCTGGCACCTCGTCCTTGACTCACTGGTGCCTTTGTCATTCTGGTCTGGCAACATAATGTACGACGTCTCCACTGGCCATCCGCGTCCTTTAGTTCCGACCACATTGCACCAGTACGTCTTTGAAAACCTGCGCAGCGCTATTCACATTGTTGTTCATGCTACACAGAGTCTTGTGACGCCTAGGTTTAAGAGAACGAACGTGAAACAAACCTCTGGTGTCGCGAATGATTCAGACGCCAGCGTGTGAAATATATGCGCGCCACGGTAAACCTCCTCAACAACCTTCTTTTTTACCCCAACTATCGCTTAGACCACGTCCACGTCTACATGCACTTCAGACAGAAAGGGGTAAAAGGGCAGTGAGGTGTCCTCTAGCCCATTAGATCCTATAAAAGGGAGTTCTCTATAGGACAGCTTACTGCCGTTTTATTCCGTATAGACGTAGTCTACTTTAGAATGCACTTTGTCCTCTCACAGCATCAAGCGGTTTCCACTAGTCACTTAAGTGTGTCGACCGCTACACTCCGTGGCCTGAAGGCTGCCAGTTTCCTAAAATAACGGCATCGCCAGGGGCGCTTACTTACCTTTACGCATGGCATCACAGTGGCATGAGGATTGAGGGTGCGCGACGGTTGAGGGCGCTAGGAAGTCGAAGACCACGAAAGCAGCGCACACTAACAACTGTCTTTTATATCAGTCAAAATTGCGTTTATAAAATTGATCAACATGCTGAGACAATGCACACAAATAGACATACTTTATTGACCTGGACAACGCATGTCTGTTATAACTTGTTCGTAATAAGATTTTACGTGAAAATCTCCAGATAAACGCAAGGAGCCACCTAGGTCATGTGACCTTGTAATGTGCTTACAACCTGCCCACCGGATTGTGAGCAATTGTCCACCTTGGCAGGGGGTAGTAAAATAATGTATTGGTAGTGAGAGATTGCTCGGGAGGAGTAACCTGGGGCTCATGAGGCCCACCGGTGGCTGTGTTTGAAACAGCCGCCTGCCGGGGCTGTGGCGCATCGCTACCACTGCGTAAAGTGTGGTATGGAGACTCCCAGCGATCTATGGATGTAAAGTGAAGAATAATAAATTCCGCATAATAGGCATTAACCCTATCATGCCATACCCGTAAGGCGGAGCTTAAACGTCTCCTCCAGTTCTCATTCCCTCCGTAGTTAGCGTTACTGAGCGAGTACGCCCACATTAGTCGTTCGCTGCCTCAAGCATCTTGTACTCTTTTAAATCTCATTCGCTTTGCCTCGCGCAGTAAATATGATTGTTGTCGCTTGGAAGCAACGTGCACATTTTTTACTCGAGCACTGCGATGCTAGGTAACCATGTCTCGTGATCAGATTGGGCGATGTTAGGGGAGTGTGCTCTCAACTTGTTTTCCGGGACGTGCTAGACTGGCCAATTTGACACTTGCCGCATGACAAGAATGTTGAAATGATGCACGGGAGAGGAAGACTTTGCAGAGCTTTGCCACACAATATCTCCAGAGGCATCTTTCAAACCTGTTACTTGATTACACGTTTATGGTCAAGAAATCCGAAGGTGTCATAACGTTCTTTAAGGAAAGTACTGCCGTGACTTCTTTTCCCGTGAACGTAAGAGATATGCATTTTAGCGCTGGGGTTTCGGCAGCAGTAACCGCGATAAAAGATGACACTGATCCCTCCGGGGCCGTCAGTTTTTAGAATAACTGCGGCACCAGTATGAAAGGATTTTTACAGGCGCATAAAAGGCATCTCAGTTCATTGCAAGTGAAATTCATCTCGATGCTGTATGTATATAACAGTGATATAACTGCAGTTGACTGGTTATTTCAGATATATACATGACAAAAGGGAACCAAATCTTCTGGGGGCAGGCCCCTGACAATCAGACAGGTAAAATTCATTCAAAAAGCAATCGTGGGAACAACTTGGCCAATACGAGTAGCGATTCTACCATCCATACAACACAAGAAGAAAAATCATCACAGAACGAACCCACGGTTCTTTTGATTTCACCACTGGAGTGAAAATAAAGAAGCGAATGGCATCGACGCTACTTAAAGGTCGACTCTCGCGTGGTGCAAACGAACCGCAGCCGTGCTTGAATGGCCACAGAACGAGCCGTTGGCGTCCCTGTGGCTCCCCTGTGACTCGTCAGGAATCGATCGCGCCTGCGGGATTCCGGCGCTGATTGCACGTTACTCTTCGGTGACCCTATGCTCGCCCTCCTCTAACGACAGATACAAGTTTCTTGCCTCCTAGGTTCGCAGGTTAAGCGAGAAAATGGTTTAATAAATGATACCCTATGTATACCCATACTCCGAAATGCCTATGCTAGCTACTACTAAAGTACAAATGTACAAATCTGTAACGGCAAAGTACAAATAATTCGCCGGTTTTACGTTTGTTCTTTTAACGTCGAGGAGAAGGTAGGCTACTTAAAGGCCGTCTGCTCTTTTTGAAAAGCTCGATGGGAATCCATTTTGGTGAGGTTTATTTCATAGTAGTATTTACATTTCGGTTCAATGAAAAGTTTCACACGCAAAGTATAAGCAACTCTTTCTCATTAAAGAAGTCCATTATTTTTCAGTCTTCTGGTTTGGTGTTACAAGCTGCCATTAATTTCAAGCGTACCTTCTTCCGTAATCACTTTGAGGTCCATGTTCTTCCTCAGAGAGTTTTTACTTGCGTTTCTCAACAAAATGACGTTTGCGCCTGTGCTTCGACTCACCTGATTGGCTCTTCCTGGTTCCGGTTTCCCCTTTCTCAAAAGGGGAGGTGAACAGATGTGTCTATAGCCTCCCAGTTCATGTTTCGTGTTCGTTCAGAGCAACGCAATTCATAATACAGCACAACAATGACGCGATACTGGCCTAATTTGAATAACAATACAACAGCCACTTAATGAAACAGGGCGTCTATAGTTCTCAGACCCACGAAAACTGTTTTATAGTGCACTTACAATTCAAATAAAGCAAAGGAGCACTCTTGTAGCTACGTAGCCATGCAAAAAAGTTACATCAGCTAAGCTGTTAAGACTAACGTAATCTGCGAAAAGCTGTATCTGCGAAGGCGTTTCAGTTGCGGCAGCCTTCCTTGCGTCTGAACCGACATCATCCTGGGAAGCTGGTTTTTTTCTAGTGACTGGAAGCAACAAGGTTTTACAGCACCGTCCTCTTTGCAGCCGGCCAGCAGCAGCGCCGGCGAGTCGACCGGAAATGGGCCAGTAGCAGCCTTCTCGCGAGGCCGTTTTTTAGTCGCGAATGCGCACTTCCCGGGTGCTGTTGAGGGGAGGCAGGGGGCGTGCCTCGAAATGAAGTATGAAAATGGGCGCACTTTCTGTGGATTTTGGGTGAAGGAGAGATGGCCTCAAAACACAGACACGACGCACTACATATGGCGCCCGGAACGGCAGTGTCGGATCTAAAAACATCCGGCAACCCAAGATCAGCTCATAACCGATCTGGTCGCATATCCAGATTATGCGGTTTGACCTGAGGGAAAAAATGCACAAGTGTTATGTGTCAGAGCGCAGCAGAAACTGCAGTTAGGGTGTGAAAGTACACCGCGTCTCGGTTGGTGGTGGCGCAAATATGCAGGCGGGATTAGCCTTACTGAGGCCTGTTGGCAATTGCTCCGCCTGAATCACTGATTAAAGAGATTGCGCCTTTACCACTGGCCCATAAGACCAGTGCCCCTAAAAACTTCTGTGATTGGGGCAGTAATTGTCGCTCAGTTCGCGAGCCTTTAGGGTACACGACGTCGCCCATGAGAACGTTGTCTCCTCATGCTTTCCAGGCGTGTCACGCTCGGCTCAAAAACGCGGACACGTGCGCGCCGCTGATAAGGCTCTGGTCGCAGCTAATAAGGCACTCTTCAATTGCGCATGAGCCGTCGAAGGATTAAAAGCCGAGCATCGCCTGCGTGTTGGCGCTGTTCAGTCCGAACCACGAACCCATAAACAGGAGACAATGAACGTCGTTCTGCCGGGAACTTGTCTGCTCTTTTTCACGGCTATCGGACACGTAACTGGCGACGAGCATGGGATTATGAACAATCGCACATCGTCAAGGAAAAAAGTGATCCCTACATTCAACTCCGCTGAAATTTGGCGTTTTGAATAGTGCTGATCAAACGCTGACTGATATCATGGACGAAGCTGCGGCAGCTTAGACGCAGTTCGCTGGCAAACTGGGCCAGATGGAACTGTTCGATGCGTCCGCCGGGGCGTCATACGAAGAAAGCTTATCATCGTTCGTGATCGTCAACCGGGTTTCTGAAAGTGACAAGGTGCACGCATTTCTGAGCTACGTAGGTCCTAGAACAACAAGTCTTCTGAAATCGTTGGTAGCCTCGGAGTTGCCGTAGACCAAAAGAGAGGAATTTGTGAAGAAGACCCTTCGGGAGCACTTGCCTCCCAAGGCTTTGGTCATCGGTGAGCGGACCAAGTTTCACAAGCGACAACAGCACGAAGGCGAGTCTATTTCTGATTACGTCGCCGAGCTTCCGAAGCTCTCCGAACATGTGATTTTGGAAGCGCTCTAGACGAATCACAACGGGAATCAAAAAGCTATCAAGCCGAGGGTGTCCCCACGTGGAGAACTTGTGATGAAGTTTGCGGTGCCGATTGCAGCGCCATAACACACTGCCTAGCGAGAAGAGCAAGCAGTTTTGGGTAGTACTATTAGTAGTTTTCCGCCCCACCTTCAGGCGCTTATTGGCGTGAGCCTCCGCGCTCTGTCGAAGGCGCACGTGCCGTGCGTCAGCTATCTGGGCTACGACAAAAGAAGATAGGCAATGAATGCTGTCAGCCAAACGCGGGTATCTAATCGCGAAGAATGTGTTCTCGCGTTTGCAGCAGCCCAAGCGGCTGACAAAAGCAGTTTTGAGTCACCGAATGAAACAATTGCAGTGCCACCTTGGCAGCGCGGGTTCCCCATAGGCAGCAAGTGCTACCGGTGCAGCTGGAAGAGGCTCATTCAAATTCTGACGTAGCACTGGCGCTACGTCGCAAAAGCGGCCAGCCAAGGTCAAGGTGAAAACGCTAAAGGATAACGGGCAGCCTGTAACAATGGCCTTAAAGGGCGTGTCTTCATCAAAAACTGAACCTATAATGGTACAGACTACAGTAAACGATGTTGTGGTCAGCATGGAGCTGGACACTGGTTCCGCTGTATCAGTTATGCCTTTTAAGGAATATCGCTGACTTCTTCCGGCGGCTAGCCTCAAGCTAACTACTGTCAAGTTTCGCGTCTACACAAGAGCCTTGGTCCAGCCACGACGCGTCTTGAGGGTGAGTCTGCGACACGGCGCAAACGCGGCAAGCCTTCCTCTCCATGTAGTCGACGAGGAGAGTTCTCCACGGCTGGGCCGGGAGTGGCTTCATGCCATTCGACTGAACTGCAACAAGATCTTAGGTACACCGTATGCTAAGGTCAGATATTTGCATTTCTGGTCGGTTAGACGAAAGGCTGCACGCTCTGCTCGAGAACATAACAGTGTACACACATAGGTGAGGTTGCGCGGTGAATCATGTGCGACCATACCGGCGTATAGGCAGAGTTCGTGCGTACTCGACATGAGAAAGTTGCTATTTCGCACGAGAAGCCTCGCGTAACGCAAGGGACGTGCAAAAGTGGCCGAATTTCGGAAAAGTGGTGCAGCTATAGCTTAGCGAAGTTCTCGTCCTTTGGGACCGCCACTAAATATGAATGAGACCGGGCTTAATGAGCCAGAAGGTCTGCCACCGTGTTACCAGCGACACCAACGTGAAATAGTAGCCACTGGAAGCAAAACCTAAATCCTTTCAAATGTAGCTTCCTCAGCCAGGTGCGAACACAGATGCCACATTCGTCACCGTGTGTCCCTCCCCGCAGACGCTATAGTGCAGACTGGAACAGTATTGCCGGGTTGCATGGTGCTTCTAGTGTTTGCCACTACTGTCTGCTTCGCTTCACCATGTTATGCGTGATCATCAAAAAGGACTCCATTTTTGCCGCGTAGCCGTCGCGATGGCAAAGTGGTTATGGTGCTTGGCTGCTGCCCGACAGACGCAGGTTTTGTCCCGGCTGCGGTTGTCGGATTTTGACGGATGTAAAATGCAGGAGAACCGTGTACGCTGCGATATGAGTGTCCGTTAAAAAAAAGCCCAGGTAGTCTATATTGTGCGGAACCGTCCACTACAGTGTCCCTCAGAGCCTTGGTCACTTTGGGATGTAAACACAATAATACCAAAACTAGACATTTCAGTAGAACACATTCTTGGGCAAGTTTGTTCATAGCTTGAGTAGATGAAGCGCACAAAAACACAGCACACAGGAAAAGAATCCTGTCTCGTGTCTTTCTTTTTCTTCGTGCTGTGTTTTTGTGCGTTTCATCTACTCAAGCAAAACCAGACAATTTCACCCTCCAGTAGACTGGTAGCGTAGCCTCCTGAATGCACAAGTCCACTATTACTGTGATTAACATAGACGTATTGCGGCATCTTGCAGTAAATGTTCATTGAGAATCATGCGTTATTGCCACCTTTCAATGCGCTTGTAGTTTAAATTCCCATCGTCAGTGCATCTTGCGAGAAAACAATGTAACTGATAGGGATGTACCAGAGTTCATAAATCATCGAGATTTTATCGTACTTGCCTCCCAGACGCTCTCGCTCGCTGCTCAGTGATTCTAGTTAAAGACAATACTGCATGGCGTTATAGATCATAGGTATTGTAGTAGTTGCTGTGGTTATTTGCGCCTAATTGCGAACAATTTGAGTGCAACATGTTGAAACGAACAGAAATTGTTTTGAATACACAGATGTGGAGTAACAGTAAAACGTTACTGCTACATCTTTTCGCAACGAATGACTAATGAGCTAGTTTTCTCCGCAGTGTACAGAGCACGCCACTCATGACTGTGTAAGGTCTCTTTCTAGTAAAATTGGCTTTCGGGAAAGGAGATAGCGCAGTAACTCTGTCACTTCTCGGTGGAAACCTTCAGCCATGCGAATAGAAGAAGGCGGGGGGGGGGGGGAGAGAAGGAGTCGTGGGGTTGGGAATAATTTCGATCATCTGGAAATCTCATACCACGTGGCCGCCTTTTGCGTTTCACCTGTGTGGAAACGTGGTCGCCGTTGCATGGTTCGAAGCCGGATACTCCGGCTCAGGGGCCGAGCGCTCTTTCCACTGAGCCACCGTGGCGGGTTCCTCTGTAGTGCCGCGGGGCTCGGAGCTGCGCATCTTTACATTCCTCTTCGCACGTGCTAGTTGCTCGAGGGGGAAAGGTGAGGTGTGCTATCTCTGCGTGGAACGGTAGTCATTTTTCCAAGCTATAGCGTGTAAGCGTCAAACAACAACTTTTAACTGTAAATAATATTGATGCACAATATACCTGCCAACGTTCCTATCTGTGTTCCTTTTCTCTCAAGTCTTGTGCTTGGCGTAAGCTGTGGCTAGTACCGCGTCATTGCTTGAGCGGCGAACGCTTCGTCGCAGCAAAGTGGAAACGAGCGTTGACAATATACTTACGTTTCGAATAACCATGTCTGAAGCCCCTAGATAAGTCATTCGAGCGAAACTAAACCTGAGGACTTACCATGATTTCCAGTGGCCGAAAACTTTGGGCAGCTGGGTGCTGACTTCATCCTCCTATTAAACGCTCTTACACAGCGCTTAAGAAATCAGGCTTGGCCACTTAAGCCGGCGAGTGTATTCTGAGTTGACGTGACGCCATGATGAAAAGGATGACAGCGAGTGCGCACATAAGTAGCACTGTAAATTTCTTAGTCATTTCCTCTTCAGCAAGATGCCATTCACATGAACTAACATTACTAGGTAATTGTCCGCTCTCAGCTGTATCCGCCACCAAGCACAGAAGGGACTTCACTTGTCACGTTCCAGATGGCGTCAAGCGCACCCAAACCAAAACCCGATTCTATTACACATCAGACCCGCCGTGGTGGCTCAGTGGTTAGAGCGCTCGGCTACTGATCCGGAGTTCGCGGGTTCGAACTCGACCGCGTCGGCTGCGTTTTTATGGAGGCGAAACGCTAAGGCGCCCGTGTGCTGTGCCATGTCAGTGCACATCAAATACCAACCCTGTGAATGAATATGGAAGACGCCGTCTGTAGCTGCGAAGGCCTCTTTTCTAGAGCTCAATAAATGTTTTTCCGATCTGATCCCCAGGTGGTCGAAATTATTCTGGAGCCCTGCACTATGGCACGTCTTTCTTCCTTCCTTCTTTCACTCCCTCCTTTATTCCTTTCCTTACGGCGCGGTTCAGCTGTCCAACGATATATGAGACAGATACTGGGCCATTTCCTATCCCCCAAAACGAATTACTATTATAACCAGAACAGCGCGCACTAAGACACGGACACGAAGGGAGACACGACACACACGAGCGCTGACCGAGACGGTGTTCACTGGGGCCTTGCATCGCAGTAGCGCATCAACTCCTTCAGACACGCACCTATCTGAAGTACGCCACGGAACCCAAAAGGTCGCCCGCAGAACTTCTGAGCCTGGTGAGGCAGGTGTCCAGGTTGGCACCGGCGGCAGAATCAGATAGGTGCGTGTCTGAAGGAGTTGATGCGCTACTGCGTTGCAAGGCCCCAGTGAACACCGTCTCGGTCAGCGCTCGTGTGTGTCGTGTCTCCCTTCGTGTCCGTGTCTTAGTGCGCGCTGTTCTGGTTATAATGAGTTACCAACTCGCCCAGGCATCTGTTTTAACGAATTACTATTGTTGTTACACATCACCTCACGGGGTCTGTCTATAGAAACTGATCTTTACAACTACTAAACTTTACGCTAGGGGGATGCAGTCACTAGTCATAGCCGTGGCATTCGACGTATCAGACGAGGATCTATGTTCAAACATCAGAACATACAGGCATTTCAGTGAAAAGAACAGTATCATTCTAAAGATAACATTCGTACACAGCAATGATTAGCACAAAGAATACGAGAAAACAAAGCATTATTGGAGACCTTTAAAACCCAGAAGTCTACATATAAAAACTGCTTACTCACTTTGCACACAAGCACAAACGTTGTTGAGCTCTGTAATGCTAGTCTGTTAAGGGTGCAGAAATAATGCCACTGCTGGCAGGAATCAATCTCTTCAGTACACTGCGTGGTACCACCTTCTCATTGTATAGAGTGCCAGCATATTAGCAGGTTTCAGCCAATAAATCCAACATACGCACTTACCGGGTCTCCCCATCTGCCAACCTTCACTTCTGC
Source organism: Amblyomma americanum (assembly GCF_052857255.1). Taxonomy (NCBI): domain Eukaryota; kingdom Metazoa; phylum Arthropoda; class Arachnida; order Ixodida; family Ixodidae; genus Amblyomma; species Amblyomma americanum. Next base: position 102,498,250 of record NC_135505.1, read on the forward strand.
TTACTCAGAGGTCAGTATATCTTAGGAGCAGGAGGTTAGAAGCTTCGTATGAGCAGCGGCATACTGTTAGAAAGAAACATTCCCTTTGTCTTTTTCTTTGCGAAGTGACGCTACATAGAGTAGGTTTCGGTAGCCATGCCCACTGCTTGCGCAATCCACCTCTCCACAGAGGTGTACCTATATCGCGACGGGTAAAAAAAAATCGCGGCACTCAAAAACTCATTGCTAAGTGACCGATGGTGCTCTAGTTGTAATAGATAAGGCATTGTCAAAGCAACCCTGGTTTTCTCGGGACAAGAGCGTACCGTTTACTATTACTTAATTCTGCCTAACTTTAACAGCACTATGCGGACAAGAAAATGTATGTAAAAACGCCACAAATACGTTTTATGAAGTGTTGTTTAACTTTGCACAAGTGAACTAACAACCGATGGAAAGAAATAGCCAGCATTCGGAGAACATTCTTTATTGGTCCACCTTCGTTGGTCTTCCGCAGCGGCCACATTCTTTCCTCAAATTTGCCGCGTGCATTGCAGTTCTTACACATTGCGCGGAAACATTTGCTTTATCAAAACCTTTCAATAGAACGGAGCAGTGGCGGAAACAATGCACTGCGAAATGACAATCTAAGGGGCAGGATTTTCTGCTGATTCATAGGGCAAACTCTCTGCTCCACTTACGATATCACTGGCTTCACATCCAATTACATAGGTTAGTCTGCTCACAGTGAATGCAAATTGTACATAATTCTGCGCTCGCAATATGAAAGTGCTTGTGCTTGCGCCATCATGCGCGAGTACAAATGTCACTGTCGCGTGGAAGGTCGTGAAAAAGGCGTCTGTGTCTTTAATACCTCCCAAAGGTGATATCTCCCAAAGCTAAGCATCAGCAGGGCTTCCAGGAGCTTCCAGGAGGTGTTTGGAGGTTCTTAAATCTAAGTCACCCCACAGACCAGTCGATAACCAGGATAAACATAGTCGCTCTTGGTCACCTGGCATTTCATTCTCATGACACTTATTTGTTAGCGTGGGGTGCAACAGCTAAGTGGAGTTTCTTGAGCCGTTCTCGCAGCGTATCCTGCAGCAATACTTAAGACATAGACTGCAGGAAACCGGGGGGCGCCTATTAACGCAATTTATGATAAGTTCTCCTTTATGGCCTGCTCCACAAGCAGCAAATTGGTAAGAAAAAATACACGTAAGGAAGAGAATCGACGTTCCAGGTGATTATTATTGGCTCATTTGTCCAGGATGTCACACAAGTGGTAGGAGTTAGCCCTACAAGTGCTTAAAAAGGAATGATGTGTCGCGCGTTATTGTAGAGATTGGATAGAAAGTGCCTTGTAGAAAATAGCAGTAGTCTTTCAAGGTGAATGACGCGGGTATTCAGGGCGCAAGCTTTGTTTGGTCGGAGGTACTCCATCGCTTTGGCCAGTGCTAGGCACTCCCAAGAAATGGGCCCTTCATGGACGTAGGAGAGACCGTTCATACCCAATGATTCGGATGATAAATCGAACAAGCAATATGATCTGGTTACTCTGCTAAACGTGAGGGAACGAGAAGAACGGTTCTGTACTGTGCAAACTTATGCTGAGTACGGTACAGTACTATTGTGTGTACTTGCCAAGGGAGGGAAATGGCGATAAAAGATGTTATTTGATAGTTTTGTAACTAGGTATTACTAATCGAAGATTTCTGATAGGACGGAGGAATAATGGAGGAATATTTTCCATTTTCTCTGTATGGTCTTTCTTCAGGAGAAATGCGGTATTAATATTTATGACAGTATCTGATATCTCATCACATCTATGCGTGCCATTCGCTTTCCGCTTGAAAAGAGAGACATAATACCTAGTTTTTTTATTATAACATTTGAAAATTTTATTGTTCAGATTGAGATGGTGCAAGTTCGTTCATTTTGATAAATGAAGAATCGCATGTTTTGCTGCTGCTTTAAAACATAGGCACCTGAGAAGCTTTCAACGCTCCAACCAATTGGCCAGAGCAACTTGTTGTTCAACTTGCGGAGCAAAACAAAACAAAAATAAGGCTGGTGGTCAAATGAACATCTGCAATTCTACTGCCAATATCCTGCCCCGGTTTAATGCCGGCCAACTCAAATGCTACAAACGCCTATGTTGTGCAAAAGGAAGTATAGCCTTCATGCTTAAAAGCAGACCCAGGTCTTCGTTAAACGAGAATTGTTCGCTGATGCTTCCTACGCTTAACTCAAACCTACATAGTCCATGCCCACGTGTTTTGAAACATAAAAGTCTTTAATGCTAAACCAATCATGTATGATCTCACCTACGGTTTATTCTAAGCGCTCGAAAGAAACTGTCGATAGATTCAGTGCATAAAATTTTTAAACACCTCTATACTGTGCTCTTTTCGGGTAATCACTGCCAACTTTGGTAGCTCGCAGAACAATGGCTTATACCTTTAATTTCCTTGAAAGGGGTAGGTACACAATGTTTCTAAACAAGCAAACAATAGTCTTTGCTTCATGGGCATACGAAAGTACCTTACCGACTTTCAGTCGCTTGCGTTGAGTGGAATATTTTAACGTGTTTTTGAATGTTGTCTGCGGAGCCACCTCGACATTTTAACTCGCATCATGTGACGTCAAGGCACACTAGCGCCAATTATTGTGACGTCACAGAACCCAGTAATTGTTTACAAGGGCAACGTGTGCTTGCCGACGGCCTCGACGTCATCAGGAATGTGCTAGTTTAGGTTTACCGGCTGGCCATGACGTCAGGGGGCGCATCAGCGCTGACGCCACTCGAGACCTAAAGTGCCTATAAAAATGGGTTTATATCAATTATTAACGCTGCGCATTGATGTTGTGAGCTGATATTCATGATCACTAGGCCCATAAGACTTTTTGAAAGAAAAAACCGGACACCCAGGAAAACTGTGTCTGCACTCTTTAGAGTTTATGTCCTCTTACCGCAATGATTTAAAATACTGCACATGATTTTCATGGCGCTAAACTAAACTTGCTAGAAGAGAGTACTTTTCAGTTTAATTTTTCCTTCCTACTTTTGTTCCTTGAACTGACTACCAGCGTAATCTTGCGCGCTCTGAATGCATGTGCTCCTATGACAGATATGTTGAGAGAAATGCGCGCTTTTAAGTGTTTAAACAGTTCAACGAATACCGAGAACGCTTAGAAACGACAAAAATGTACTGTCACAAGCACTTATAATAATTTTAGGTTGTAATTAGCGTCATTGCGTATCAGCAATGTTTCTTTGCAGTTGCATACAGTTTACGTATATGCCACGATCTTCAAAACAGTAAGTGTTACGCTAGGCTAATAAAAATTGGTCGCTTTATTCTTGGAGTCATTTAGTGCGTGACGGAAAGCATGACAGATTGTTCCCTTATTAGAAACGTTAAGAGGTTACTATCCTAATATACATCCGTAGTCCAAAAAGATAGCCCAATGGCTTCATCACAGCAACATCAAATGTCGTTCGTGTGTAAGGTAACCACAAAGTTCTCACACTGCTCTACCAATCCGCGAACCACTAATGACCATGACGCTGACAGCTTCACAAAGAATTCCGAAATGTTACGGATCTCAGAAACCGTAAGGTCCTCAAGTGGTCCTTCAGAATGGGTAGTGTTTAACCATCATGTCAACATGAGGGCGTTCTATGGCACTTGTTTCTACATAAATTTTTCTTCAATTAGAATGTCGTTATTTAACTTCAAGGAAGCTGCGGTCAAAATTCAGAGAAAAGTCGTAGTGAGCATTTCACTAGGTTACGCACACACAACTGACCAGTTGCGCTGCAAGTAGCATGCGTCACCATATCATCAAAACGTTGCCGCTGGCTGCCGCTAACGAATTCTGCAGGGCTCAGCAATTCGCATTGAAACAAGGCAAACGATGTCATGATCGTTTTCTGTAGAAAGATAAACGCTTCCTGCAGGTTTGCACTTTGATGTTTGTCAATGTATTAAGTACCATGTGGAAAGTAGTACACTGCTGTAGGTTCCCACTATCATCGCCACGGCAGCCGTCAGTTCATTGAAGCGGCAGCCATTGGAGCGCTGATGGTGTTTTTTGCATCGCGTTAATTACTGATATGAGTAGGTGAGTATGGTTTCTCGCGAGAGGTGTCTTACACGATCACAGGTGCCTAAGAGTTTGTGTTTGATGTCTGATAAAGTTGTGACAATCCGTGGAGAAAGAAAGAAGAATCTGCGTTCCACTCCACTTTGAGTTCACCATTTCATCGTGCCTCGGAATGTTCCGTGTGGAAATAAAGCGTTAGGAATGGTTGTTGCACTTTGGCCGGCTTTCTTGCGGCACCCCTCTCAGTGAGATATGCAGTGGGCTCTCAAAGAGGGCATCAGGTGCTGTGACGGATCCTGTGGCGCACGTAGAGTTACTGACTTCGCCCTTTAGTGAGCCAAAGGGTGTTAGTAGGGCCACTCGAAAAACGTTCCTTGCCAGTGGTCATCGACCCCTGGAGTTGGCTGAGAGCGAAAGCCGTGGGCCACTTTGCATCAGCGGCGACTTTCTTCGGTTAATCTTCCTCACTTTGACGTTCCTTAGATGTCATACTCCTGTGCATGGTCTCCCTTGTGGTCGCTTGTAATGAGCTCAAGCATCGAGAGCACCCTGTCCACTTTTCGCTCCAGGCTCATCAGCTGAAGGAAAAATTACGTGCACTTTACACACATGCCGCGACCACTACCAAAAACACACTGACATTAATTGTCAACATAGTTTGAGGGCTAGGGTAGCATTCTTCTTGTCACCTGTGCCGTAACTAAAACCGAGCTGTAAAGCTAGCGTATTGTCATCTCTTCTTAATTCTTCTAAAATACATATCGGCGCAACATGTCCGCGCACTGCAAGCCTAAGTTGTCATTTTAAGAAACCCGTTAAATCGATCACTCAATGCGCTGTTCGTCATTCAATACAACCACGATTACACCTGTTTCCTAGTACATACTTCTAACAAATGATTGAGGTCTTACTTCTAGGATCGCCCACCCGAAACTGAGCAACCCATTATCTTGCGGTATATGTGTTTCAGGTACCTGCATCTCCATGCGATGTAATCGGGCTCCCACGGTCATTGGCTTCATGCCCTTCTCGTTCAAATAGGAGCCCGGCTTTCCAAGCGTTTGATCCAGCCTGTAAAACGGTTCATATGCTGAGCGTAGCATCTCAGAAAATGGGTTTGCTTTCAAGAATTAGTAAAATGGAAAAGAAATTACACAGGTGAATGGATTCTTGAAGAGATATCGAAAAAAAAGAACTTTTTAGGCGATCTTTGGTGGATTGTTGAAATGCGTTATCATTTGATGTTGGTGCTGTCCTTACGTTCGTTCTATCCTAGGTTGACACACTAATGTTTGTTACATGCGAGGAGATACGCTTTGGGTCACAATATCTAAGGTCGACATACTAAGCTCGTTATATCTGAAGTGACCTCAAGCAAGCTCATTATATCACTCGTGGCATACTTAGGTTCCTTACATTCGAGGTGGCATAATTCCGAGATAACACACAAAAGTTCACTGTATCCGAAGTTAATACAAAGACGTTCGTTATATCCTTGGTTAACACACGAAAGTTCGTTCTATCCGAAGTGGCATGCCTACGTTCGTTGTATACAAAGGTGAAATACTCCACATGCCCCACAACACACAACGCGGGACGGTGGTCGCCATTGCCGCTTTCACAAACCCTTCTAATGCTAACGCATAACTACTGCTACATACACACACCGTCGTGCCCATGCAGTGATGACGATAGGCGATATACCGACTCCTCTCCTATTCTTTGTTCATTTCACTCTTATAGGAACGCGTCAAAGGCAGGTGGGCGTTGTATGCGGGCTCTCACGGTAATTGGCTTCATGCCCGTCTCAGCATGACTGTTCAGTGGACAGTTCCGTGACCAGGAACGCCTTCGCCTGGGCTCAGACCAAGACATATCCTGCTGTCCATATTTTAGTTGGCGGAATGACGATTCGCGCCCCACCTTGTTGTATTACACGCTGTCGTGAATAGCATCTTCTCTGTTCACTGTCAACTGAATGCTCCATGAAACCTATTTTGTGCTATTTTTGTGCGCTTTCGGCGAATGCAGAGCACTTACCTTCGCTGCAATTCTTTTATTCGCACCATCATGTTCACATGCCCCTGAGAATACTGTTCGATGACGTCACGAACGTCATAAGGCTTGCGTGCTTGCTGCAAAGAGCGACCAAAGTGATTAGGCTGCCCCGATATTGTAGTGCCGGTTACAATGAAAATGTACACTTTTGAAACCACTGTTTCTGCTATGATACTCTCTAAAAAATCTGGGGGGGGGGGGGGGGGGGGGGGCGGCTTTTATGCCGAAGAGTGGAAGTTGAAAAAATAGATCTAACCAGTACCTAAAAAACTAAAGCATTCTGTTTGGTCCCTTGAAAACTGGCACCTATACCTCTTCTACAGGATGTATCAATTGAAATCCTCTCAAAGCAGCCTTACGCACTGCGACTCAAAACGTGGTCAACACCGGCCTTCTGAAGCAAACCAGGAGTAGGCGCCTTGAAACACACGTACGTGTGTTTGTCCAATATATCTGAAGGACATTTGGCAATTATCTTCTAAACAAAGGATAAAACTTGACTGTTGCACCGACCTCCACAACACCAGATTTTACCATTTTATAGAAGTACAGCCGAAGTGAAGATAATTAAGGCTTTCTTTTCCGCCAGTAATGATGACAAATGTGTAAGCACGCAATCGATGGCGCCTTCAGCTAAAGAAATTGTGTCTTTGGAAAAAAGCACTTCGCACCGACAGTTTCACTCACGCTCATCTTTGAAACCTATTGCCTTCATGCCTTCCTATGAGCCTCTTGTTACTTGTAGTCTCCATCCTTTCCCCCCAACGATTTTGTTTTTGTTTTTATCTTTATTTCCTCTTTCTAGCAATCTTTCCTTTCCAGTTGCTATTTGTTTATTGCCACTTTCACCCTAAACTTCATTATGGTTTCTTGTCTTAATTCTCTTGTCGGAATTCAAAATTCTCACTATCCTATGTATTTCCACCATCCTGCTTCTTTGATTTTGGCTTAGGATCACTTTTTCACTTTTATTTTTGAACCGCTTAGTTTGGTACCGTTCTGTTATTTTACTTTATTATTCGATGTCACTCTGAGTGGTGTCGTCTTTTGTTATCCACATTAAGCGCGCGCACTCCGCCATTAGGCTTTCGATCCTTCCAAACCATTTCTTTTTCTTTTTTATTTATTCGCTTGTTCCACGCCGGCAGGTCTTTTAGAATTGATACGTGATTGCTCTCTGCTGATAGGAAATTAAAATTTCCAATTGGGCGAGTTGGTGGAACATAATTCGAAATGACCGGCGCGAAAACAGACGATGATACGAGAAGAAAAATGGTGACCATCAAGCCTATTAAAAGTGTGTCTTATAACGTTTCGAACGAAAGTTTGAAGTCTGCGGTGTGTTTTCCTTGTTTTTGTCCACCCGCCCTCGCAATTTCATGCAGTTTTCGCAAATAGCTGTTTTCCGCCAACAAACAATCCAGTAAACAATGTGACTAATTTTTGCTGCCTGCTCAGTGAATTGAGGTTTAGTTGATAATCTGCGGTGGTCAGTTCATTTAATTTTTTCTTTTTCGAAATTCCTTCTGGCTGTGGGCACCTTTCCACAAAGTAAAATGCGACCTTGGGCCAAAACCCACTTATCTGTGCAGATAGTGAGGCTTTGCCTGTCTATACCTGTCAAACGAGTCTAATTTTGGAGCTTAATACTATCACTGGTTAAATATTGGCGTAGAAAAATTTCCCGCTGCAATATCAGCTGCTTTAAATCTTATCTGTGCAGATGACAACACATTGCATTGTAAACAGGAGTAAGTCATGTTTAGCGGAGTCATTGAGTGATGGCTGTCTCCGGTAAACAGGAATCACCGTTCACGCCACATACGTGGCCACACCGCAAACGACACACAATTCATCGCGTAGGTAACTCTAACCCTTTGCTAAAACCATAACATCATCGAGTGCATGTATACGCTCAAGGCGCATTTTGAGGTTTTGCGACCAATTATCTACCGAGACATACTTTGTGGTAAAATTCAAAGAACTTGTTCGCAAAACTTCTCTGCACAATTTGGTGCCACAATATGCGCGCCGGCGTCATAACTGCACGTTCTTACGGAAGTAGTCACCAGTATCAAGGACAAGGAGGAGAAATTATGGGCTCAAGCGCACGCTCACTCCGCAATGCTGAATTATCGTCGCGTTGGCAGGAAGATTTTTACCTGGATGAATAATGCCCGAAACACAGGAAGGAAGAAAGTATTAAATCACTTCTTTCTCCCTTTGCACACATCGCTTATCAATCGCGAAATTCGAACCAATTCCTATCTTTCATTGGGGCCCCTGCGGTGGCTCAGTGCTTATGGCGCTCGGCTGCTTAATCGAAAGACGCGGGTTCGATCCCGGCCGCGGTGGTGGAATTTCCATGGAGCAAAATTCTAGACGCCAGTGTACTGTGCGATGTCAGTGTAGGTTAAAGAACCCCAGGTGGTCGAAATTTTAGGAGCCCTTCTCTACGGCATCCCTCATAGCCTGAGTTGCCCTGGGACGTTAAAACCCTATAAACCAAATCCTATCTTTCCCCACTCCAACGAACTCATGCTGAACAGTTTAGGCCACACTCACTGCCTGATGTGTGGCGCCCACCCCAACAATAGCACACTCCAATATCGGTCCGCTCCACGATCGACGCAGTCACTGAACTGCCTAGCTTCTAGCTTCCTTAATTCCCCCACATTGCCTATTCCTGGAAGGGGTCAGCCGCAAGGTGTGCTGAACCCCCGCCAGATTCCCTCGTGGTGGTGCACACAACATGTAATATTCGTCAAGCACCATACCATAATGCACTTCCTAAATAATTCAACGACCTGTGCCTTCAATCTTGAAAACAATTCTTTACTCTTTTTCCTACCATCTCTTTTACAAGGGTGCATGAAGTGCACAAAGCACAAACTACGCAGTGCTGCGTCCTCTCAAGGCGGCATGGTTGCTGACAGGCTTTAGATGGAACGCGTTTTCCAAGGCAATACTGAAGTCCAAACAATATATAAAAGTAGAACAAAAGCGAACAGCGGGATGAGAAAACCTATTTCTGCGAATACTGGGAGAAGATAAAAAAACACCCGCGAGAGTAATTTTACTGAGACGCGCCATCAATTTCCTTCTATGGTTTACCTCGCGACGTACCTGGAACTTCCGGCGTGCCACGAAGTATTTGATCTTGCGAATAGCACGTATTGCGTTTTTGTGGGCTTCGGTCAGGCTGCGAAGTCAAATAAAAGGAAGTAAATTCAGTAAATAAAATAATTTCCTTAATCAAAACACTTTTCCTATTTATATAGCACATACGTACGCTGGTAAAAGAGCCCTATACTCAGCCAAGAAAAGCCTAGGTCTTCATTATACTATGAAATATATTAAAGACGAAAAAATCTCCAAACGCTGTAAGTGAAACAGTAAGTGAAACAAAGCGTTCAACAAACAGTAGGACCATAGATTCCTGATAGGTGCACACACTGCACTGGTGGCCAGTGCAGTGGTAGTAAATCACGAGACACATCCCAAGACAGCAGTGCGGCCGACATGCTTTGTATCGTTTTTTTTTTTTGGTGCAGTCTGATATCTCCAAGTCACGCTTCTTTTTGACTCATCGCTTGTTATTGGCTGCTGCCATTGATATCTGCAGATTGATATCGGAGCTGATGACCGGTAGGTAAAGAAGCTTGCTGGATCTAATTGCACTACTCGCCTGTAGGCATAGCTGTTTGTTGGGAAAAGTAACAATAAACCAAAATCTTAACGCCTCCTCCTCTTATTCTTCAACCCAGCTAGTTACTGTACACTTAGTTCTTCCTGCGCCAAACGACAGTCCTAGCCAGTTGCGCTTACGGACGCCAGAAAACCTCGAATGCACATAGGAACAGAAAAAAAAGGACGCAGTCCAAGTTACTACCACTACCTGGTCACTTGCGGCGGTTCGTCCATGTCAATCTCGACGAATTCGTTGTTCGCGTCGTGACAGTTCGCATTAGGCGTCGATATTGTCTTCCTTCGCTGCCCTGCATTCAACAAGAAGGATTAAGTTTTGTGTTGAGTTTAAAAGAAGGAAGTTGTATTCGTGAGAGAACCTATCTTTAGTTTTGTTTTTAACCCGGGAAATGTAGCGGGATAAAATAACGTCGTACTCCCCTTCTTAGAGAAAAGTTACGTTCAATTACCATGCATTATACAAGTGACCTGCCATTGTATATCTGCCTTCATCAGTGTCGAACATTATACTTTGTCTTTTTTTATCCCTTACGCTTCGAACGCTTTGATTTTTATTTCATGTACACGGGCATTCGGGTGCTGGCTCTGACACTGCTGATTTGCATCTTTGTTTTTCCTTAATTTGGTGCATCATCATCGCGCATGTAGTGTTTTTTAATTTCTGGTGTCTGCCCCCATTCACCAGTTCTGGTATAGCGATTCGTAGTTAGCAAAACAATAAATAAATACAAAAAGTCATCACTAACACTTTGCACACGCATTCCAGCACGATGAATTCGGGCGCTATGTTGTGAGCAGTAGCAAATGGGAACTCGTGATTCCCAATTGAACTCGTGATTACCAATTCAACTCGTGATTACTAATTAACTAGTGATTCCCTATCGAACTCTTGACTCCCATTGGCAAGTTAGCGCGTCAATGTTGAGGGAGGGCAGCGATAACAACGTGGTACTTTGGCAAGGACGGTTTCCTTCTTGACTTAAACACCTCATGGATAGACTCACAGGCTACTGACGTACTAGATTGCTGACTGACCCAGTTTTCCGCCGTCCTCTGCCTGCGAGTCCCCCTCGGTCTCGTTGGCGGCCATGTTGGCCGCGTAGTTGGCGACCTCGATCTTCTGCTTGGACTTGCGCCGCCGCAGAACACTCGCCCGCTTGGCCACCTGCGAGCGTCGATCGAGGCAAGGGTAAGAAAAAATCTACTCTGAGAGGCAAGCCACAAGCCTCAGAGCTACAAGAAAAATCGGACCGGCTGAATTTTTTTATTTACAGACCTTTTTTTACTGCGCGCGTGTATGAACTCTAGGCGCGTAAAATATTTGCTAGAATAAAACCCTTCACAAGGCACTTCAGCAGCGCATATGAAAAATCTTATTATGTCATTCTTTTGTTCGCGGTGAGATGTTTGCAGCTTTCCTTTTTTTAAATCCTCTCACCGCGTCAAGGAGAGAGAGAGAGAGAGAAGTGGTAGAGGAAAGGCAAGGAGGTTAACCAGTAAAATGTTCCGGTTGGCTACCCTGCACTAGGAAAGAGGGATGAGGGGGGCGTAAAAGAATAAGAAGTAGTAGAGAAATGCGGTCCGCATCAAGCACGACAGGCAATGACACAAGAAAACTTGAAGAAAGAAGCAGTGATGAATTGTTTCTCAACAGGAGCTTTTTGCGGATTAGAGGACGTTTCAAGATTAAATAGTACAACTTGCAAGACAAGCTTCTGCAAGTTTGCGCAAAAAGCGCACCCCACGTGGTGACTTCTGTAGCAATCATAAGAAAGAAATAGTGGCGTACGCTTTGCAGTCACGTATAATGACTGCTCATGACTTGTTGTTATTCATCGGTCGCTTAATTATATTAGTTTTCGGCTAATTAGACGCAGAAGTTAGTACACTGTTGGTATTCAATGAAGATCATATTGTGGATAATAGTACGCTAACACAAGAGCTTGAATTGCGCGTATTCGTTCGTTTCTGGATACACCCAATCACTTCCCTCTGTGCTATGAAACAACACTTTCGGTCCTTCTTGCCTGGCCTAAGGGCGTACGCTGTATTCCTATGCGAGTCGGCAGTACGCTGCTTGTGGCGGTTGCGATTCTTTTATTAACGCGATGGCATTAAGGAGTTCGTGTCGCAGAAAATCCAGCGTCGGGGTCGTTGACTGTGCGTGAAAAATAACCCGAAAAATTCCCAGAGAAGAAACCTAGGAGGTAGGTGGGCCAGCTAGGTCACGTCACCCTGTGGCGTCATCGCAATCTGCCCACCGGTCTGTGAGCAAACTGACGACCACAGCAAGTGGCAGTTAAATTAATGATTGGTCGCGAGAGGTTGCGCGGGAAGACCAATCTGGATCGCACTTGTCCCACCGGTGGCAGCACCTGTCCTCGTAGGGCAGTGGCGCATCGCTTAACCTCGGCACCACTGCGCCATGAGTGGTATGAGAACTCCCTGAGATCTACGAATGTTAAGTAGAGAATGCCCAATTCTGCATATACGGGTATTAACATAATTAGCTATCGCGTCTTGCCTTTAAGGCGGTGCTTAAGTGTAGCCTTATATTTTGCTTCATGCCGGAGGGCTAGCTACGCGTGAATACAATTGCCACTGCAGTGGATGCAGACTTTTCATTAATTCTAACTTAACCAAGAAAGTACTGCTTCCTTATATGTTATTTTATAATAGGGACCAATAGCTGCCACTTCCTGCGTGGACTTCTCACACGAAGAAGCAAGTTACGTGGCCGAGAGAAGCATTTTACATGCTGCATTCAGAGAAGCGACACGTGTTGATATTACAATATTTCGAAGGGCGGACAGGACGCAATGGCTAGGAACTTAGTGTAATGCTGTAAATCTGGGAAAAAAAGTTGTGTTTATTTGAGGGGTATTTCTCTTTTGTTTGCACACCAGCAGTCACACGTCTGTGTTCTTTTTTGGCATTACCGTGTTGTCCCATTTAATGTGGGCCACCAGCAAGCGCCATCATGTTGAAGTTCCATAGAAGCCTGTTTCGTGGTATATAAGAATTCAGTGTTACCACGAGGAGCATTTTCTAAAGCTCAAATTGAGAGAATATCTGCGGATATCAATTTGTTGGCATTTCTTTAAGGTATATAACCGGGCAACCGTAGACTGGGCGTTGAAGACATCAATGCTCGAAAATTGGCAGCAGTTGAGTTCACCACTTTCTCTAGAAATGTTCTGCAAAAATTAATTTAACGCTACCCAAGAGCGGAAATCCGCTTACTACGAGACGAACCCGACGAAGCCGTGAATGCCTTTTACTTCGATTTTAAGCAAGACAGATACTGTTTGTTTTGTTCCTACAACAGAATGATTATTTGTTTTTGAAACATATTACATGAATATTCTATTTATTCACACTTTAGTCCGATGGAGGAATTTGAGCACGGTGCGAGTGCATAAAAAAAATGACAGAGCAAATGCAAACAACGAGAAGTTTCAACATCATGCAAACGATATAAAAAAGTAAGAAGCAAAGTGAAGCATATCACGACAAAAATTACAGGCAGTTAAAAAGCGCAGTAAAACATGTTAAAACAGTGATACAAATGTTATTGCAATAATTTTGAGGATGGCTGCAGCCCTTCATTATTTTTCAGTACGTTTCAACCCGTAAACGTTCTCGCAAAATTGAGTTAATAAAGTTGTCAGTATTTGTACGAAAACTTAATTATATCGGAGTATATTACCTTGTCACTCTGCAAAATTATCTGTGATCTTTACGCAGTGTCGACAGTTATGCGCCATTTTTTGTAGTCATGTGTTCAATGTGTGGTTACATTTCTTATAGGTGTTATTTTTATATAAACTAGTATTTTTTTACTGCCAAGCCATCCTACTTTGACCCATGTTTTGATCTGCAGTATGACGGCATAAATAAGTGAACAAATAAGGTGTGCAGTTCTGCCATTGCAATTGTCGACGTTGGAATAGACCCCAAAAGCTAACCTCGTTACTACCTAACAGTGTAGTCAAACTCGTCCAGCTAGCAGAGAAATTCACCGTACCCTGCTTAGTGGCGTTCCCGAATTGAGGCCACCGTGGTTGGATTCCTTTACGTGAATCCTCCAAGTGGCTTCGCACCGGGAAGTCTTCTCTGCCGCATAGCACCTCCACAGGCACTGCGATGGAGAACGATGTCAAGTAAGCGCCAAATGAACATGGCTCTGTGATGGCTGTGTTCTCTCAAACAGTGCCTAAATTCCCTATAATTTATCGAATTTCTGTATGCATGCAGTGAAGGTTACAGGGCGAAGAGCAACTACTTTGTGGTTCTACTTACATTAAATTTGGGAGGGTTAGCGAACTGGTCGGGAGGACATTCATGCATTAAATTCGCAACTACGAGGCTGCACACAAGATGCAACATTAGCGCTCGCGGCCTGCACGTCATTGCAGCGGCGTCGTTTCTTAAAGGTCAGCTTTACACCCACTAGCAAGACTCAAAGCGAAGACATGAACACATGCTTGTGTAGTTGTGGGTATATTCTACTCTGTCTGTTCAGAACCACAAGCGCAAAGGCGAAAAGAAACGTGCTAAAATTATCCTTTGCATCCCACACTCTCAACCGACACCAGGATGTGTCCCTAAAACGTGTACAGTCATTCAGCTTTCATGCGAAACTAAAGAGCAACTTCAGAACTAGAAGGCTTGGAACGTGCCCATAAAAGGAATTTTGTATCGGCTGTTTAGGTTGCTCAGAGCGGTTGTACTCCTATTAATTCACTCTGCAGCTTTCTCTTTAGTTAAAATCAGGGGGAAAAACAAGTTGGCAGCATTGATATTCTTGAGGCAATTCTGTGACCTCAGTTTCGACGCGCACCGGGAAGTGCGCCAGGTCCGCCCTTGATCAGTGAGGTGGGCTGAGGCCAGAACTTCGCTGTACTATGACGCGCCTTTTGAGGAACTCTCCCATTCGGCGTTCATTCACATTCAACTCCCCTAGACCTTGTTTCTTCCGGAATTCGCAACGCCTAAAATTCTTTTTTTTCTTACAATAATTTGTTTTATGCAAACAAGTTCAGAGCTCCAGTTTCAGTACAAACATGGTCACGAGCCTCGCAGGAGGCTCAAATGTAATTCCACACACATTTTGAAAATTTGGTAATTTTTATATTTATCAGACATCACCAAGTTGCAACATTGTAAAAGGAAGAGCCCAACAGGCTTTCTGATAAGCCTTTGCCCACGTGTACATAACTTGGAAGTCTGGTTTCAGGCAAAAGAGCGCGAGACTTCCTTGCAACTTCAAAATGTCTGCAACACTGGCGATGTACAACAATCGCATATATCTTATATATAATCGCCCGTAAGGTAACGCAATGATCTCCTTTCTTTTGGTAAAAGCTGTTGAGGAATGAGACTTCACATGAGGTTTCACTTTCTTAAACAATATCATTTGACTCTTCCCAGTGTCGTGATTTTTATTTTGAAAACTAAACGACGCGAATGTAAGGGCACAGAGACTCTCTATAACGAAGATACTCAAACGAAAACAATGTGGTTGAACTAGTCGTTTAGTGTAATTATTAGAGGCTCTATTTCCGCTTCCGCCAACATGTGTGTGTTTACGGAAACCCGTATCTGGTAAGACGAAATTCAGAATGTGGGTTTAGTTTCGCAAAAGTTGCAGACGTCATCTTTTGCGCAGCGCACGTCGCCGCATCTCTCCCATGCATATTCTAGGCAGTCGACTACGATTTGCCTGTGTAATCGCTCTAGCACTGCGCAAATTGTGCCCGCTCCTTAATTAAAAAGAAACTGTCGTCACTGACCGCCACTTTTTACCTGATCGGATGTTCAGTTTCCTGTACCTGTATCAAGGTGGCAGCCGCCGGTATCTGGCGATTGAAGTGCTTCTGCCGCTGCTTTTGTTGGACTTTCAGTGCAAACCCCGATCCCAAAATGCCCTGCGCAAGACGTAACATACATTTCAGGATGCTGGTTAATACAGATTGATAACACACGCAGTCTGCTTTTTTTACGATCGAACCAGTATAATATATTGTCACCAAGTATTTCATTGCTATTACTCGACTTTTTTTTGATGTTATGCTGCCTGAAATCGTAATAAGTAGAACACCACCTTTAGGTTCAGCACGATTGAAAGTATTCCTCGGTAGGTTTCATAGATGCAAGGCCTGTTGCGCGCAAGTAGTTGTATATATATATATATATATATATATATATATATATATATATATATATATATATATATATATATATATATATATATATATATATATATATATATATATATATATATATATATATATATATATATATATATATATATATATATATATATATATATATATATATGGCAACAGCGATAGCTTAGAAACATGAGCGCAAGTTTTCGTTTTTTCAGCGATTGTAGTACTCGTGCCTTCTTAAACGGGAAATGACATGGTCAGATTACCAACATTTGAACTTCAGAAAGGTAACATAAAGACGTTATCTTTCAGATCCCTTCCATTATGAAGCCATCGTAATCGAACTAAATTCAAGGCAGATGCGACAAAACAATTGTTAAAAAATTTGTAACATGTCGTAGATAGCGTCTCAGCATTCTATGTTTTGCACACCGCATTATATTTACATTTAGCAATATAGATTCTTCTAGACTGGATTTACTCTGATCATGCTACATTTTTCTCTCGCAGATTCTGTTTTGTCACGATTTTGTTACCAAAGCGGTAAGACATGCATGGCAGAGGCACCCCTAAAACGCAGTGACGTTTAAGATTCAGCGTGGAAAAGGATGCGACAGTTTTTGATCTGCATGTATTTAGCGCCGCAGAAGTTTTTTCTCTCTCCTAAATAAGCGAATGGATTTATTTAGATCAAGCAGTATGCGAAAAACGGTTGAAGGAAGATGTCTCTGCCAGGTGCTACTAAATGATTTCGTCGGCTTTCATCGTGCATAATTGCAAACACCATCACAAAAGTAACAGTCACACAGATATGAAAGCACGCATTTGAGATGCTTCCATGTTTAAAGGGATAATAATAATTGGTTTTTGGTGGAATGGAAATGGCGCAGTATCTGTCTCATATATCGTTGGACACCTGAACCGCGCCGTAAGGGAAGGGATAAAGGAGAGAGTGAAAGAAGATAGGAACGAATAGGTCCGTAGTGGAGGGCTCCGGAATAATTTCGACCACCTGGGGATCTTTAACGTGCACTGACATCGCACAGCACACGGGCGCCTTAGCGTTTTTCCTCCATAAAAACGCAGCCGCCGCGGTCGGGTTCGAACCCGGGAACTCCGGATCAGTAGCCGAGCGCCCTAACCACTGAGCCACCGCGGCGGGTTTAAAGGGATACTGAATAGAAATCTGCGGTGAAACTGTTTCAGCAAAAATTGATTCTCTGGCTTTTCTAGCTATGTTTCGCGCTTGTAGCAGGGCACCAGAGAGACGCATTTATGATTAAAAAAAATGAATTTTAAAGTTATTTCTCCACTCGACTCCAACTCGTGACGTACTCATCGAAAATGAAAAGTTTTCAGCATTTTGAAGCGGGTGGCCGTGCAGCGGAGCCTCTGAAACCCGCTCCTCAAAATGAGTATCGATGCACGCAGGTATGAATTTGCCTTGCGATCGCAACACCTGTATTCGTTTTTATTTTTTTTCCTGGCTCGTATACTGGGGGAGTCTAGTTTCTCTGTGATTAAAACGTAGTACCTTATGAACCCAGGCAGTCTTAATTTGTGCCTAGTGTCCCACTGAAATAGAAGAAAAACTCACCGCGGGTAGCGCGAAGAATGATATAGCAAAAACGGAAAAACAAGAGGCCACAATCTTCCCCATCCACGTTCTAGGAACAGTGTCGCCGTAGCCGATGGTAGTGACCGTTATCTGCACAAGTGAAGAAATCCAAGAACAAGACCAAGGAGTTAGAGAGCACAGGATCGACAAGAACTGCAACACACTTGAAGGAAGCCAAAAAATAACACAATGCACTCCGATAACTAGGACAATGGGTGAGCAAGGCAGGTGGATTCAAAGCAAAAAAGATAGAAAAATATTGCAAACGAATACAGGTTAACTAGTCCTTCCAGATAAGGAGGCAATGATCGTGTTGGGAAAAAGCCAGCCATGTTTAAACATCCGCATATGCAAGCCTGGGTGGCCTGCATTTGTGTAACCCTGTGCACCGCAATTGGTATTTATTGACGACGGAGCAACAACATGTCATGTTTAGTGACCTTAGGCTTTGTCCTTTCAGGGCCTGAAGATTAACAAAGCGCAATGCTTTGCGTAAGTGGGAGCTCGTAACCAAGCTCTTTGTACGTTACCACTCCGTCCTTCCCTCCAGCGCGTACCGAGTCTTCAGTGTCGCTGCTTAGGTATTCACAGAAACGCCGAAAAAAATACTGACGAAAACTTAGGAATGTAAGTGCCATTGCAAAGTAAGACCTTATTGCAAAGTAGCACAGTCTTTTTGTCACCGGGTGGTAAAAGAAACAGGAAGGAAAATAACGTAGTAATTATCGATTGCTCTTTTGTAATCGTTCGGATTCTTTTTGAGGTCTGTAACTTAACACTGTGCTCAGTTACATTTCAGAAGAAGTTGCAGTTGTAATTGGTTACGGTCTTTTCTGTAACGCGCAAAGACTGCCTAGTACGCAAAGAGCATCGTTACGCTGATTATTTGTGTTATGTTTTTTGCTTTGGCTATTTATCTACAGCGAGAATGGTTACTCATTTTTCTTCTAAAAAAAAGAAATGACAGTGTTACTATTTCTTTACGCTTTTCTTGGTTTAAAAGACCACCTAGTTATTTCGTTCCCCACATTTCTCTTCTGTTTTCCGGAATTCTTTGTGCTCGTAGCATAGCGGGGGCCACGGGCCTGGCAACCGTGGTGCGCCAAACATCATGGGTGTTTTGCACTACTGTTTAATTACATGCACGACCACAATGCAGTTGGCAGTCATAGTGTAAAAGAGAGCATGGCCTCCACTTACGCTGGGTGGGGCGTGGCGTGTACTGCGTGGAACAGGGTATAGTAAATTAAACATGAATACTTTCGAAAATTGAAACGGAGAACGTTCCCGCCAGAAACAGACGGAAGAGTATCGAGCACGACGGTAGGCAGCAGTGTCTGACCAAAAACAAAAGTAAAATCACTATTTTCTTGTGCTCTTCTAGTTGCTTGAAGGACGAGGTGAAGAATGAAGCAATGAGTAAGACTGACGGCTTCCTCATCCAGCCTCTAATCTCTTCCTTTCTTGACAGTGCTGACATGGTAGGGAGATAGCAGTTCTGTGCGCCGCCCTGAAGCTTAAAGCTAGGTTCTACACAGTATTTATTAGCGAGGAGTGATATTTAGGCACTGTTCACGACTGACCAAAACTTCAGAGCGGCTGTTTCATGATGCCTGTACAGCTAATGTTCGCAATAGAATTGACGATATAGAAATAAAAAAAAAACTCCTAGAACTACTAAAGGGAAATTTCTTATATGAGGTAGTAGTCTTTTTGCCATATTTTCCTGAAAATGAATAAAGCTAATTTTCACCGCCTTTATTCTCCGCTTCAACTGTGCAACCCGGCCCTGACTTGTATAATAAAACAGCTGCGCTCGAGTAGTGTTAGTATACCTATGTTACATCAAAATGTGCTGAATAGATTGAGCTCTAAATAGCTAAGCAATGAAATTTTTTTAGCGCACTGCAAACAAGTGGCCTAAGGGACGGACACTTGAACATTCCTGCAACATAAAGAAGCTGCTTTCAGAATGCGAGAGCACCTCATCCATGCTTAAGTTGCGACAAATGGGCTCGAAACAAAGCTGCTGCAAAGTTCCTTTTCCTTTAGTGCCGTAATCCTAAATATTTTCCCACTAAAGCGGCGGAGAATGTTGCGTTCCGCCAGTGAAGATATAAATTTGTTTTTTGAGCCACAGCTGCTCGGGTCTGGCACCAAGAAAACTGCGGACGTAATTGAGCCGTCCGCGTTTCATGGAAGCACTGAGGCGCTATTATAATTTCGAAGTCTTTTTTTCCTGCGTATTGCATCAACAATAGAAATTAGACCGTCCCAAGAAAAGCAACCCGCACAACACATACTTTCATCGCACCGTGAATGTAAGATCCCGAAAAAATTGTCACAAGAAGCGTAGAGTAAAAATTTTTTTTCGTAATTTTCGCAACGGAAACCGGGAAGAGTTCAACGGGCTTACGCCAGTTTTTCTCTGAGCAAACAGTGTTTATCATATATTGCTCTTATTTTACTTATTGAACGCCATTATATTGTTACATGGTGACCAGCTGAAGAATGAGGCGCGATGAATGATGGCAGTGCGATGATTTTAATGGCCGCTGGCCCAGCGCGAGCCCTCCCTCCCGCGCCACTGCCAGCTTCGTCGTCTTCGCCATACTATCCGGTTTGGAAAACATTTAATTCGTCAGAAAAGGCAGAATGCAGACGATCCGTGCTAGGTGGCTATCAGTCCACGGCAGACAGCGACCTGGGTAGCCCATTCAATGACCCGGGTTTGAACTCCCAAGTCTGAGCTGACCAACACGGCCTCCCACTGCTCGAGAGTAGGAACCTGTATTAGAGATTTCGGGGGCGGCTCCTCTTTACAATTCCACAATAGGTGATCATAAGTGGCTAAATCACCACATAATGTACATGCAGGGTCGTATTCACCGGGGTAGAATTTTGACAACAGGTAAGGCGTCATAAAGGATCGCGTCTGGAGTCGCCTCCAAGTGGTCTCCTGCTCCTTATTAAAGGCTTTGTCTGGAGGAGAGAATATCCTCCTTTCAAGTTTAAAATGATTAGTAATATCGTGAAAAGCTGATAGGCCGTCCTTCGAAAAACTCTCAGCAACGACAGCGTCCCCTGCTCGGCTGACGAATCCTCGAGCTGTTATTTGTGCCGCTTCGTTACCAGGGTTCCCCGAGTGAGCCGGGACCCATATCAATTCAATAATTTTGTCTAAGTCTTTGGTTTAACCCAATATGCTCATTGCTGCCTGAGAAATTCTGTCCCTCGCATAATTGCGTATGGCAAATTTAGAGTCGCTGAGTATGGTAGTAGCTTCTGTGTTAATGATAGCAAGGGCGATTGTCGCCTCTTCTGCCGTTTCCGAGGATTTCGTTATGGTAGTGCCGGAGACTATCAGTTTACCTTGCGTATCCACCGCCGTTAGTGCGAACGCTTGTTTCTGGGGATATTCTGTGGCATCTACATATACTGCATGTTCATCTTGGTTGTATATGTTGTGTAGAGCTTTTGCCCTATCCCTTCTCCCCTCGTGGAGAGCAGGATGTATATTCTTAGCTAGTGGCTTAACTCTTATTACCTTAGCGATGCGTTTAGGTACCTGTGTTTTGGTATCTTGGGGTGGCAACTGTATGCCTAGTCCTAAACGATCAAGTATGGTTCTTCCTGCTTTCGTGCGGGAAAGCCGGCCTCTCTGCATTGTTAAGTGTGCCTCTGTAAGCTCGTCTAAGGTGTTGTGTACTCCCAAGCCCAGAAACCTTTCGGTGGAGGTACAGTTCGGTAGCCCTAATGCTACCTTGTATGCTGTTCTAATCATAGACTCTACTTTGGCTTTTTCACTACTGTCTAATTTTAAGTATGGGAGTGCGTAGACAAGCCTGCTTATTACAAATGCTTGTACTATTTTGCAAAGTTCTGTCTCCTTCACTCCCTTCCTTTTGCTTGCAATTCGTCTAATTAGTCTTACCGTCATATTGACGGTTGTCTGGAGTTTTTGTAGTGTTTCCTTGTTCTTCCGGTTCGACTGAAGGAAGAGTCCTAGGATTCTTATAGTTTTAACTTCCTTTACAGGGAGTCCTTCCACCCAGATTTTCAGTGGAGGCGGAGGTTTGTAATTTTTTGCTCGAGGGCCCCTTGGTTTGTATCTGATTAGAAATAATTCGGACTTGGAGGGCGAGCAGGTTAGCCCTGCTTTACCCGCCAGGTTTTGTATTATGTCTGCAGCTTGTTGCCGGGTATCCTCTCCATAAAGTGATATCATCTGCGTAGAATGTGTGTTGCAGCCCCGGGATGGCTGCTAATTTAAAAGAAATTTTAATTAGTGAGAGATTAAAAAGGAAGGGTGACAGGACTGAGCCCTGTGGCGTTCCTTTACCTCCAAGTGAGATAGTCTGATTTAATCTCTCCCACTGCTATCTCTGCCGTTCTGTTACTGAGAAATGACTTGATGTACTGGAAAGTTCTTTCCCCTGGGTTGATGTCCGAGAGATTCCTTAAGATAGCCATTTTGAAACAGCGCAACAAAGACGGGACGTGGAAACTGAGGTGTAAAGACAAACATGCGCTGACTAACAACTGGGTTTATTGAAAAAAACACACAAAATATATACAGAGTTAGGAAAGATTAATCGCCACCATAGTCAACTCATGCCACATGTGACGCCAGATATCCAATCTCCCCTTCGGAAAGGGCGACCGATGGGCAACTAATGCACGTTGCGCCTTTCTCACGTATAAGAAAAGCTTCAAACACTTCTCGCGTCATCTTATCACAATGGCGAAACACGATATTGGTGTTCTTATAGTCGGGGGTACATTTGCATTTCTTGCAACGGAATGCACCTTTAGTGAGAGGGTCTCCTTCTGTTTTTCTTTTTTCGTACTCTTTTTCGTGTTTGCATTTGCACCTTCTGCAGTGGACCGCCACGTGTGACAGGGGGTCTTTTTTTCTGGTGTTCTCATGTTCCATGAGTCGCTTGTTGATGCATCTTCCTGTTTGGCCAATATATGTGGCGCCACACGAGAAGGGAATTTGGTATAATACCCCTACCTCGCAAGGTACATAAGGGGAAACATGGCGCACCTGACAAGCCCTTTTGTTTCCCTCCTGCCTCTGCCTTACCTGTCTACACATTCTGCTTAATTTCTTCGGGGCAGAAAATACGACGTCAACGCCATATCTGCCTGCCACTTTTTTGAGCCCATGGGACATGCTGTGCGCATATGGAACCACTGCCGGCCTTTTATTTTTATTCTTATTTTCATTTCTTGCACTCGGCCGAGCCCCATACTTCACGTGCCTAAGCAATTTTTCCGCTGCCCTGGAAATGAGGTGAGCCGGATAGCCATTCGCGCATAATCTGTTTGATTGGGCTGCAATGCTCTCCCCAATCATTTCATGGCAGGACTTCTTGAGTGAAGATTGGAGGCACTACAAGATAATGCCTTCTTTTATAAGTTTGGAATGACCTGACCTGAAGTTTAACAAGGGCTTAGCCGATCTTGGCCGATAACACCAGCACGCGTGCTTGTCTCGGGAAAACAAAACCAAATCTAGAAACTGCAGTTCCTTGTTCGTGGGTACCTCTGTTGTAAACTTTAGCCCACGCCCGTACTCAATAAACACCTTAAGAACATCGACTAACATTCTAGGCAGGCTGTCTGGCGGGGTAAACACCAAATAGTCGTCGACATAACGAAATTACGCACCCCTAACTCCTTCGAAGCTTGCTCAATCGCCCTGTCCACAAAACTCAAAAAAATGTTAGCCAATACAGGTGCAACCCTGGAACCAATGCATACACCGGATGCTTGCACAAATGACTTGCCCTCCCACTCAACAACTGTTGCCGACAGGTAGAAGGACAAAATTTCTAAAAAACTATCAACAGACACGCCACATTTTTCAATGAATGCACTTTCGTCATTGTCCTGTGTGATGCACATTTTAACGGCCCTCATGAGCTCTCCGTGTGGCAATGAATAGTAAAGGTCCACTACGTCAACGCTGAAAAACTTGCAGATCCCAGGGTTATCCAGCTTAAGGTGCTCCACCAGCGCATCCGAATTCGGAATCACGAATGGGTCTGGCAGGGCCAGCGCCTCCAGTTGCCTTTGAAGATGACCTGAAACTACATGCTGCCAGGTCCCTCGTTCGGAGACAATGGAACGGAAAGGTTGGTCCGGCTTGTGTGTCTTAATGGTGAAAAAAACTTCGAGCTTCAGTCCTGCCGACTTATTCGCTGCGTCCGCCAGCTTGCTCAAATTGTGGTGTCTCAAAAGTTCGACCGCCCGCCATTTCACCTTAGAACCACTGAAGTCAACTTCCTTGAAGTTTCTCCCCAGGGCTTCTGAAGCTTTATCCGCATAGGTGCCTGCCGGAAGGACCACAAAGCAACCCTCCTTATCGGCCGTCATCAACGCGAGCCCACTTTCAGCCAGGAAATCAACCGTGTTCTTCATGTTCCCGCTCTTTCGTTGCATACCATGGGTTCTGCTCAGCACGGTAACACATTCCACAGTGCACCTCGGGCGCATGTCCTCAGGAGCCAAACGAATGATGTTCCTTAAACAAGCTATAAGAACACCATTATAAGAACACCAATATCGTGTTTCGCCATTGTGATAAGATGACGCGAGAAGTGTTTGAAGCTTTTCTTATACGTGAGAAAGGCGCAACGTGCATTAGTTGCCCATCGGTCGCCCTTTCCGAAGGGGAGATTGGATATCTGGCGTCACATGTGGCATGAGTTGACTATGGTGGCGATTATTCTTTCCTAACTCTGTATATATTTTGTGTGTTTTTTTTCAATAAACCCAGTTGTTAGTCAGCGCATGTTTGTCTTTACACCTCAGTTTCCACGTCCCGTCTTTGTTGCGCTGTTTCAAAATGGATACGTACCAACTTGCCCAAATTTCTGCTTTACTCAATGTTATTTCTAGTTCAATGGGCTCTAACATGTGCACAAATTTTGATCTTTCTAATCCCGCCATTATAGTGTCTCTCATGGCCATTTGTGTGTGCAAGGCCAGAGTGCTTTCCTGGCATGTCAAACATGCCTCTTGCCCTGCAGAAGTGCAAGCGGCGAGCGGTTTCTTCGAGCCTTCAAGCGGCCACAAAAGAAGGTTGTGCAAGATATACAAATCGGAGTTGTGGCGGCAAGCACGCATCTTCAAGGACCAGCTGCGTGTGGCCTGCAAGTGTCAGCGGGATTATCGGGAGTGGTGCACTACGTCGGAGTCAGTCACGGAATTCCTCTGGAATGCAGTTCGGCCAACTCTGCCTAAAAGGGAGCGATCCAGCACGGAGCAAGGACGGTTCATTGACCTCAGCACCAAGGTTATACCTGAGAGACACAAAGAAGTGTTGCGGATGGGGCCAAAATTCGCCTTTGAACCTCGCCTGAATCCTGCAGAGAAGGTAGCTTGTTTAAGGAACATCATTCGTTTGGCTCCTGAGGACATGCGCCCGAGGTGCACTGTGGAATGTATTACCGTGCTGAGCAGAACCCATGGTATGCAACGAAAGAGCGGGAACATGAAGAACACGGTTGATTTCCTGGCTGAAAGTGGGCTCGCGTTGATGACGGCCGATAAGGAGGGTTGCTTTGTGGTCCTTCCGGCAGGCACCTATGCGGATAAAGCATCAGAAGCCCTGGGGAGAAACTTCAAGGAAGTTGACTTCAGTGGTTCTAAGGTGAAATGGCGGGCGGTCGAACTTTTGAGACACCACAATTTGAGCAAGCTGGCGGACGCAGCGAATAAGTCGGCAGGACTGAAGCTCGAATTTTTTTTCACCATTAAGACACACAAGCCGGACCAACCTTTCCGTTCCATTGTCTCCGAACGAGGGACCTGGCAGCATGTAGTTTCAGGTAATCTTCAAAGGCAACTGGAGGCGCTGGCCCTGCCAGACCCATTCGTGATTCCGAATTCGGATGCGCTGGTGGAGCACCTTAAGCTGGATAACCCTGGGATCTGCAAGTTTTTCAGCGTTGACGTAGTGGACCTTTACTATTCATTGCCACACGGAGAGCTCATGAGGGCCGTTAAAATGTGCATCACACAGGACAATGACGAAAGTGCATTCATTGAAAAATGTGGCGTGTCTGTTGATAGTTTTTTAGAAATTTTGTCCTTCTACCTGTCGGCAACAGTTGTGGAGTGGGAGGGCAAGTCATTTGTGCAAGCATCCGGTGTATGCATTGGTTCCAGGGTTGCACCTGTATTGGCTAACATTTTTTTGGGTTTTGTGGACAGGGCGATTGAGCAAGCTTCGAAGGAGTTAGGGGTGCGTATTTTTCGTTATGTCGACGACTATTTGGTGTTTACCCCGCCAGACAGCCTGCCTAGAATGTTAGTCGATGTTCTTAAGGTGTTTAATGAGTACGAGCGTGGGCTAAAGTTTACAACAGAGGTACCCACGAACAAAGAACTGCAGTTTCTAGATTTGGTTTTGTTTTCCCGAGACAAGCACGTGTGCTGGTGTTGTCGGCCAAGATCGGCTAAGCCCTTGTTAAACTTCAGGTCAGGTCATTCCAAACTTATAAAAGAAGGCATTATCTTGTCGTGCCTCCAATCTTCACTCAACAAGTCCTGCCATGAAATGATTGGGGAGAGCATTGCAGCCCAATCGAACAGATTATGCGCGAATGGCTATCCGGCTCACCTCATTTCCAGGGCAGCGGAAAAATTGCTTAGGCACGTGAAGTATGGGGCTCGGCCGAGTGCAAGAAATGAAAATAAGAATAAAAATAAAAGGCCGGCAGTGGTTCCATATGCGCACAGCATGTCCCATGGGCTCAAAAAAGTGGCAGGCAGATATGGCGTTGACGTCGTATTTTCTGCCCCGAAGAAATTAAGCAGAATGTGTAGACAGGTAAGGCAGAGGCAGGAGGGAAACAAAAGGGCTTGTCAGGTGCGCCATGTTTCCCCTTATGTACCTTGCGAGGTAGGGGTAGTATACCAAATTCCCTTCTCGTGTGGCGCCACATATATTGGCCAAACAGGAAGATGCATCAACAAGCGACTCATGGAACATGAGAACACCAGAAAAAAAGACCCCCTGTCACACGTGGCGGTCCACTGCAGAAGGTGCAAATGCAAACACGAAAAAGAGTACGAAAAAAGAAAAACAGAAGGAGACCCTCTCACTAAAGGTGCATTCCGTTGCAAGAAATGCAAATGTACCCCCGACTATAAGAACACCAATATCGTGTTTCGCCATTGTGATAAGATGACGCGAGAAGTGTTTGAAGCTTTTCTTATACGTGAGAAAGGCGCAACGTGCATTAGTTGCCCATCGGTCGCCCTTTCCGAAGGGGAGATTGGATATCCGGCGTCACATGTGGCATGAGTTGACTATGGTGGCGATTAATCTTTCCTAACTCTGTATATATTTTGTGTGTTTTTTTCAATAAACCCAGTTGTTAGTCAGCGCATGTTTGTCTTTACACCTCAGTTTCCACGTCCCGTCTTTGTTGCGCTGTTTCAAAATGGATACGTACCAACTTGCCCAAATTTCTGCTTTACTTAAGATAGCATCGTGCGTGACATTATCAAACGCCTTGTTCAAATCCAAGCCTAATATGGCTTTAGCTCCTCTGCTGCGTTCCATGTCTATTATGTCTGCCTTGCGTTGCAGCATAACAACTTGGGTAGAAAGATTAACCCTGAAGCCTAGCATGGAGTTAGGGAGTAAGTTATTATCCTCATCGTATTCTTGTAGCCGATTGAGAATTATATGTTCTATTAACTTTCCTAAGCAGGATGTTAAAGAGATTGGGCGTAGATTCTCTATACACAATTTCTTGCCTGGCTTTGGAATGAATGTAATCTTTGCATGTTTCCATTCTTGTGGAATGTTTCCGTCTGTCCAGTATTTGCTCATGAGATCAGTGAGTGCTGTCACTGACCCTGCGTCCAAGTTTCTAAGGGCTTTGTTACTAACACCGTCAGGCCCGGCTGCAGACGTGGTGCGTAGTTGCCCCATGGCAAGCCACACTTCCGACTCCGTAATCTCAGCGTCCAAGTCCTCGTTTGGTGTTCCCTGATAGTTTGGCAGCGGTCCTTCTTGGGTTGTGTTTAAGTATCGATCTCGTAGTTCCGTTAAGAACTCCTCTGTGGTGCCTTGATACTGATGCACTTATCTCATAAGTTGACCTCGTTTAGTTGATTTAGCCTCTGTGGGGTCAAGAAGGTGCCTTAGCAGATGCCAAGTTTTCCTGCTCTCGAGCTTGCCATTCATTCGGTCGCAAATTTGCTCCATTGTTTGTGTTGAAGCTCTAGAGTATATTTTTCAATTAGTCTCTTCAACTGTGCAATTCTCTTTTTAAGATTTCTGTTGTGTTTGTTCCTCTTCCAGCGATTTTGCAAGCTGAAATGTGATTCCCACATATGCAATAATCTAGAGTCAGTGGCTTGTCCTTCTTCCATGCCGATTTAGGCTGTGGTAGCCTTAATGTCCGTTTTTAGTGATTCCACCCAGTCCCCGAGATGTTCAATTACTGGGTCTGTGCTTTCATCTTTTTGTCTTTGTTCTCTCATTACCCTGAACTTGTCCCAGTACGTAAATTTTACTTTGATGAATACTGATTTATGCTTTGCTGTCTCAAAGGTAGTAGATATAATGTAATGGTCACTGCCTAGCGTGTGTCCTGTGTTAGTCCATGTTCGGTTTTGTATGTTCTTTGCCAGGGTCAGGTCTGGCGACGTGTCTTTACAATACTGTTGCCTAGTCGCGTGATTTCTTGGGGGTTGTTCAGGACAGTTAGGCCTAGATTTTGGACCACTTGCCATACCGCGTTGCCTTTGGGACCGGCTTTAGTGTATCCCCATTCCGGGTGTGGTGAGTTAAAGTCCCCTACTATTAATAGCTGGGCTTTAGTCGCTAGTTTCAGAGTCTTGATAAGTAATTCCGGTATACCGGTACCCTTATCTTTGGGTGGGTTATATACATTAAGCAGAAACAAATTTGTATCTCCTCGTTTCTTGGGTAAAATCTCAAGGAGGACGTAGTCTTCCTTTGAACTTTCTATGGAGTGCTGTAGAGCAGTAATATTGCGTTGCAATAATACGGCGGTGGGCACGCCCGTAATTGAGCCGGCATCATATCCTGGCGGAAGAAACGCCTTATAGCCCGGTAATTTGACCGCGCCACTAGCTTCTTGTAGAGCAATAATGTCTGGTGGACGTTGTTGTGCTTGAATGTGAAACTGCACTATCCGGGGCTGCCGAGCGATCGTCCCAATCGTGAATAGAAGAAGACACCGACGAAGAGACGCGCTCAATAGGGATGGGCTGAGAGGATGGTACAACAGAAATGGCATGAGGGGGAACTACTGGCCGCCACGATGAAAGATATGTGTGAATGAATCCTGGTGCACGAAAATTCAGGGCCGCAGGTCACCAGGAGCCGACGGCCGAAGCCCATGGACGCGCCGAACGGAATGGGCAGGAGGGCGGTGCTCTCACGTTTGGGGAGCATCTCGGGTCGGTCAGGTCATGGGTTGGATCGCGGCAGCGTCGTCATGGCGTCGTGTCTTGTGATCAGGGCGGGGGACGGGGCGGGGGTGAGCGGCGAGGTCGGTTCATGTCCGGCGGGCTGGGGCACAGCCGGGCGAGGCGGGCCAGGTGCACACGGCCGACGACCACGGCAGGCGGAGGACGCCGAAGCTCAAGGACCAGGATGGAGATGATACCCCGCACCTCCACCAAATGTTATGTGGCGACCAGTAAAAGAATAAGGCGTGATGAACGATGGCTGTGTGATGATTTCAATGGCAGTTGGCCTAGCGCGAGCACTCTGTCCCACGCCACTGCCAGCTTCGTCGTCTTCATGACAATACATTGATAAGGCTCTACTCAAATTTACAGCCCCCTTTAAGCAGTGACTGAAACAGAAGATGTGGTGACATTCTTCTCAATCACAGCAAGCCAAAGCGAGCGACTGAACCACCATTAACCTCCTGCTAAACCTAAATTCGCTCATTTGGAACTCGTTGTTTACAGTGATTGCTATAAGCAGAATACCACGGTGTTCTTATACATCGAAGAAAGCAATGCGGTCCCCTCGAAATAAGTGAGGCCAGCTGCACGTGCTGGTCCGCACATGCCATTGTTTCACATATGTCCTGCGTTGATTATAGGCTTCTCTGCATCATTTTTAACTGTGCTTCCAAGCCTCTTTGCTCCAGGAGTCTATTGAAGTAGACTCTAATAAAACGTTAGGTGGAAAACTGTTCAATGGAGAGATGTTGGCTTTTATTTAAGATACCTTACAGGCCCCATGGGGGCATTGTGTAAGAGGGGTTACAGAGTAAGCAGCCTTCTAAAGTGGTATACAAAACATACACCTCAATACAGGGCTCATCAACATTACTACCAAGATAAAAACATGAAACAGGAACAACTGTACTAATGAAAGGCCACAAAGGTACACTTAAGGAAATAACATGAGTAAAACTTAACGTAAGGCATTAATAGTAGAAAGTAAAATACACAAAGAATGCACATATCAGGGAGTACAATTCTTGAAGTGATATTCAGGGAAAAAGACGCAAAAAAGCAATAATATATACAGGTCATACAAGTGAACACACGACGCAGCAAAAAATAGCAATTCACAGGAGCGAGATAGCAATGCATCACAAATATCACAAGAAGTGCGAAGCAGATTGCCAAGTGTAAGAAACAAGATAAAGTTATTTGTAAGTGCTATTATGAACAATGCTCGTGTAGGAGATGACGAAATTTTTCTTGATCTGACTCGGAAGCAATGTGATCAGGCAGATTATTCCACAAGCGAATGGCGGTAGGGAGTGCGGGAAAGTTAAAAGCATGTGTCGTACCGTACATGCGCGCAAAACTTAAGTGGTTATTTAAACGACGAGGCGTGTTCGAGGCGGTCTGGATATGTAGTGTGGATTGTGTGGCATTATAAACATATTTGTGAAACAAGGATACAGAGCGATATTACGGCGAAGAACTAAAGGCTGTATGGAATGATCGAGTTTCATGTGCGTTGCGCTGGAGTGATGGCTATAATTACGTGAAATGAAACGGGCAGCTCGGTTCTGGACTGATTCAAGAATGTCGATTAAGTATGTAGGATGTGGGGACCAAATGGATGATGCATACTCGAGCTGAGGACGAACAAATGTCTGATAGGCCAATTTGCGGATGTGGGAAGGTGAATTACTCAGATTACGACGTAGGTAACCTAATGTCCTTGAAGCTTTTGCGCAAACGACTGTAATATGGTCTGTCCAGGAGAGGTTATCGGTTAGGTGAACACCCAAATATTTATACGATACTGTATGTAACAAGTCGTTATTATTGACGTTGTATAAAAAATGTGAGTTGTCACGCTTACGACTAAAAGAAATTACCTGACATTTTGACACATTTAAAGCCATTAACCAGGTGTTACACCAACTATGAATTAGGCTGAGGTCATTTTGAAGGGCCAGGTGGTCGTCAGTACTGTTAATTGATCTGTAAATAATGCAGTCGTCAGCGAAAATACGTAAGCGAGAAGAAACATTAAGTGGCAAATCATTTATGTAAATTAGGAAGAGTAAAGGGCCCAAAACACTGTCCTGAGGCACACCAGAAGTAACGTAAGTAGTAACGTAGTAAGTAACGTAGTAACGTAGTAGATGATTGTGCAATCATCTAATTCTATTACTATGGGTACCGCACCAAAAGAGCAAGAAAATGCGACCAGACAAGAATGCTTCACAAGAGGGAGCCAGTATTCTATTCACCTAATTACATCAAGCTAAGCCATACTTTAAGAATTAAGCTTCTCGAAGCTGATGTGACACTACGCTTGTCGCAGAACATCACGACATTTATTTTTTCTTTAAGCTGCAAAACATTCATAGGAGATAAAGACCGTTCAATAAGACGGTTGTAAAACTGCAAAAAATGGGGAAAGTAGTTCGCAAAAACATAGCTGCGTCTATCAATCTAGTTTCCTGGAAAGAAAGAATTAGAGGTTAACGAGAAAACATCGTTTGTTTTTTCGCCTATGCGGCCTGCCTAAAAAGCAACGGTCGCAGCCCGGTATCTTCGATCAGGCTTCCTGGCTTGCACGGAAGGCGCAATCTCTTGAAGGGCACCACTTAACCCACCGACGCTAGGACTATAAAAAGCAGCTCGGCGTCTTACGAACGGTTAAAGGTCGAGCTCGAAAGAAGGGCTGCCCCAAGCCTAATTTAGACCTTGAGTTCGCGAAGGCAATTATCCGAAAGAAGAGACTCCCAGTTAGCCGCACTACTTGATTGTTGAGCGCGACTCTCGCTGCCCGATATCCATCGGGGGCCCACAGGAAAGCTGGTCGCACTGCCACACCACATTTCGATTTTCCTCCTCAGCCGGTGTCACAAAACTGGTTAACAGGAAGGCTCTACTCAAAGACTTTAAAGCGTGTCAGTAGCCTAGAAACACTTGAAAGCGGCGGTAGACTTGGAAAAATAAATGGTAACGAAACTTCTAAATCGAAATTAGGGACCTCATACTCCCATTGCTGCGTTGTAGGCCAACGTTTCCTGCTAGAAACTAGATTAAAAATTTGTACATCTTTGTTTCTTAATATCCTGGAGGAAGAATGAAAGCAAGCTCTCGAATTAAAAAAGGAAGATTTTAGCCATCAATTTGAAGTCCAGCTAATTGGCCTACAGGTTTAAATCTGTGCGGAAAATAGCCTCAGACGAAGAAAATGGTTTGGAACATAGATAAGAATTCAAGAGCTTAAGAAATAAATTTTGGTGCAAATAAATGCGACATCTGAGAATTCCGAATATTCCGAAGCTTGTCAGACAGCTTGCAGAGAAGCAAAATAAACAGTGGAAAGCACGGAGCAGCCGGGGAAGCCAGGACAAGATACCCAACATACATTTCTTAGTCAATGGAAAAAACATCACTACCTTACTTTCAAAGGATTTAAGCATTGTCTCAGCAGTTGTGGAACGACGCAAGTTTTTGTCATAAGGAGAACGACGGACTAAATCAGTTCATTTTTCTACCGAAACCCTGGCAGTGTCGGGCGTCACGAAATTGGCTAAGAAATGTCGCTTACCCTCGGATATTATCACAACCTGCCCACCAATTTGCCAGCCGCCTAGTTGCTAGAAAGTAACCTAGTCAGAGAAGCGAAATAAAAAAAAACAGAAGAAATAGGATATGTTCGAACGGTGGCACTGTCGAGGCATAGCGGGTACTGCTACAGCAGCAAGCAGCCCGAACATGGCGGTTGAAGGACCGAAAGTTGCAAGCAAATTGACACAACGCACGCACAGATTTTGCAACAGAAGCTGCGACAAATCTGAAATATACTACAATGGCATTCCACTCCTCAAGCGAGCTAAGCGTTCCCACAGTTTTTTTTTTTCTGCAGTGGACTTGGCGCAACACAAACGTGCACAAGAGACTGCTTTCGCGTCCGAATCCGCTTATCGAAGGCTTTAAAAGAAGTTAGGGTTAGGGCTGGAATTTCTTTTTGCTGGACGACGCTCAGCCCTTGTTTCAATAGATCTGGAGTCGTTGAATAAAGTATCGGTCCATCATAGAAAGTACTAGTAACAACGTGTAATATCCCTAGTTTTGCTCCAGCAGTGACTTTTTCTGCACCGAAGGGCTAATGGAGGACTTATTTCAGACCTAAAACAGCGCTGGCGTGGCAGCGTGCTTTATATCATTCAAGTTAAAAATGAAAGCAGCTTAACAAACAACTTAAGGTTCTCTATAAATATATCCGAAGCTGTCAAAAAATCAATCAAGGTGTTGTTTTTTGCAGGTTACGAGTAGCGATGAAGATGTCACACACATTAGGAGACACGGTATGGCACGCTGATCAGAGAATTGTCAAGTATGGAACGTTGCATTCGTATATTCTTGGTTAAGAAGACAGCAATGTTGCCTATATGGTAGAAAGTTTCTAAGCATGCATGGATTCCGATTGAAAATTTTAGATTTTGCAGACATTTTCCTAACGATAACAGCATCTTTAAGATTCAATAGCGCGACAGTTTTTTACGCTTTGCCGCATCTAACATGAAGTAATTTTCTTAAGCACATAGGTAAAAAACAGCGCCAATTATATTAGGGGAAGTTACCTTGTAGTTAACTAAATACACTTGGGTGCCAGCACGTTTTAATGAGAGTGGTAAGGGAGACACCATCCCCGCTAAGATTGAGGCGGCTCCTGCAGTGAGCCAAGGTAAACGGAGGATGTTCAGGCAAGTTAGTCAACTCAGCCTCGGCTCCGCGAGCTGCATTGTCTAGCTTTCATGAAGAAAGGCCAGTTTAGGGCAGAGAGGACGAGAGGCTAGGCGTGCGAGTGGCCGTAGGGTTGTTGGCGCAGGGGTGGGGTGTAATTACGCGGAGATACTCGGTGAGTCAATAGCCAGCACGATGATTGTGATAACAGTCACGTCGACCTAGTGGTTGTAAAGGTGGGACCCTTCAAGTCACGACGCCCAACAGCTCTCTCTATGATTAATAAATGTTTTCACCACCATCACATCGACGCAGCGATAATCAGCGGCTACTGCACAGCCGGGAAATGTGTTCGACATGCGAGATAATGAAAACGATGAGCCGGTGTCCTGAAGTCCACCCCTCCGCAGCAGTACTTCAGCGGTAGCGCGTCCGGAAGGTCACAATAGAAGCAGCAACAACAACCACTGGAACGGCGATGTCAGTATAGGGCTGCTCCGGGGTGCGGACAAGGTTGAGGCCCATGACCGCCAACTCCTGGCGAACAACGGCATCAGTCAGGGCAATCCTGGTGTCGGCCGGCGGAGCAGTGCAGGCGACCGGTGTGATAGCTTCCTTCCAACTTACGGTGGATTATCCTTTTCAAATTCGCTTGATGAACTGGCCGCTGTTAACTCGGCTCATCAGCGCGTGATAAAGTAGCAAGCATTTTCATCAGGAAATCGAAGCGATCAGCATAGCGACGGTGTTTCTTTCGCTCAGACTGCCGCACATCTGGAGGAGAACAGAGTCTACAGCTGCACAAACCTGAGACACTGGCAGGCTGAAGGCGTCATTGGCTATGCCCTGAAGTATGTGCTCCGACATCGCATTTTACAGTTACCGGTATTAACTGGCACATCCTCACTGTAGGAGATATACTTCGTGCCCGACTCGGCTCGAGAGGCAACACTTTTTTTTTCATCGAAGAGGTTGCGTCGAATGGGCTAGCCGAACAAGTCCCTAAGCTTTTACGAACAGACGTTTTAGCCGTTTGGGTTGTTTTCATGTGTCTCAAAATAAACTTGTTGTACCCTCCGCCCCCCCCCCCCCCCCCAAAGTAGAAATCCACAATCACAAGGATGAGTTTCGCGTCCACCAGTTGTGTTTGCTGACGACACCGTACATGGCAGGCTAGTAGTAGACGTCGTCTTTGCCATAGAAACTGACTGGATCGTGAGGTTGTGCACAGACGACCGTCAGCGTTGGCCGGAAAAAATCCTTCGGAGGTCATCGTAATGGCCCTAACATGGCGACCGCTGCTAAGGTTCTGGCTTTGATCGGAAGACGTCACGCAGCGGCTCTACGAAGGTGTTATGAAGTGTTATCTGACCGGCTCCTATGAAAACCTGCAGACAGGGAGACGAAGAACTAGATTGTGCTAGGACAAGTTGCAAGGTAGTCATCGTCCTTAGGACAGGGACAGAACAACGTCATCGTTGTTTTGCGACTACCTTCGGTGACGATATCATTTCCCTCTATTTTTTTGTGCCGTATAGTATAGGAGGAACACAACACAATTCGTGAAGTTTTAAAAAAGGTACCTATAATTTCACAACGTGTGAAGTAAAAAAACGATTTAAAAACCTATTTTATTGCTCTCTGCGTTACACGCGCAAACGAAAATGCGAAGAGTGCAAAAGTGTTGTTATTAAATTATTTTTTTTTGCGCTACATGACTACCTTTCTGCCGCCTAGTATGTTTCTAGTGAAACAAAGGTTCAGAATTGAGCTTTATTCATTTACTGTAACGTATAAAGCCGACATACTTTGGAATAATAGTACAGGCGTCCAACAAGAGTACAATCCTTGTGTGAGGCTTATCAGGACTTTTCCTAGAATTTTCCAGCGGCTTGTCAGCGGGCTCTAGTAGTTCTCTTTTCAAAGTATCCTTTTTTTCTTCGTTTGTTTAATTTTTGCCGCTAGGCTGGTATTATTCCCAGCGCAGAGATTTTCCCTTACTGTAACCTCCCCCCGTGTTCAGACCCCAGATTTTATTCAGCTTTTGCTTTTGGACTCGTCGTTGCCTGCGACTAGCTTGATGTCGGCGCAACAATACATGCCTCGTCGTTTGTTCAACGGACTAATTTTATGCTAATGTGCTTCGCTCGCAAAGAGGCAATTAAGAGAAGGGGACTAAGCCTGCAGCCAGATTAGATGGACATTGCATGTCATCTTTTGTCGGTGGCTGGTTTTGTTTGTAGAGAACAAAAAAAAAAGCTGAATAAAAACTGCAGTGGGATGCGCAGGCGTCGTTACTATTTGTTCCCTTTCATGAGAGTCAGGTATGCTACCGCGCTGTTTTGTATTCAGTAATGGGTCTGCAAAGGCCGGCTTTCAACCCAGAGCGAACAAAAGCTCTGCGTCACTAGGATTTTGTTTCAGCATTGCGCATAAGGCTCTATGAGTTGCATCTTAAATCAAGGCGTTGCATGCTTGCTCATGAAGCTAGCATCAAACACATCACGGCGTTCAGTTTTTTGTTCATGCAAAGGCAGCTGCTATGCCAAATTTTTGGTATAAAGAAAATTAAGCGAGGAATTGTTCTTTACTACCACGTGACCGGATTGCCATACCTCCTTCTGATAGTGGCAGAAGTGCGCGTTTTCTTCAATTGGAACCACCAGTATTCTTGCCCGCGTATGTTATCCGCAGTTTATATATTTTACATCTCTCAGTTAAAGCTGATAAATAAAGGTCACTCCTTGCGCTCAAACGTACTGAGGTTTTCAACTGAAAGAGCCCCCCAAAATGCCTTCACTGGTATTTGTAGACGTGGCTAACAGCACAGACAAAAATTTAGTTTTAGAAAATGTTTGATGTACTCCCTACGTTCGGTTCAATTAGCGTGAGCATTTCGAGGTATGACGTGTCCCATAATTTTTTATGTATTCATACAGATTACATGGATTCAATATAGAACATATTGAGCTGACATAGACAGTGCTGAAGGCGCTTATGGAAGGACTAGATACGCCGTCATGCACACTGTTTAGAAATCATGGAGGTTCTATAAAACTGTGATAGACAGCATGCAGAAAACGTAGAGAAAACATGAATTTCTGCTTACATATCCCCATTATGCCATCACTATTCACATAATTTCATATAAATGGCTCATACGGAACATTTTATCTGGGAATGGTAGCCATAAAAACAAGTTTTCATTGTGCACAACACATCTGGCGGATAGTTCATCGCTTCTCGTAGCATTAAACGATGTATGTATTCAGACATGCACATGTATTTGTGGAGGAATATTTTGAGTACAGGCTAGTCTGCGACATTTAATTATATTGATTCTTTGTGCCTGCACATTCCACCTGAAAAGAGTTTTAAAAATTTTAGAACGATAAAAACGCGGCGTCGGCTTCGGTACGTTCAAAGTTGAAAACAGTTTATTTAACCGAAATGGTGGCCGCTACACTTAGGGTCTGTTTTTTTGACATAGCAGTTAGTTTTAAACGAACGTGGAAGAGAAATCGCATATCTCTTAAAATAGGAACACTGAAACGTTAAGTGCGCAATAAACAATTCACCTCACTGCAAGAAAAAAAATCTTTACAAAACTCCCGCCTCCTGTCGATTGAACGGACGAAGAATAATTAAATTGCGGAAAGCTTACTGACAGCCAGTATCACTTTCTATTGCTTACAAATACCAATCAGTGACTTTATTTCGGCACAAAAATCTAGAAAATTATTTGGCTTTTTAACGCGTGTAAAGGACGCCGTTAGCAACGCCA
This sequence comes from Amblyomma americanum, assembly GCF_052857255.1. Classification (NCBI taxonomy): domain Eukaryota; kingdom Metazoa; phylum Arthropoda; class Arachnida; order Ixodida; family Ixodidae; genus Amblyomma; species Amblyomma americanum. The sequence continues at coordinate 102,535,871 of NC_135505.1, forward strand.
TACATGCGCAGGTCGCGAACTAGTTGACACCTGAATCGGCATAGGGCCGGTGTTCAAATCTAAAGGCCTAATGTCTTAAACACAATTGTACTTTAAAGTACTTGTTTTCTTTCTTTTTTTTTCATTGTTACACATGAGTAACTACTAAGTGCATTTGAGGGAGAGTATACATAAATTTGGGAAATTTTTGCCCAACTTTCGCCTAACCTTTTGATATAATTTGAGTGTTCTGCCATGAGCCCCAGGGGCGCAACTTGCGCCGATGTGAACACGTGACTTCCTGGCGGCACCACTTATATATTCACACAATATAGCGAAATTGTTCAGGGCACCTTCACACGTTCTGTGTATGTATGTAGTGTCCAATTTTCCTTCCATATTCAGTGGCGCAGCGCTGCTGGTCGTTTAAACATTGCAGACCCCAAAGAAGCACTTGTAGGCGACTGTTGCCAAAGGTGCCGCGATGCCCGCTACTCGCTAGCTACGCCTCTTAAGTTTCTCACCAAATCTCGCATTTTATATTCAACGACACAACCCCCGAGTTCCCTGCAGTCTTACGCAAAGCGGACCACGTAAAAGTCAAAGTGTTCCAATTCAAATACGATCGTTCAGTTACTTCAATGGCACAGAGCAGAAATACGATGTCGAAACGTTTTCCATTCTATCGCCGACTCGGGGGAGCTGTTTGTCGACATGCAAAATAAGCCGCCTCCTTCCATGAATGCACAATGAACTCATTCGCCCGCAGGCAAATCGCGTTTGTTATCAGAAAAAAAAAAAAACTTGTTGGACGAACAGTTCAAGCACCGCAGCTAAGTGTGCACAGGCTGGTTTGAGAGCTTCACCGTTGTATATTCCATCGATATTGCGAGCGAAAGCAATTAACTCAGTGGATCGATGCTTGTCTGAGCCATCCCGCTATCTCGCTTCACTCAAGGGACGTTCAGCACGCGAAGGTTTCTATTAAAAATTCTGTAGCGTGTAGAGTCGGTGGAAAATGGCGGCAAATAAGAGAGGAAAAGAAGTTCAGACCGACGCCAAGCCTGTTGTGAAACCTGGCTTCGTTGAAATCTCCAGAGAAAGAGCAATGAAACTGGGCAAAATGTCCCGCGCACTTCTAGGAGTTGTGCGCGCTTCACTCCCGGCTTTACGCAAGAAATCGAACGCCCACCAGTGCACTTGAAAAAGGGGGGCTGATAGATTGCGCGAGTAAAGCACCAGAGGTGGCACTGACGTTACCACGTGCGGCATCTACACGTCTGTTCATGGCATAGCGTTATTCCAGACACCTGTAGCCGCCAGGTTGGATAGATCGATTTCCTCTTACTCAATACTAATTTTGTCCGCTTGTGGGAATCGTGAATTTTTATGTTGTGTCCTCTCTATTGGACGAAAATTTATTGTATTATACTGTCCCACGTGCACCTCAGGATAGACACTGGACGATTCCCAAATTCATAGACTAGAATTTTGTGTACATGTGTTCTAACGGCCGGAATTTGTAAACGCTGTACTGGCTATCACGACACAGGGACACGCAGTCGTATTGTGCTATGGCAAAGATTTGTAACTTTGAGAGAAATTTGCCCTGACTAAATAAAATACTCCATCATAAAAATGCGGCATAGAAACGGATGGCTGCAGGCAGCAAAAGGTGAAACACCCGCAAATTCTAATTTCAGCCACTCAACCTCACTGTGCTCCGTTTATTACACGTGCGATTGCGATTGACGTTACTCCTTCCTTTTCTTTATTCATTTTTGGATCATTGGAGTGCTGCTCCGGTGATGCTGCTCTGATCAGGTGTAGAGGATAAAAAAACTGATATGACCATCGTCGAATTGCTCTGAATATCTTATCGCCTTTAGCAAGCGTCGTCGCGCTAGCTGGTCTAATACTTCTAAAACATGTTGTTGCTTGCGCTCGTCTGGTGGTATCTGTATTTCTGTGTTGTCTTTGTGTGCAAAAAGAACCTTTCATGGCATTTCAACTAATCACTTTTGTTGGCAAGAGGAGAAACTGACTCACATCACAGGAAGAAAATAAGCGAGACGCCGAATTTCAGTCAGCCTTCAAAGTTCTTCTTGTCTTTGCCGGAAGTGACTGGGGTGGCTTGTGACACCCAGGTTGCTCTTCCTGAGCTCCTCCTGTACATGACTTGCCACCTGCCACGGTTGTCAGGTGGAGGCTTCCCACAACGAGCCTGGTCTGATGACATCACTGCCAGTCTGGTGATGTCACTTCTTTCCAGCCTGTGGGCATTCTCTGGTCTGGTGACCTCCAGCGATTAGGATTTCTTCGTTCTGGTGGCGTCACTGAGGACGTCACTTCCTGCCAGCCAATCGAAATTTTTCTCGGCAATGCCGGTCGGGGCTGTGTGTTCTCTCCAGTGAGCGTTTTAAACGATCGCTTGAAAAAAAAATCACTCTAAAAGAAAAACGGTACGGGGCAAAAAAAAAGGTAACTGCCTGCTGCATTTTTTAGGTGACGAAACTCAATTTTGACCAATCAGGGTTGCCCCTTCTCATGACGTCATTTGTTTCAACGCTAACGACATAAAACCACACAAAAGGTAAAGTTGGCCTTCAACTCGGTCACTGAAAAACGGCAAATGAGCAACTTTATTCCTGAGTTTTTTTTTTTTTTACAAAATGAAGTTGCCTGCCTATCGCGTTGTCATCAAGCGTGCAACATTCAGATAAAAAACCTTTGTTCTTTCTGCAGAGAGATTGAACTTCAGGGATGGTAAGCATTAGCAATGAGCGTCCAAGCAGTTCGGTTACTGTTTGCATTTATGTAGTAAATGTCCGATATACTTGTGTCAGGTATAAAGACAGCAGACTTTAGAATAAAAAAGGGGGTTCTAGGCGAGTGAAACCAGTGAAGTGGTGTTGAGGGTCTTATGGCCTAGCCATCTGTATTTTGTTTCGGTCTGCAAACTTAGTTCGTTAGAAAAGGGTAATTCGCCACGATCTCAATAATTTATGTGAGCAGTAAACAGCCGAGCCGAAAGTTGTAGGTCGCCTCGAAAAGCAGCTCGCTAAAACGTTCGCACCAAGAAAGCTTTTACGTAGCTTTCTGCCCTTGGATGAAAAGAAAGCCAGCGAAATACAAAAGCTGCGAATAAGTTCTAGTACGGTTATCGGCGCTACAAGTATCTGTGGAGGAGCAGTAGATTTATCGATAGCAACTCTCGGAGTGTTAGCAGTGATATTGTTGGGTTAAAACTTGCAGCGATGTCCTTACGAGATTATAAACTTAAATGTTAGCAAAAATAACTAAATAAAAATAAAGCTAATTTAGAAGAAGATAAAGCAAATCTTGCCCTAACGTCGAAATTTTTTTCGCGCACCGTGCTGCCTTGAGTGCTGAATATCAAAGAGGAAGGCTTGGGTTCACGGATTTGAGCCACAGCAGGAACAAAAGACACGCTTATAAATATCATTAAAACAATAATTTGCTAGCGAAGCTGACCGCAATACATCCTTCTTGTGCGAAAGTCAGTACGATTCTTTGTGTTCCGGGTTTGTCAGAAGAAACAGTGTCGACACTTCTGCCCGAAGGGGGCGTTGACGTCTCGTATCAAAATGCGCGCTCCAAAGGTTAAATACATTGTTTCCTACACAATTGACTACGTGCATTCAAATACATTCAAATGTTAAGCTTGCGGATTTCGCCCACTAAAAAATAAATGAAAGCTTTTATTATCGGCAAATGTTCCGTAATTCTTATCTTCTTTATTTCGTCTCAGAGCCAATACAATTCTCTGCGATATAAATTGTCACGTAAAACAGAAAGTTTGGCTGTCTTTTAGCACACGTTGCATTTCCGTATCGAATGCAATCAGGCAATGAAGAGACATTGCTGCCTAGGCAGCTGACTACCTACTGTTTAGCTCGAGTATGGAAGCTATAGCAGGAACAAAGCAGAGGCTTCAAATATCGGTGAAATATTACATTCACAGAAAAACTATTTCACCTAAACTAGTTTTCGCTCGAGAGCCACAGCAATAAATCGGTTCTTTCCTTTGTCTTACCGTCTTACAATGACGTTCTTGAAGATGATGAAAAAGTTTACGCACAATGCTGCGTAGTCTGCTAACTACTGAGAAAGCGGAGCTAATGTTGCGAATTTCAGCTACACTTTGAACAAAAGAAAAGCTTAACATTATTTTTAGCATTAACAGAAAGATCTTACATTTACAAAGATTGGTACACATCCTCTGTATGTATTTCTTGCGAGTGCGACTGCGCTAATTTTTGATTTGGTCTTGTCAGATGAAACAAAGTTGGACTCTTCTGCATAGAAATCAGTTCTATGTCTTTATGAGAGAAAATATTAGCATGTCAATCGAAGCAATCACGTAGATCCAAAATGATTGGGATCATTTTCGTCTGAGCAGGAATGATTGTTACAGCAGTCTCACCATAAAAGCAAATGCAGATTTGGGGATTTCGCGAGAATTCATGGTCAACGGCATACTTTACCTGTTCTTCAGGGGTAGACCCACCATATATTAAGTTTTTAGTTTTTCCGTTTTTCAGACAGGACATCAGGACTACTGATGAAAATCGCACGTCTAAGGCTAGTCAGGTGGTAGTTAAACCAGGTGACATCAGAGAAGTGCGCTGGCATGGAGAAAAATAATTTAATTACACAAATCTCGTTGCTAAGCTTAACCATCATCACGATCAATATCAAGATAAAAAAAGTGAGTCTTCAAGAGTTCTCAAACAATCAGCGAGGCTTAGGTCATTAAACATACAGAAACGAAAATACACTACCAAATGCAGAGTCTTCTCTGTGTTTCAAACACTGCTCGCAAACTGTCGCGGTTTGGCTCCTGCATGGTGGGTACACGCATACTATGAGGGAATCGTTGAAGCATGCATTTCTTCCGAATAACGAAGTTCCAGCAATCGACCCGCTTCCAGAATAGCGTCTTCTCGTATGGAATCGATGTGTTTGCGAGATACCTGCGCGTGAGTGAGTGCCGGTGTGCACAATACGAGACCCGTCAAGCAGCTCGCTTGTAGCACCTCGGAAAGAGGCGATCGATCACCGCTACTTAGGCCTTCCAGCTTACCGGGTAAACATGAAAGAATGAGCTAGAGATGATCAAACCTTCTGTTCGCTCACTTTTTCGGGCTCACTTCTCCACAACGAAGCGAGCGCCGTGATTTACTACCGCCTAGAAGGATGCAGTGTTCTCGGTGCCAAGCTTTCTGAGGGGCCCTTCTTTTAAATCGATAGGGAATAAACACTAGTCATGAAAAATGTACGCAACGGCGTCTATTGTAGAGTAGGGCACAGTAGGCTAAATTGATTGATAATGTTTGAGGCTCTATAGCATTGCTGTTTTTTTCTCACCGTAACAAAAACATACTGGAAGAAATTGCCTGAGCGCTACCTGTGAACTACTTGCAACATATATGAAGCACAACAATAGGCAACCAACGGTATAAAATTCAATAACAATGACCCTAAAATATTTATCGTGTTTCCCCGATTTTAGCTTTCCACATCGATATCTGTAACTCGTGGTGGTGGTTGTTCGCACCCTGAACAATAGACAATTGTTCCGTTAATTACGAAGGCACGTTGACGAAGTACCTGTTGGATGCTGCATGCCCTTTTGCTAATCTTTCAGGTTCTCCAGTTTGCCGTGGCCAACGGGGTGCTGTTTGCATATTAGGTATTATAGGACGTAAAAATGACAAAATACACATCGGTGCAAGAGATTTGTTCAACGTCAAGCTCAAACAAGAAGCAAAGAAAAAGTTATTTAGGTGTGGTGCAACGAAGCTGTAAATTCTGTTTTACGTTACCCTCAATAGTTTTTCGCGGATATCGCCCTTTTTTGCTAGTCGTGGGGAATTGGAAGGAAACATTGATTTGAGAAAACCCCGGGGACACTTAAGTCACCTTGAGAGTGGAATGCCATAGCATTAGATTTTACATCTGTCGCATCTTCTGTTGAAACTTCTGTTTGTCTGCGTCAGTTTCCTTCAAACTTTTGGTCCATCATCGACTATATTTGTACCGTTAGCTGCCGTAGCAAGTGTCTGCTGTGTTATGATGGTGCCAACATTTGATTAGATCAGACTTTATCCTGAGCTGCTTTAGAAACACGGTCACTCAGCACCCGGTAGGCAGGTTGTAATGACGTTACAAGGTTACGTTGCCTGTTTCGACTAATGAGCTAATTTCGTTTCTGATATCGATTGAATTTTGGTATGGTACAACTGTAATGGTATCGCATTACAAAAAATCATAAAAAATCTAAAATATTTCATTTCCGTCACGATTTTTTTTCATGAATGCAGACAGGATCCATCGCTTTTTTCTGCGGAGTTCACTGTAAAGCCGGGTTCGTGAAGGTTCATGATGTAAAAAAAATAGCGCAAAGGAAACACGACAGATGGACACGATGACACAAACATTAAAAAGCATTTCCGTTCCCCAAGCGATGAGTGACACCTGCTGCATGCTTTTCTTTTTAACCTTGGACTCGGCTCCCGAGGAGAACCTGATGGTTGCATGTTTTTCATGGATCATGTGTAATTGCTTACATGCAGCGATAAACCTCAGCTGCGAGTCAGCGCTTGTCTGCGTCGTCCTGTCCGCCTGTCGTGTTTCTTTCGCGCTATTTTTTAAAATCAGTTCACTGTAGACATCACCCGCCGCAGTGTCTCCGTGGTTATGGCTCTTGGCTACTGATCCCGAGTTTCCGGGGTCGAACCCAGACACCGCGGCCGCGTTTCAATTAAGGCGAAACGCAAAAGGCGGCCGTATGCTGTGCGATGTCAGTGCACGTCAAAGATCCCCAAGTGGTCGAAATTTTTGCCGAGTCTTCCACTACGGCATCTCTTTCTTCCTTTCTTCTGTCAGTCCCTCTTTAATTCCTTCCCTAACGGCGCGGTTCAGGTGTCCGCCGAGATGCGAGACAGATCCTGCGTAATTTGCTTTCCTGCAAAACCAATTTTTTTTTCACTTTAGCCGTTTCCTGTCCTCAAAAACCAATTTTCAGTTTTCCAATTTTCTGTAGCCCCGCCGCGGTGGCTCAGTGGTTAGGGGGCTCGACTACTGATCCGGAGTTCCCGGGTTCGAACCCGACCGCGGCGGCTGCGTTTTTATGGAGGAAAAACGCTAAGGCACCCGTGTGCTGTGCGATGTCAGTGCACGTTAAAGATCCCCAGGTGGTCGAAATTATTCCGGAGCCCTCCACTACGGCACCTATTCTTCCTTTCTTCTTTCACTCCCTCCTTTATCCCTTCCCTTACGGCGCGGTTCAGGTGTCCAAAGATATATGAGACAGATACTGCGCCATTTCCTTTCCCCAAAAAAACCAATTATTATTATTAATTTTCTGTAGACATCTTATAGGCTCACGCACTCAATAGCTGTGGCGTCTGTCTCATATGCACTTACTCATTTCACATTATATTGCCCGAAGTTCTGCCTTGCGAAAGGTTTCGTCACATGATTAATTTCACTTTATCAGTGGTGAAGCGGCTGCCATGCGCTAAAATGCTGGCCTGTTCATAAATGTCTCTTAACACGGGATCTCAGTTTTTTGGCGCAAAATTTGCTTTCCTCTCCCGCTCTTTAGTTGTTCACGAGCCATAAATGACAGCCATACCGAAGTATAAAACGAAGTGCCTCTGCGTCGGCACCATGAAAGCGGTCTCGCGCTATACGAGACGTCGCTGCAATTACAGTCAGTGTGCACACCCCGTCCACTGTATTTTTTTTGTGGGGGGGGGGGGGGGAACAGTAGCTTCCTGAGTGCTTTCCTACACGCATTGCCCGATCCGGCTCTCAGGACCGGAATGCCTAACGAAGTCCGAGAGTCACCATATGGTGCAGAGCGCAGTCAGAAGGTTTCCCCAAGAAGAAAGAAGTGCGGGTAAGTCCGCGGCGAACTGAATAAAAGAGTGCATCGGCGCTCTCGAGTCCTCTCTTTGAATCGTTCATTAGCTCTGCACTCGACCAAAGCCGCCCGTTAAGTAGCACCTGCGTCCCTCTGGTTAGCACTCACTGAGTTCTGGTTACCTAGGGCCAAACAAAACTGTAAAAAGAAAAGAGACACGAAAGCCAATACCGAGAATAAGCCACTTTTCCAGGATATAGGTGAAAGAGTTAGAAAATAAGAGTTTTCATTTTAGTATATTATATCCTGAACTCGTGAGTTCCATCATATGAAACTTGGGAATCTTGTACGGAAGGTCCTAAAACAAAGGAATACCATCTGTACAATTCTCAGGTGCAGCTTATGTTCTCTGTGGTCAGATGAACCCGCTTAGGAGTTTCCACTGCCGTTTCCTGCCCTTTCTCTCTCAGCGAAATAATGCTCTGCTAAAAATGCATTTCGAGCACACTGTATGAATTTCATATTAATTTTGAATTTTTTCCCTATGCTTAAATTGCAATACGCGTGCTTTCTAAGTACGCTAGGAGTAATATTTTGAACATTCTTACAAATGCATCAAAAGTACATTTTCTCTCCGCTTTGTATATTTATTATACATCAAAATATACTAAACATACAATAAATACATTAAAATACAGTAAAAATATACAAATAATACACTGAAAGTATAATAAAATATACATAAATAAATTTAAATGCACTAAACATATACAATTAATACATTAAAAATATATTCACTTCGGTTTAAAAAAGGTGTACTAGTCGGATACACCGGATGGTACTGATCAATGTTGTCAACAGCAGAAGTAATGACTGAACTGGCATCCCATCCCAGAGACATCCCTGAGAAAACGCGTTGTCATCAAGAAGTCGATGACAAGGGAGGAGGACTGAACGGCAAGGATGTCGCCACACAGGAAATGCCGACGGATAGTGACGTCAGCAGAAAGGAACTGCTCTGGCAAGCGTGATACTTGTCTTGGCTTATATATACCCCCCTCCCTCCGGAGAGCAGACGCATTATCTTGCCCGGTGAGGCGCTTTTTGCGCAAATACTGTGGGCCCCCAAATTGTGTCACAAGTGTCGGAGTGGTCGCTTTCGAATCTACTGTCTATCTAGAACCGAACCGTTAGTCGCAACTTGCAATAGGCATAGGTCAGGAGTCGAACTTTCAACCAACAAAGAAATGGCCGTCTATGGAAGCCG